>NW_026000164.1:1306709-1546561 GCF_001458135.2 Marmota marmota marmota | reverse complement strand
GCCCCCCCCCCCCAAAAAAAAACCCAAACTGTTCATTTGATGCTTTTTCATATTTCTGAGAACATATCATTATAATAACCAGTTAAGGTAAATGTTTCCATGGTGGTACTCCAAGTTTCTTGGTCAATGGTGGCAGGAGGACCACTCAACTGTCCAGGCAGCCTGGACAATTTAGCAAGACCCTGTCTCAAAAATAAAATTTATTGAAAGTGCAGGGTTATAGCTCAGTGATAGAGCGCTCACCCAGTGTGCAGGAGACTCTGAGTTCAATCCCCCATCAGAAAAGGTAACATTTCAGCCTCCATTCCAGTTGAGAGCAGAAAGTGAGCTGTAAGGTTATGTGCCTGCGAAGGTCCACAGTTCCCCAGGGCGGTTTTCCTCTCTCAGAGGAAGTTGTCTATACTTCCTTTGACAAGTCGAGATTCTGGAGGCAACCCAGCCTGAACTCCATGCTGGGAACAAAAGGCGTTGAAGGATCCTCCTTATTAGGAATCTGAAGGGGAAGAGTTGGTGTTAATAAATGAACACACTCCCTACACAGAACCCAGGGAGGAAGGACGTAAACAGAGATTATAGTCCAGTCTGCCTAATTGCAATTTTGAGAATGTTGAAAGCCTCTTTCTTTTCTTTTCTTTTTTTTCTTCACTGGGAATTGACCCAGGGGTATTTCACCACTGAGCCAAATCCCTAGTCCTTTTATGTTTATTCTGAGACAGGTTCTCATGCTGCCCTTGAATTTGTGATCATCCTGCCACGTACCTGGGATTACAGGCTTGGGCCACTGTGCCTGGCTGGAAAGCCACTTTCAAAAGTCTCAAAGGTTGGTTTGTAGAGCGCACACTTCATCAGACCAACCCTAACTCTCCTCTACCATAGAGTGACTCCCTGCTTCGAAGGGCCTGAAACAAGTATGAGACGTTTTGATCTTAGTGAATTTTAGCCTTTATATTGTGAATAGCACAATTGCTATTAGATGGTGAAATATTTAGAATTTATTAATTGTAGGTTGATACACACCGTGAAAAATTATTCTCCAGGTTTAGCATGAATAAGGACACTCACAACGCCACCATCCTGTGTGACAGTGTCCACTTTATCCTTTGAAGGTAGCCCTTGCTGCTCTGCCACTTGGATTTATTTTTTAAAGGATAGGTTTCTTTCTCTTCCTCTCTCCCTGCTCCTCCCTAATGTCTCTCCCTCCCTAATCTCAGGGGAAACAGGATCACCTTTCTTCCCCTCCTAGGCAGTTACCAGTCCTTGAGCACACCCCCACCATAAAACAAACTAATCCAGGCTTTGGGAATGGCACCAGAAGATCTCAGAAATGACTCCCCAATTAACAAGTGATTTACAACTCTGATAGATCGTGTAGCCTCTGAGTCACCTCTTTCAAAACCCCCTGTTCTTGCTGATTGGCAGAATCACAGGCTCCAGGACAGGAGTCCCCTGTGCTTCTCCTTTGCTAGCAAAGCAATAAAACTTCTTTTTCCTTTTTCTCAAAACTGTGTCCTTGTTATTGGATTAGCTTTAGGGACAAGGACTGAGCTTTTGGCAATATTATTGAGAGAGAGAAATCTTTTAGGTAAAATAAGGGACACACATTCAAGGGTGAATGTGGGCCATCTCCAGAGGGAGAGACAGCAACCCCTTGTTGTGAGGTGTTAATATTCATAGGGGGACAGTTGCTAGGGGCTGGACTAGAAGTGGACTGGATTGCAGAATTACATGACTTCCTGCCAGTTTTCCCTGTCTTGGGTATTGCTCTCATGTTACTTTTTGCCAGTGAGGGCATGGGGTCAAGGGCACTGGCCAAGGGCAGGGGCTAAGAACACAGCTGTGTTGCTGGGCAATGCTGTTCTGCCTTCCAAAGGACCGTGGGCCTTTTCTGCATTCCAATAGCTCCTGGGTGCTTCTCTTTTGAGACTCAGTCTTTCTTTTCCTGGATCCCCAAATTCCTATTGCAAATCTAGAGGAGCCTACTTTTATTCTTTACCATACTTAGTGTAGAATAACTCCTATGCTGACATAGGAGTGACTAAGCACAGGGCACTGAGGCAGTCCCAGCTGATAACAAGTGACAGTCTGCACACGTCCAATATCTGCTTGTGGAAGTCCAAGCAATTCTGCATTCTGAATTGCAGTGCCCAGGGTAAGGATAAAGAACTGTAGAGAAGTATTAAATATTATCTCTTCTTTTTTTCCTGAATAAAGGATTAGGTGCACAAATAAAATTTATGAATGAAACTACGTTTCCAGAGTTTTGGTTAGTATTTCCCACCTTTCCATTTCATACAATTAAAAAGTTTTGGGGAGGGAGCAGATCCTTGGTTTTAGAAATGAGGTAGCTACAAGGTTAGGGAGGCGACCTCATGTGGCCAGAGGATGCAGTCAATCTGATTAAGGACCAGAACCCTCACATGATGTTGCTTAATGACTTATTATCACCAGTCTCTGCCTGTAAGCAGCCCGGTCCAACTGCAGGACTGAAAAGCAGAATTGAAAATCTGTAGTCTTTAAATTTGGTTCTGCCTAATCCCCGAGTTAATGAGGAAAAAGGAGGGGGAGGGAGGACGAGGAGAAAGAGGGGGAGGGGTAGGAAGAGGAAGAAGAAGGGAACAGGATTCCCCTTGCCCCAGGTGGTGGGGCCCAAGATCTGGGAATTGACACTGTGTTTGGGGTTGGGGTGTGGCCGTACACAGCAGCCCCTCAGGGATTCTGATCCACCACAGTGCCTGGCCAGCTGAGGTTGGCTCCCAGGACCTTTACAGCCTGACTGGTACTTGACCTCTCCCGTTCCCTGGAGCACTGATCCCCAAAGTGGGATTTATTTAAGACAGTCCACTGAGGTTGCAGGAAAAAATATAAAGAATAATTTTTTTTTTCCAATATAAACAGAAACAAAGCTTTGCTTTCTAATCAACTGGTGGTCATGGGCTCCCCCTCTCGGTCACAGTGCCACTGATGGGAAGGAAGAGGAGCCTGTGCTCCCAGGAGGCTGAGTCCCAGGGCGTCCCCTGCTTTTAGCAATATTGGCAGGCTCAGTGGTTTGTGAGCCCAAGATAAAGTGGCTCCCTGGGTGTGGTGTTGTCGTGACTTGTGTGATCTTCACGAAGGTTCATAGTGAGCTGGAAAATGACCCCGACACTCCTTTGGGGATCCGCTGGGCGTTTCGCTGCAGGGTTCTGCAGAGCAGCCATCGGCCAGTCCTTTCTCTACTTCTGTGAGGCGTCTTTCCCAGCAAGTCAGCCAATTTCAATAAAGGGAACAGGCTGAGAGGTGAACTGTATGTGATACCAGCCTTCGGATACTGTGCTTCTGGGCTAAAGATCTTATGAAATAATGAAACATGGTCACAAAGCAAAAGGATTTTTATTACATTAATACATGAAATAAAATGAGAATTATGTTAAAGTGTTACTTATTACCTTCTTTTGCAGTTTCCTTTTGTGTGTGATCTAGAATAATATTAGTGCAGTCGTACATATGATCCCATAATTATGTATGTATGGCACATGCATGCACATATGTATATATGGTGCACATTTGAACAATTTAAACAATTTTTAGAGCAGTATAGGATTAAATATTTGAAGACTGACTGTTGCCTGTCGTGGACCTTCTTCTTGTATTCCTGGTTCTGATCCCATCTTGTCTTGGACTGATTCCAAGTCCCTGAAGCTGAATTGAACATTTTTGGTTATTTGTTTTTATTTTTAATTTTAGAGACAGGGTCTTGCTATGTTGCTCAGGCTGACCTCCAATTCGTAGGCTCAAGAAATCCTCTGTCCCAGCCTCCTATCGTAGCTGGGACGATAGGTACACACCATCATGCTGGGCTTCAAACATTTTGGTTATTAATGCCAAAGTGAAGTCTGGGAAAAAATGCAAAAAATATGCCTGGAGATAGTTAACAGTTTGTTGACTGATTCGTGTTTGCTTGGTGCATTAGCGTTAGAAGGAAGGGGTAGAGGGACCTGTTCAAATTCCTATCCTATTGCTTCCCTGAGTTTGATCCTAGACAAATCCTGAGACTCTCTGGGACTTGGGTCCTTTGTCTATGACATGACGATAATGCCAACCTCAGAGAGTCTTTTACTTTTCAGGCTCAGACAATGTAGACTTTAGGAACAAAGGTATGAGTGTCTGCTGCAGCTTAACACCCCTCTCCATGACCCTGCTCCCCAGAAAGGTGACTTCTGAGCTTTTTGTATGTGGGTGCAACACTCTCGTGAACACCTAGAGCGGCAACAAGCTCAGTGCAAATGACTATTGACATTTTTGCTCACGGTGGCCTTACTGGAGCATGGCACGGTTATGTGGGAAACAAATCAGAGGCTATTAAATGCACTTGGTGAGTCTTTAGCTTTTCCAGCTCTGCAAAGAGGGTGTTTTTATATTCCCATGTTGCTGAATGCACTGAACCTGAGGTTTGGTAACTTGTAAAAGATAATAGACCTGGTTCCTGGCAAAGCTGTTTGGAACCTGAGCCGTGGGTGCTGCAGGAGTCTGTGGGAAGGTTCAGAGCAGTGCCCACTTCCCAGAGTCAAAGGCAGTTTCTTGAATACCTAATGGTCTTTGTGAGCGTCCCCATCACTTCCAATACCTTCTAACAATGGGCAACTTTGCAAAGCCCATAAGGAGGTGGTCATGTGTTATTTTGTTTGTTTTAGTGATTGATCCCACCCGTTCATCCAATTTATCTTATTTATAAACTTTTCTTTTTATTAGTGCATTAGAGTTGTACATAATAGTTGGGCTCATTTTGACATGATCATACATGCATCCATATCAATTTACTCCATTTTAGCCCTTGGTCCCCACCCCATCTTCCTTCCTCTATAGTTCTACCTTCCGTTCATTTATTTATTTATCTTTAAATGGTGCTTTACAGATACATGTGAAGGTGGAATTCTCTTGGTATATTTATCCGTGCACATCAAGTAATTTTGTGAAACTCATTCTGCATTTCCTCCCCTTTTCCATCCCTACTCGCTCCCCATCCTCTCCATTGACCTTCCCTTTGCTTACGATCTCCAACCCCCACCTGGGTTCCCCTTACTTTGCTCTAGCTCTGAATACCACTCATCCAATAAACTTGAGACCTTTCACCATTTTTCTCTTTTGCCAGCCGTAGGTAACCCAGCGAGGGCTACAAACATAACTGAATTGCTGTGAGAGAGGCTGCCACTGTAGGCTGGGGAAATACTTCTGATGAACTGCCTACCTACGGTGTATTGCTTGGAGGGAATGTTTTTAGTAGCTCATGATAAGGTTCCTGAGACCTGAGAGAAGGAGAGGCTTTACCTGACCCTACCATCTTGGTGAAACCATCCCCGCTTCTTGTTAGAGATTGCTTTTTCAGGTTGGGGTGCTCATAAAGGTCCTGGGTGACATCCCCAGTACCTTGAAAAGAAGAACAAAAGGATTGCATATTTCCAAGAGCTCACAATTCTGCCATCAAAGCCAAGGGGGCAGAGGACTAATGCCACTGACTGAGGCTTAATAAGTGCTAGACACATTTTATGTCCACATCACTTAATCTTCATGCCATTCTGTAGGGTTCACATTACTCCCCTCAGTTTTACAGCTAGGCGTGTTAAGTCTCAGAGAGATGAGAAATTTGCCTAGGGTAACGAGTGGCAAGGCAGAACTTGAACCTGTGTCCATCTGGCTGAAGGTCCTTGCTCACCACCCACACCACCTCCTGAGAGGACACCACCGTCGCCTTGCTGAGGAACAGTCCTTGCTTCTTTCTGGATTGAAAACGTGTGTCTGCCTGCCAGGGAACACAGCAGAATGGGCTGTGCCTGAGGAACGTGTGGCTTTGGAGTTTGCTGCTGCATTTGAATCCTAATCAAATTAGGATTAAACTTGCTTCCTCCATCTGTAAGAGGAAAGTAAATATAGGACCAATTTCACAGAGTTTTCGTGGGAAAACGAATCACCCTTGTGAAGCTTTGAGCACAGTGATGAATAAGTGTCTAAAAACACTAGTTCCTCTATAGCAGCCCTGTTCACAGAAGCCAAACTGTGGAGCCAGCCCGGGTGTCCATCAATGGACGAATGGAGGAAGAAAATGTGGTACAAATAAACAATGGAGTTTTATTCAACCATAAAGAAAAATGAAATTATGTCATTTGCAGGAAAATGGATGGAACTAGAGACCATTATTAATTAATTGAAAGAAGTAAAACTCAGAATGTCAAGGGTCATATGTTTTCTCTCATATGCAGAAGCTAGAGAGGAAGAGAAAAAGAAAGAGGGGGCGAATCTCATGGAAATCAAAGGGATCAGAGGAGAAAAGGGACCAGGGGGTGGAAGGAGGGGAGAATGGGAGGAAGTGCTAAGAAGCAATATTGGCTAAACTATACAGGGATACTGTGCACATGTACAGATATGATAACAAATTTCACCATTCTTCAGGGATGTGTGTGTGTGTGTGTGTGTTGCTGGGGATTGAACCCACAGCCTAGTGCATGTGAGGCAGGCACTCTACCAACTGAGCTATATCCACAGCCCAAATTCTACTATTCTGTACAACTACAATGCACCAGTTTAAAAAAAAATGCGGGGGGAAAATAAATACAAAAACACTAGTTCCAGGGACAGGGTGAGGCTCAGGGGTAGAGCACTTGCCTAGTATGCACTAGACCCAGGATTCAATCACCAGCACCGCAAAAGAAAAAAATAAGTTCCAACTTAAACACGGGTTGAGCTCCAGAAGTTAAGTATATTTGGTTGTTTGTGCTCAGAACATGTTCACCTGTATGAAGAGTGTTATACATTTTACTTAATTACCCACAACTGCTATTCTTTTTTGAACGGGTGCTTGAACCCAGGACCTTATGCATGCTCATCACACACTCTATCACTGAGCTACAGGCCCAGCCCTTCCACAACTACTAGTATAACGTAGCTAGAGTACTGACTGGCCTGTATGTACATCCTGGGAGCAGCGAGGCCACGCAGGATTGGGAGGCAGAGGCACAGGTGACCCCACCTCAGGACTTTCTGCATAGGATGCTCTCAGCTGTCTTATGCTTCTGCTTTATAGGTTTCTGCTTCAAAGACTTAACTACTCTTCCTATAGTAGTAATGAAATATTCAGGGCCTCCGACAGTCGTTGAAACATTAAAACAGTAAACAAGCCTCTTCTCTCCCGTCCTTTACCCTCTGTGCCCTGCATCCATAACTGTCAGCTCAGGAAACAGCCATCAACTCATGATGCTATGTGCACACATCCCTTGACCTTCCCAGGACTGCCTTCATTTTTAAAGGATGGGATCTAGAATGTCAGGAGTGACGCAGAGAGCAATTCCAGAATCTGTCGCCCGGGCTCTGAACCCTGGCCTTCTCACAGCATCCTGGGGGGGAGGGATGTGCTGCTCAGCCGGACCCCTTGCTCCCACCTGTTCTCTTCCATCATTCATACCTTTGCAGGGGAGGGCAGGGCTGACCGGCCACACCAGGAGAGCAGCTCTCTTAGGCTGGGCTCTTCTTCCTCCATTTTTTATGCCAGCTTTTTAAAAAAGACCCTGGGATGTTCTGGCGAGTTGTAAAACAGGGA
Source organism: Marmota marmota marmota (assembly GCF_001458135.2). Classification (NCBI taxonomy): domain Eukaryota; kingdom Metazoa; phylum Chordata; class Mammalia; order Rodentia; family Sciuridae; genus Marmota; species Marmota marmota. The sequence goes on along the minus strand of NW_026000164.1, from coordinate 1,538,994 downwards.
CTCGGGGACCTTGCGAGCACATGGAAACCTCTGGTGGGGTCTGCGCTTGCTCAGCCACTGAGTTGAGGATCGTCTACGCATCGATGGTGCATGACAAGTGTGCTTGACCAGTGACAAATGTATGGCTTCTGATAACCGATGACTTAGGTACTCGGATTCTACAAGCCCCAAACTGAGACACATATTCTGACAAGCACAATAAATTTCTAGGGACAATGGGGCCAAATAATTGAAACTGGGAGGTATGCCAAAGTCCCAGCGGCTGACTCAGCCAGGCAGAAGGTGGGCAAGAGAAGCCTTGGGGTGCAGTGTGACAAGTGTGACATTTCTACACCCTGTATCAGACGTGGGCAGAGGGAGTGGCCACTACCCGCCACACCCCTTCTATCCTGAGAATTAGTCAGGTCCTTTTTATGGGACTGGAGCCTTGTCTGGGGCCTGCCTCCTGCTTAATTTCAGACCAACACTTCTAACTCGTTCCTGGGCCTCTTTCCAGGGGCATCCCAGAGGTGCTGCAGAGGGAGCCTCTGGTCTTTGATCTCACGGCAAACCTTCACCATGCCCAGAGGCAGCTCCGTGAAAATCTCCCCATTTTGTTTTCCTTTTCCACATTTTTAGTCTACCTGGTCCTAAGATCTCTTATCTCTACCTCCAAGATGTCACTAGTCCTACTGCCACCACAATTCACTATGAACTATCCAGATAGTTCCCTCCACGGACTTCACCCAGCAGCACACACAGACAGACAGACACACACACACACACACAGAGACAGACAGACACACAAACAGACATGGACACATAGACACATTCGTACATACAAATACACAGACAGATACACAGAGACAGACGCATAGACACATACATACATACACAGACAGACAGAGATACACATGGACAGACATGAACAGACATAAGACACACAGACAGATGTGGATAGACACACATTCATACACACAGACATAGAGACAGATACATGGACACATACAGACATATACAGACACAGATACACAGAGACAGACATGAGCAGACACAAATGCACACAGACACACATTCACACACACAGACACAGATACACAGACACATTCATACACAGAGACACACACAGAGACATATAGACACAAAGGTGACACACAGACAGATGCGGACACATAGGTACATTCATACACACAGACACAGAGACGCATAGACACACAGAAACATATACACAGGCACAGAGATACACATAAACAGATATGAACAGACACAAGATGCACACAGACACACAGACACACATCCATACACACACAGAAAGATAGGTGCATAGACACATACAGACATACAGACACAAACACAGAGATACACACAGACATGAACAGACACAAGAGATACATACAAATACACACAGACACAGAGATACATATACACCAACAAACAGACACACAAACATGTAGATCCTTAAACACAAAGACACACACACACACACACACACGCACGCGCTCACAAAGTGTTTCCGTCCTGAAAAAGAATTCATTGTGCAGAATAAAGTACAAATATCAGAGGGTAGAACTTTCCCCTTTTTGATTGCAAACCTTCCTCTCTAGCAGCATCTCAACTACTACACCCTTCCTCAGCTCAGCTGAACTCCAGCCAGTTCCTGAAGCAGGCCTCTGTGTCTTTGAAAGTGCGTTTCCTTCTCTTTTTCCTTTTGAAATGATGCTCGCTCTGCGGAGCGTATCCAGGTCAACCAGTTGATAGCTCTCTCCTCGTCACCCTTGAGGTCCCAAGTGCTCCAGCATGATGTGTCCGTTTCTTTACACATCCCACCAGGTCCTTCCTCAGACCCCGGTCATTAGCCCACTGACTGCACGTCAAGGTCTTAATGAAACATGATTACAAAGTGCTTGGAAAACTTTTTATCCTGGGAGAGGACAGGTGTGTCCAGGGAACGTCTCCTTTAACTTCTGTTGAATAACAATTACAGGAGGCCATTGTTTTGCACTGGGCTTCTGCACTGGGCCCCCACTGGCCAGACCAAAAATCAAAATAGAGTCGCCCATACTAGTGTTGCACATCACCAGCCAAGACAGAGCTGTGGCCTGACCTTCCAGGAGTCAGGACTAGAGAGGCCATGCACATTCACATGCACAGCTCCAACTGGTGTCACCAGAAAGTTTCCCTGCCTTAATGTTCACACGAGATAGCACTGCGTCATTTTCCTACTAGTTACTCCCCCTGTCCACCCCTTGCAGGGAAAGTAACTCTGAAACCACCCATCCACGCAGTCCTTTCTTTCTGCTCACTTGAGCCTTTCTCTGTTTATTATCCAACTTCCTCTGCTCAGCCTGGGGGAACGCTTACTCTATTTCATGGGATGAAGTGTGGCCCCAACCTAGAATAGAAAATGAAGTCAATGAAGAAGGTTGTGATTCTGCCCTTTGACCCCTCTGACCAGGTGGATTAAGCTGTCTTCCATGACTTCTCTGGGCCCTTGCCACCCCCTCCCGTCCCTTTCCAGTGCCTGGCAGGCAGCCCCTTATCTGCTCCCAACTCCCTGCGGAGGACCCTGTCCTTCCAGCTCCCTCTTCCTCTCTTGCCTCTCACTGCCTTGACCATTGACTCCTGAAAGTGATCCAATTCATGCAAATTCCTACTAAGTTATCAGAGACAATTGTCCTTAAAGAGCAAAATCTCGGAACTCGTCCCTTAACCAAACCCAGAATGGCGTCTTGTTGAGGCGATGGCCAGGCTCCAGGACCAGACATTTCAGATCTGGTTGGGAGAGAGCAGGGTTGATGGTGCTGCAAGACAGAGTAGGGCACTGCTGTCCCTAAGACACGGTGGTCCTCAGGGAGGTCTCCCGAGGAGAGCAGCAGATGCCCAGCTACACAGGGGAAGGTGGGGAAGTGGCCGTGAGGGAGGAGAGGGTAGGAAGCTTCTGGGAAGTCCTCCATTGAAGAGAGTTTGCCATGGAGGAAGGACATTTGAAGGGGAAGCTCAGTGTGCCTCAGGGATGGCCTCCTGTCAGCCGGAGCGGAGTCTTGGGATGACAAGTGGAAGGAGTGTGTGTGCCTCGAGGTCAGGTTCGCGCTGCTCATTTAGGAGTACTGGAACTTCCGGATGCCATGGTTTGGATTGGTTTCCCCCCAAAAGGTTCATGTGCTGGAAGCTTGGTCCCAGTGTGGAGGGGTTGAGGTGGTGGGAACCTTGAGAGGTGGGGTCTTGCTGGGTATGGTGGTGCCCATCTACAGTCCCAGTGACTCAAGAGGCTGAGGCAGCAGGATCACAAGTTTGAGGCCAGCCTGGTCAACTTAGCAAGACCCTGTCCCCAAAAGAAAAAGTGAAAAGGGCTACGGATGTAGCTCAGTGGTAGAGGGCCCCCGGGTTCAGTCCCCTGTACTGCAAGAATAAATCAATAAATGAAAGTATCCGGACCCCTTGGTTAGTTCTGGAATCTCATCTGGGACCTGCTGTGGTCCCCTGGGTTTTTGTCATTTTGTGTGGGGGAAGACACTTTTTCTTTTTCTTTTTTTTTTTAACTTCTCTGCACCATTGCTGAGTCAAGAGTAAGTCTAGAAGGAGAAGTCCCTTCCTTTGGAGAGGGGTTGTAGAGAAGAGCACAGGCAGTTTCAGCCTGCCAATACTGGACTAAAAATGGCATTTCCCAAAACTGGCCACGGCAAGAAATCGATTGGCAGTGCACCGTAGTGAGCTGAGCCCTGGGTGGAGCTGCATAGGGGTGTGGTGGACAGCGGTGGCAGTCTGTTTGTGCTGCTATGTACCCAAATGCTTGAAACTGGGCGATTTATAAAGAACAGAAGTGTATTTCTTACTGTTGTGGAGGCCACGATCAAGACTTGAGCGTTGGTGGTGTCACTGGAGGGATCTGGGGAGATTTAGTCAGCTTTTTTGCTGCTGTGACTAAAAGACCTCATCAGCAAAACTATAGAGAGGGGGGGCTCACGGTTTCAGAGGTCTAAGTCCATGGACAGCTGAATGTCCATGAGGAATGGAGATTCCTCGGGACTCAAGGTCTGGCAGGACATCAGGGTGGAAGAGGGTGGCAGGGGGAAGCAGCTCACATGGTGGCCAGAAAGCAGAGAGAGAGAGAGAATCTTCTCTCTCTCTCTCTCTCTCTCTCTCTCTCTCTCTCTCTCTCTCTCGATACAGATATACCCCAAAGCCACACCCTAATTCCCACCTCCTCCAGCCACACTTCAATTACCACTCAGTTAATCCCATCAGGGGATTGATTCACTAATTGGGTTAAGACTCTTATAACCCAATCATTTCTCCTTTGAACCTTCTTGCATTGTCTCACACGTGAACTTTAGGGGGACACCTCACATCCAAACCATAACAGGGGACCTCAACTCAGCACAAGAGTCCTTGATGAATATGATAAAAAAGTTCTGCACATGTTAAATATTGAGGCCCAGAGATCTAGGCAGGAAAGTAAGGAGTACACATTCAAGGGAGAATGTGGGCCAGCTTGAGAGTCAGCATGCTTTGGGGTTCTCCAGCCCTTCTGTTAGAGGAAGCTTGTTGGAGAGGGGTGCCCATGGGGTGGCGTGTGTAGATCGTCTATTAACGTTTACCTAACTCTGGTCTAACCCAAGTGCCCCTGGATACTTTCAAAACTCTCTACAAAACTGTGTCCTATGTTTTAAAAACCATAAACCCTCACGGGCACCTAGATTATTTGAGGTGTTAGTGGTCTGAGTCAGTGGATCCTGGGGCTCCAGGGATGCCTGGGGGGAGATCTCCTGCCCCCTAGGGACGGGGACACCTGACTGTTAGTAGATGTGGGTGTGGGATAAATTAGTCCCAGTTGGGAAAAGATGAACGCAGACTCATGTGCTTTATCCTGTAAGTATGGGATAGAATCCTGATTTAGGAACTTGTGGAATAGAATTCACAAAACACCCTGAGAAACTTACAAGTACACTCCGATCGTGTTCTTTTATTTTTAGAAAAACACAGAAACTCTTCAAAGTGTATGAGTTACAAGATTACAGGGAGTTCCATGGCTGTCTCTGAGAACTCAAATTTGGGTCCATGTTAAATAACTGGAATTATTTAAGGCTGGGGACTTAATGAAAAAGAGATTCAATCCCAATATAAATTAGAGAGTAGAAAAATGCGACCTGAAAATGGGACTCTGGATTTTAATGCAACACTTCAACGTGGCTGGTTCTGAAAGTGGAAAGGAGAGTGGACAGAGGTCCGAGTACCTTTTGGTTTTTCCCTGCTCCCATTTCTAGAAAAACTGTTATTCACAGATTATCTCACGCTCTTGTTAAGCATTGCCACCTCAAGCACTAAGTCGAGAACTAGCTCTCAAACTCATTTGGTACTGAAAGGCAAAACGAAGGCATTTTCTCCTTTAGAGGGTCGTAAAAAGGGAGTAAGTAGTGGTGATCATCATTGCGGGTCTACTTGTGGCCACCTGACCATGCTTCAGTGTCGGCCTTGACCTGTAGACTGGTAGGCATGGGCCGTCCCCAGCTGCGTGGCTTCCACTGACTGTGTCCTCTACTCTCTATTGTGTCACACAATAGACAGCTGCATTTTGATTAAAAAAAAAAGTAAACTATAAACAGCAAAAAGTGTCTTATCATATTAAGAAGAAGGAATAATTTATCTAAATTCTTATAAGGATTATTTCAAAGTGTGAATTTAAGGAAATAAGGTAGAAAGAAAATGAGTAAACAAAAGATATAAGAAAGTTATAAACATGGAAATACTTATTAAATATGGTGTTATATATAATATTTACATATTATATCAAATATTACATATATTATATGCTTTTTATATACCTATATATATTTATATATTTGATACCATGGATTAAACCCAGGGGTGCTTAAGGAACTATATCCCAGCCCTTTTTATTTTTTACTTTGAGAATGGTCTTTCTAAGTTGCTTAGGACCCTGCTAAGTTGCTGAGGCTGGCCTTGAACTTGGAATCCTCCTGCCTCAGCTCCCTAGTTGCCGGGTGGAAATGTATTTTTGGTAAGAAAAGTCAAAATGAAAAGGGAATGATTTTGGATGAGAAAGAATTTTGAATGATAAAGTAATATTTGTATGTAGCTACATAGACCAATGGAACAGAATAGAAGACACAGGGACAAACTCACATAGATACAGTCATCAGATCCTTGACAGAGGTGCCAAAAATATACATTACAGAAAAGATGGCCTTTTAAATAAATGGTGCTGGGAGAGCTGGAGTCCATATGTGGAAGAATGAGACTAGACTCTTTTCTCTCACCCTGCACAAAAGTCAACTCAAAATGGATCAAAGACCTAGGGATTGGACCAGAAACTATGCAACTCGTAGAAGAAAACATAGGGTCAGCACTCCAGCATATAGGCACAGGAAATGACTTTCTCAATAGGACCCCTAAAGCTCAGTCAGTAATGCCAAGAGTTATAAATGGGATGGCATAAAATTAAAAAGCTTCTGCACAGTGAAAGAAACAATTAGGAATGTGAAGAATGAACTTACAGAATGGGAGAAAATATTTGCTAGCTACTTTTTTTTTTTTTTGGTATTAGGGATTGAATCCAGTGGTGTTTAACCACTGAGCCACATCCCTGGCCCTTTTTGTATTTTTTATTTAGAGATAGGGTCTCGCTAAGTTGCTTAGGGCCTCACTAAATTGCTGAGGCTCCGGGGTAAAAATGGGAGTTCATAACCCATTTGAATCAAAGTGTGAAATATGATATATCAAGAACTATGTAATGTTTTGAGCAACCAACAATAAAAAATTTTAAAAATAAATAAATAAATAAATAAATTGCTGAGGCTAGCTTTGAACTTGCAGTCCTCCCGTTTCAGCCTTCTGAGTCGCTGGGATTGTAGGGGTGTGCCCCCATGCCCAGCTGGTAGCTACTCTTCTAACAGAAGATTAACATCCACAACGTATAAAGAATTCAGAAAACTTAACACCAAAACAAACAGACAGACAAAACCAAATAACCCTAATTAATAGATGGGCAAATGAACTAAACAGACACTTCTTAAAAGAAGAAATACAAATGGCCCACAAACATATGAAAAAAAGTGTTCAACGTTGTTAGCAATTAGAGTAATGCAAATCAAAACTACACTGAAATTTCATCTCACACCAGTCAGAATGGCAGCCATCAAATACAAATAACAATCAATGGTAGAGGATGTGCAGAAAAGAGACCATTTTACACTATTGGTGGGGCTGTGAATTAGTACAACCACTATGGAAATCAGTATGGAGACTCCTCAAAAGACTAGGCATGGAACCATCATATGACCCAGCTCTACCACTCGTTAGTATTTCTCCTGAAGAATGAGTCACTATACTACAGTGACACCCTGTTTATAGCAGCACAATTCACAACAGGTGAATATGGAACCAGAGCAGGTGTCCATCAACAGATGAATAGATAAAGAAAATGTGGTGTATATGCCCAAGGGGGTTTTATTCAGCCATGATGAAAAATAAAATTATGTCATTTGCAGGAAAATGGATGGAACTAGAAACCATTATGTTAAAGTGAAATAAGCCAAATTCAAGAGAAAGAGAGGAAGTCAAGGGTTATGTATTTTCTTTTATATTCAGAAGCTAGATAGGAAGGAGGAAAAGAAAGGTAGTGGTAGTAGCTAGGAGATCCCATGAAAATCAATGGGAGATCAGTAGAGGAAAGGGACTGGGGACGGGGAAGGGGAAGTACTGGGGAATGATATTAGTCAAATTATATTGTTGTATTGTGTGCATGTATGAATATGTAACAACGAATCCCACTGTTATGTACAACAGTATGCACCAATAAAAAATCATGGGAAAAAAGACCTATGGTTACTGAGATTGAGAAACATTGATTTAGGAAAAATGCTGCACCAATTATTTTAGAATAAATAATCTAGGCTGATGGAAAAAAAAAAGAATTTTTTTCCTAAAGCAAATGATTGGATTTCTCCCAGTGTGGAAAAAGAGAGAGAGAGAGAGGACAAAAGCTAAGGATTTAAGTAAGTTGTAGCGTGTTTGAGTTGTACAAGGTTTATCAGAGTTAAAGCTTATAACAGGCAATTTACAAGTGTGATGAAATTGGCTATAATTAAGAAAGTTGTTCTAAGACCAAAATTTTATATGCTGATGTAATTTCAAAATCTAACTATTTAAAGCAGTGAGGTATTCTGTTCTTAGCAATATTCATAAAGAACAAGCTTAAAGAGCAAGAATTTCATCTTATCAAGATAGTCTCTTGGGTTTGCTATCTTTGTTAAGCCTTAGATTACTTAGGAAAATGAGGCTTAACAGAGTCAGAATTTACTTGAATGTGTCTTCCTTCCTCCCTTCCTCCCTTCCTTTCTTTTTGGCACCAGGGATTCAATCCAGCAACACTTAACCACTGAGCCACATCCCCAGCCCTATTTTGTGTTTTATATTAGAGACAGGGTCTCACTGAGTTGCTTAGCACCTCACTAAGTTACTGAGGCTGGCTTTGAACTCATGATCCTCCTGCCTCAGCCTCCTGAGTTGCTGGGATTACAGGTGTGCATCACCACATCTGGCTCCGAATCTCTTGATAAAATCTGAGTCTTTCAGATTGCAACAGTTCTGTGTTAAGAGAATGGCAACAGGAGTATTCCAACTCATCCCAACAACTGAAACCAGTTTCTCTCCGTCTCCTTTGGGTCTAGTTAGGATGACTTTCCATCCCTGACCAGGCAGGGTCACGGCCCCTTGCCAGCAAAACAGCTCTGGAAATGAACCTGCACCTTTAGCAGCTCTTAAGAATAAGGGATTGATGGGCTGAGGATGGGCTCTGCGGCAGAGCACTTGCCCGACATGCACAAGGCCCAGGTTGATCTCTAACATTGGAGGAGGGGAAGGTGAGAATTGCAAGTCCAGGGGGTGTGGATGAGGTAAGGTAGAAGGAATTTTAACAAAGATGGTAGAAAGGAGACAAGAGGAAGGACAAGACTAGAAGTTTGTTCTTCAGAGCTCCCCTCTCCAAGTTGAGATAGGAAGCTGGGATACAGACAAAGGAAGATACACGGAGGCTTCAAAGACAAGCACACCCACTCAGCATATGCCTTTGAGCCCTGGAGTGCAGAGCAAGCAACTCCCGAGCACTTGGCCTGTGTCCCTGACCCTTGTCTTTGGCCCAAGTCCTTGATCTCAAAAAGTCACAGGAGGTAAGGGCAGTGCCGGAGCCCAGGGAAAAACCGCAGGACTCTGGGAAAGTCCACCCAGACTTCCCTGCTGTCCCTCTGTAAATATTGATGTTCCCACCAAGGGGCTGCGACTTCCCGCTCTTGAGATGGTCTGCCTCCTCCCTCAAATGTGGTTCTACGTTCCTAAGAAATCTGTGTTTCTACCTGATGCACCCTAAATGCACTTCTGCAACATTTATCAAGAGCCCCACTTGTCCTGATTTGAGGTCCCCTCTCCAGGAACTCTTTGGACCTCCTCCAGTAATAAAGCCATTTCTCCCATTGGCCTGACATCCTAAATATCTGGGAAATCCCCAAATCACCCACAATCTTCAAGTTACTGGAAATTTCCCCACTTATGAAAACTGCCCTATAAAACTTATCAGCCTATGAATACGTATATTTTTAGAATAGATTGAGCAAAAGGAGATATGAATCCTTTAATATACGGTATTTCTCCACGTGATCTATGATCAGTTCATGGAGAACATGTCAGCCTAAGGATCCTGAGAATCACCAGACCATCGTAAAGGATCTTGTGATCAGTAGGCTGATGTCATCCCCACATACCTTCCTATGTCCAACCCTTCAAACTTTCCTTTAAAAAAGGAACCTGAGACTCTAAAAGTGTGTCACTTGTGAGATAGCCCGCATTTTCCGTGAACGTGTACTCTGTGGCTTCCTAAGTAAATTTCTCTGCCTCAAAATCTGACATGTACTGAAATACTTTTCCATCATGTGTGCTAGGACCCTGTTGTCCTGAGTTGAGATCTCCTCTTTAGAACTCCTGGGACCCCTCTGGGGATCTCCTCATGTGGCAGGAGGCAGGATGGTAGGAGATTTATGAGACAACCCACAGCTTTTGTGCAAGTTGCCAGTGCAAAACAGCACAGCTTTGGGGTACAAATTGTTTAGATTGAGCTTCTTTTTCAAGGCAGAAATAGGGTAGCCAGTTTCAGTGGTAGTTTTTCAATAGCTGAATGGGTTAAAAGTAATTGTGAATTAGGTCAACCGAGAACATCTGATTTCTGTGCAATTGTAATAAGGGTGAAATCCTAACAATAGCCGCCGTTTACTTAAGACTTGCTATGTGACATGGTTGAATAGGAGGTGTCCCCCCAAAGCTCAGGAGAAAATGTATATCAGAGGCAAAGGAAGTAGGTTATGAGAGCTGAAATCTCATCAGTGGATTAATCCATTGGAAAGGACTCCTGGACTGGACGGTAACTGTAGGCAGAGGGGGCATGGCTGGAAGATGTGAGTCACTGGGGACATGCCCTTGGGGATCATGTCTTGTCTCCCTGATTCCTCCTTCTCTCTCTTCCCAGCTGCCAAGGGCTGAGCAGCTTTCCTCCTCTATGCCCTTGTGCCATGATGTTCTACCTCATCTTGGGCCCAGAGCAGTGGAGTCAGCTGACCGTGGGCTAAACCCTGAACTCAAACTTTTCTTCCTTTAAGTTGTTTTTTTTTCCCCTAAGTTTTTCTTGTTGGGTATTTTGGTCACAGCGATGAAAAGCTGACTGAAACCATGTCAGGTGCTATTGTAAGGACTTGCATAAATTACTTCTTTTAAAATTTGATTGATTGATTGATTGATTGATTGGAGTACTGGCGATTGAACCCAGATGTGCTCCACCACTGAGTTACATCCCCAGGCCTTTTACATTTATTCTGAGACAGATTCTCCCTGAGTTGCCCAGGCTGGCCTCAAATTTACAAACCCCCTGCTTCAGCTTCCTGAGTCACTGGAATTACAAGTGTCTACCACTGTTCCTGGCTTAAATTACCTTTTTATCTTTAACCCAGCTCTGTGAAGCAGGTGCTATAATTTCCTACATTTCATTAAGATAGAAACTGAGGAACACAGTTGCCCAAGGTCTCAAATTCATAAAATCAAAGCTCAAATTCAAACCAGGTAGTTTGGCCTAAAAGCCTGCACTTTACATATATATGTGTATATGTGTGTGTGTGTGTATTCCCAATATATATATATATATATATATATATATATATGTCATTAATGTACCTTTATTTATTTATATGTAGTGCTGAGAATCGAACCCAGGGCCTCACACATGTAAGGCAAACGTTCCACGACTGAGCCCCAGCCCCAGCCCCAGCCCCAGCCTGCACTTTTCACCACTATGGACTATGGAGCCATGAATTACCAAAGCTTTAGCATCATGACAGCTTAGTGTCTGCAGTCACAAGGGAGAGCTGGTAAGAGGATATAAATAATTCAACGTGGCTGATCTCTATTATAGGGAGAATATCTCAAATGTCTAACTCAACCCTTTCACATCCTGGTTATAATCCAGGAAGTCAAAATAGAGCTGTGTGATTCTGGCCACAGAACTAAAATTAAGAGAATTACTAATCAGAGGAAAGTGGCTGCTGAGAGTCAGGGCAGCAATGATTTTGAATACCTTCCATATTATGGTGCCTGATATTTTTATACACTGACTTTAAAATTCAGAAAAAGCCTTTCTTACAGATAAGAAAACTAAAGCTCGGAGATATTAACTTACTCATGCAAAAATGTAGTTAAGTTTCCTAAAAGGGATGTGGAGACAGATCTAAGAGACTTCAAAATATGGGCTCCTTCCATACTTTGGTAAACAAGTAGAATTCATTTTATAAATTAACCTTCTTTCTTGGTGTCAATTAACATAACCAAAAATATCTAGATTAAGTACATAGTCTGATTTTTACCCCAACGGATAGCTATCACAATCAGTTACAGGTATGAAGAACATGGTGCCTACATGATTTTTTGGTTGCAAGCGACTTTTGCTTAGAATTCTTGCACCTTGGTAAGTTAAGAGCAAAGGATAGAAAGGTAAGACATGGAAACACTTTAATTTTGTGTCTACAAGCCAGATACACATTGTTGCAATCAGACTTTTAGCTGTAAGAAAAAAAAAAAGTTGAGCCCAGCAGGGTTCCCTTTTCCTGCCTACCTTCCTGCTACTAGCTTTGAGGTTCCCAGCACAGCTTATGCCTAAAAGGACAGTGGCTCTGATGAGGGCATTTTTGAAAGGGAGCAGCCTCTTCATTCATTCTACAGGGATTACATGAGAATCCCTCCTGAGCTGCTTCTGAAAATGTTCTAGGATGAACATCAGCAAGAAGGGGAGAGATCCCTGGAGGGCCATCCCGAAGCCTGTTGCTTGTGAGCCGCATGATGGCAAGAAACCCGGGTCCAATGTTTGGCGGGACATTCTGTCCGCATTGCTTGGGGTCCAATTACTCTACTCAGCAGTTTCTCTCCGTATTGGCAAAAGAATCTGATATTTACTGGATGCTACTCTAGAACATATAGTGATTGCCTGATGGGAGTTCATGGGCATTTGTTAATGAAAACAGAAAACACTGAAAGGGTTCAAAAGTAGGAAAGTGTGTTTGGAGTTCTAGAAGTACCAATTAGGGTGAAGGCCTGATCTCCTAAGATTCCTTCCAGGCTCAATGTACTTTCCACCTGTGCTTACCAGATGCTGGCTTTGTGATGCTTTAGCGTTTTCCGATTTCTCAAGGGAGCCTAAAGAAGGTGCTTAGAAATTAAATTGTAATCTATGCTAATTGAAAAAGTATGAGCGTTGGTTTTCTCATTTGATTAAGAGGGCTCTTTACAATATCCATCTTGTGGGAATGTTTTAAAGATTAAATGTGATGATGTGCTGAAAATGCTTTGTAAATGAAGACATTATTATAATTCAGTTCTCCATATGAATTGGAGTGTACTGTGGGGTTCCGTGATGTACTCCTCTCATCTCAGTTACGCTGGAGGCTGAGACGGGGGCTCGCAAATTCAAGGTCAGTCTCAGCAACTCAGTGAGACCCTGATTCAAAAATTAGGGGAAAGAAAAAAGGCTGAGGGTGTATAACTCAGTGGTAGAGCATCCCGGGTTTGGTCCCCAGCACCAAAACAACAAAACTGAAATACTGTTTTGTAGAATACAGGAACTTGGGAAAATGCAGACTCTCAGATTTACCTCTGGATTCTGACTGGCAGATGTGGAGTCGGTGATGGCTTCCGAGGAGAGGCAAGTGGAAGGTTAGCCTGCTTTGTTGAGTGCATGGAGTGGACACCTTCCAACTGAAATTGGCAGGATGAGCCAAAGAGGATGGGTAGGTGCAGAGGAAGGTTCTGGACTGGGGAGCTTGCATCACAATATGGAGGTTGTGAGGAACAGTGTGTGGTCTGGAGTGTCCAGATGTGTCCAAGGGCTCAACGTGAGAGGAGATCAGAAAGGTAGCATAAGAGCAGATCATAGAGGGCCACAAGTGCTATATTATGGGTTTGGACCAAGTCCCACAATAGGAGGGAGTCCCTGGGGGTTTTGGAGAAAGAAGGCTGACGTGATTTGTGGACTTCCTGTATTTTGTAAAGACGCCTTTCATAGCAGCCTAATCCACCCCAGAGAAGTCCTGCAGTGGCAAAAGTCTGGAGACAGGGTGGCTGGTGGGAGGCAACTGAGTAGTTAAGAGCCATGGTAGGAATAAAAAGTAGGAGTGGAGACTCAGGGGAAGTGGTGGGATTGAAGGAGCAGGACTTGGCGGCCGAGTGGCCTAGGAGGAGAGCCAGTGGAGAAGGGGGTGTGGAGGACCAGGGTTCCAGTTTGACTAATCGCCACAGACGGAGACAGAAACAAAGCAGAGTTGATGTGAATGTGTTCAGCTCCCTGAGTAATTTCCTTGGGTCTCCTGGGTTTTGGTTTGCTATCAACTCTCTGCCACACTCAATTCCCTCCAACCAATCAACTCTGGCTTGGACCATTTTTCTCCTGCTGTTGCCAAGACGTCAGGGAAGTCCTTTGAGTGCAGTGACAGGCCCTTCCTCTTAAAGGAGAATGCCAGTGACTTTCAAAGGAACGGGTTCTAATTTGGGGGGAATTCTTCCTCTGTTTGCATCCTCATGGCAACAGGGAACACACAGATCGCTCCTGCCGACAGCTCTGAGAGTTAAGATTCACAGAGCTGCTGGGTGGGCAGTTTTTGAAGAGAGCTTTTAGTTTTTGTGTTCTTTTTCTGGCCCAGGACAACTAGTTAAATGCAGGAAATCAAGATCACATTGTTCAAGTACTCATGGACTAAATTCCATTGGATAGAAAAATCTCTAAGCCCCGATTGTTTTGTTCTTCCTCGTCTTCATATGCATAAATACACATCACCACCAGCATTTGTTAAAAGTTCATTTGTGAGTGTTGTGGGATGATGCAGCCCTCAAAATGGGGGATGCACAGTGGCATCTTCTACCATGGAATTCATGCATGAATTTCATACATGAGCTGTTTTGACTTCCATGATTCTGCCTGCTGGGCGGGGCTGGAGAGAGAGGCTGTTCTTAGGTAGAAGCACAGTAAGGAAGGTCTCTTTTTGCTAAGGAAAGTCAACTAAAACATGTCTCTCATTACATGTTAGATGCAGGATATCAGTCAGGGAAGCAGGTTGAGTACTCAATGGGAAAAGAATCCTAGGTTAATGTGTATGTAGTAGCTAGAATTTTCCCTGAACTGGACAAAGCCAACTTCTCAGGAGTGTTTTCATCCAAGTGCTTCCTGCAGATGAGGAAGTTTTTTTTTTCTCTGTGCTTTTCCCTTGGCACTGTGAAAAGAGATGCAATTGGTTTCTGATCTAGAGGACTTCAACACTAAGAAGAAGAACAGCACGGGACAAAATGCCAAGAGCTGTCTTGGTTTGCTCAGGCAGCCATGACAGAATACTGCGTGCTGTGTGGCTAAAACAACAAACGTTTGTTTCCTCACAGTTCTGGAGGCTGGAAGTCTGAGATCAGGGTGCCAGCACCGTGGGGTTTTGGTGAAGCCTCTCTTCTTGGCTTGCAGAATTCTCATTGTGTTCTCACACAGTGTGTCTTTATGCTGTGTCCTTAGAAAATGGCTATCCTCCTTCCTGCTGATTGAACAAAATTCCAGTCAGGTATTGGCAGTCATACACTTCAGAGCACACAGGCCCTTTTGGGTCTTATGGGATTGTCTTCAATAGTCCAAATCAATACACTACTGCTGACTGCTTTTGGCATGACTGGTGTTATGGGTTAAACTGTGTCCCTTTAAAAAAAATATTGAAGTCCTAACCTTTGATATCTGTAAATGTGACCCTATTTGGAAACAGGATGTTAGCAGATGTAATTAAATTAGGATGAGGTCATAAGAGTGACCCTAATCCAATGTGACTGGTGTCCTTATAAGAAGAGAACACCATGTGAAAATGCTGTCAGACCTCCAGGGAGAAGGCTGGGTGACAATGCAGATTGAGGCTGAAGTGCTGTGTGTAGAAGCCAAGGAACACGAGGACTGCCAACACTACCAGAAGGCAGGAAAAAGGCACAGAACAGACTCTGATGTGTCATCTTCAGAAAGAGCGCGGCTCTGCTGGTGCTTTGATCTTGGACGTCTGGCCTTCAGAACCGTGAGAGCGTAGTGTTAAGCCGGCCAGCTTCTTGTCCTTGTTACGGCCACCTGAGGAAATGAGCTGGCTAACAAACAGGAGGGGAGCAGCTGGAGGCTCTGCGAGTAAGCCTTCTCCCTTTTCCTCTGAGAAAGGGACTCAGGAGGCGCTGCCCTTTTTGTCCCTTACAGCTTTGGGGCTGGGAGCAGTAATAGCCATCTCAAAAGTGCAAGAAGCAAAGCCTGAGGACAAAGGCCAATGTGCAGAGCCTAATGGAACTGAGTATTTGGGCTCACAATGACATCACCGAGTTGATGACATCACTGAGTTGTTGAATTGTCTGGAGTTATTGGACTTATTATACAAGAAAGTTTGGTTATTACTCATTCTACTTTGTTGAGGGCCACAGCCGAATCGGGATGACACATGGCATTTTTGCCAGAAGTAGTGGTTGAGAGGTGACGCCAGCAAGCCATTAAGATGATGACTTTTGAGTTCTCTCGGAGTTCCGGTTGAGCTCTCGCAGGGATTCCTGAAGAGTTCGCATTGGTTGGGGAAGTGCCGGAGGAGGGATTTCCAGTTGGTAGTTCCTGGAGGAGCCCCATGGCGTTGGGGAGAGTTCCTGGGGAGCGTGTGTGGAGTGTGCTGGTGGAGTTCAGAAATAAAGTTTGTTCCTCTTAGTGGCTTATGATTTGTGCTCAGCCAGACTGCGGCACTACTTTTAGTTGGTTTTTCTGTTTCCTGCCTACAAAAACATCTTTGATAGCTCAAGGGCCAGTGGTCTCTAGTGGTATCAGTGAAATCAGGAAATCTGTTATCTGTACCAGCTGTTGATGGTGACCACCATTCCCAGTAAATCCTATACAGAAGTGACAGTCCTTCATTACTAGCTGGTCCCAAACTTCTACAGAGGCTTCTTCCCTGATGTGGTGAAGCCTTGAGGTCCTCCTGGCCTTGGCATATGTTTCCCATCCCAGGATTACTTTCCAACCTAGCTGCTATCTACCTACCCTCTAGGTTTTGGCTTAGACTCTATGGCTTTGAAAAACTCCTACTGACCCTTAAACCAGAGTTAGTTACCCTCTAATGGGTTTCTGGGCTCCCTAGACTTGTGCCATGTTAGCATTTACCAAATTGTATTACTATGTCTGTTTTCTGGGGCTATCTCTCACTAGACTTGTGGAAGGGGATACTGTGAACATCCTGCTTATTATTACATGACCAGTCTAATATGAAAACTGACTCACACATAGTAGGCCTTTGATACATTTGATAAATATGCATTAAGTAAATAAAAGAAAAAACATGACAATGACAACATTTTGTAATCTGGAATTTTTCTATGATGTCTTGGCTAGTGCCATGACAGAATTGGAGCTGGAAGGACAGTGGCAAATGCAGTATAGACAAGACAGTCATCGCTGGCCTTGAGGTTCTACACTGGGATCTTCCACACTCCTAACCTTTAATTTTTCTCCCGTTTTCTACTTCTTTCTTCAGTTCTCTTAACATTATCTAGGTCAAGGCCTTATTTAACTCTTGCAGGTAAAAAGAAAAAAAATGTGTTACCTAGAAATTAAGCAATTCTGGTTTTTGTAAGAACTTTGGATGACCATATCACCTTTGATACTCGAAAATATTTTCTGGCTATGGTCTAGGTGTGGTGTTGACTCAGTCTAAGGTGGTTCATTCCTTAAGCTTAGCTGTGCATTTGTTTTGCAGATTTTTCTTCTTAGAATAAGTAATGCAGTTCTCTACTAAGATACGGTAATTTTAACAGCAGTTTTTTCCCCCTCTATATAAAGTTATTCATCCATTCGTTCAACATTTGGGTGTTTCCCATGAGAGCACCAAATGCTGTTAAGTTGGCATTGGGTCATAATAGAAATTTGACAGACTCGAACCCTATTCCGTGGAGCCTATTGTCCAGTAAGGGAGACAGACTATAAATGAACGAACGAACGAACGAATGAATGAATGAGTAAATAAATAAATAAAGCTTTTTTTTTTGCTTCAAGTCTTAGGAATGAAGCCAACAGATTGTTGAGATAGAGATTAAAGTTCGAGGAGGGAACCTTGGTAGGGTGATCAGGGACAACGTCCCTGAAGGTGATATTTGAGCCGAGACGTAAAGGAAGAGAGGATGAGAAAGGAGCCAGGCCTCGGAAACCGGGTCACATGCACCATGAGTCAGTTAAAAATAAACCCCAATCTCTTCCACAGCCAGGTTGGGTGCGTGGGCTAATAAGCCTCACTGCCAGCACTAAAGATGGCGGACGAGGGGGGGTGGGGCGCCCACGCGTCCTGATTGGCTGGCCCGGAATGACGTCACGTGGTGGCGGCGGCGCATCCGGGCTCCTGGCGGCGGCGCTGCGGGGGCTCGCGGGAGAAGCGGCGTGCGGGGCGNGCGCTCAGGTCCTGCGAGCGCTGGTCCACCGGCCGACGTCCCCCTGCCGGTGACATCCTCGTCGCTGGTGCGCCCGTGTCCTCACGTGCGTGTCCCTTCTCCCGGCGGATGATGATTCCTTAACACCGACTCGTGGAGACGTTTGCACGGATTTGCCAACTTGACCCCCTTTTCTTCTTTTTCTTTCTTTCCCTTTTTAACTGCCCACTCCGCTCTTTTCCTGAAACGGAACACCCAGGCCAAGCTCTTGCATTAGTTTGCCATAGACTTACCTTTTCTCTCAGAGATGATGTATTTAAAGACTCCATTTTGAAGAACAGCCTAAATTTGGGAAAGTCCTCCCTCCCTTTTTGATTGTGATCGCTTCTTGATGTTTAAAGAGACTTTAGGAAAGATCCCGTACTCTCAGCGGCCCAAGATCAGCTGATTTTTAATGTGATTGCTGAATTTACCTCTCTGGGAGTTTGAGGATTATAAGCTTGCTTGCTTAAATTGTGGATGTAGGGCTTAATAAAGTAGCTTGGGAGTAAATTTAGCTTCTTGAAAGATATTTCAAGAAGGAATTTAAGTCCTTGTCTCATAAAATATTCCATGGCATGTTCGCCTCTCCCGTGATTCTTTTCTATAGAAAAATGTAGTTGGTTTGGTTTCCTTGACAACCTTGTGGGGGTGTTTTCGGATTGCTACAGCCCATCTCCTACCTGATGGTCCTTTCTGTTTGCTGCTGAAGGACCACTGTTGGTTACAGACTGGAAAAAACTGCCTCTTGTGCTAATTTTTCTTTTTAAAATAGACATTGTGTTAGAAGTTTAGTGGCTTTCTCTTTTTGAAGCTGCTGTTGCTGCTCAAAACACAAGCCCACATCGAATTGATATTTCAATCCTCCTCCCCCAATTGTTGGCTCCCTTATTCAGCCTCTCTCCCTGCAGTCCCATGCCCTAGGGCTTGTGTCACCGGGCAAGGCAACCCATAAAAGTGTTCTATTTACATGGGGGATTTTTGCTTTTGTTTTTTTGGTCTCGCCAAAACTATTGAAATGTAAAGCATTTGTTAGTAGTATTGAAGTAATACATTTTGTTATACCTTCAATATTAGTAATCTGGGGACCTTACTCATTCTTGGTATAAATATCTAAACTGTGCTTAGTTACTACCTTTTGAGGTAAGTGATTCGTGTAACTTGGCTCACTGGGAAATTTACCTTTAGTAGATCATTGGGGGCCAAACCTGTGCTCCAGGCTGTCACAGGCTTTGGAAGTAACAGCATGGAATCTTCCCAGAAGGGTTCAGGTGGACATACTTTGCCATGGAAGCTGCTGTGTTATGTTGAATTCCCAGTGACCAGTGTAAGGACAGAAGGAGCAGTCAGGAAGAGCCTAAACTTACCCGCTTTATCACATTAGTAGTTCTTAACATTTCCCAGAAAGCTAAAATGGTTTTTGGATTGAATTTTACCTCAGAATAGAGGAAAAATTGGTAAAACACAGATGAAAATAATGAGGGCTAAGGAAAAGAGTGGACTTGAAAAGTTGCTGTGAAGTTCACAGTAGTGGCCCTCACATTTGGCTTTAATTTTCCTATCTGATGTCATCCTAAGAGAATCATTGTTTTGTAATCCCTGTTGTCAGGAAAAAAGAGAAATACCTGTTTCCCAAGTGAGAATGCCTATTATTTTTTTACTACATTCTAACAGAAAAATTTACACTGAGGAAAAATAGTGGGCACTAATGATTTAGTAGACAATTTACCAAGTAGCCAAACATCCCCCCTGCCCTGAACCCCATCCACCCTCAGATCATGCATGCTAGGCAAGTGCTTTACCACCAAGCTGTAGCTCCAACTCCAGTGTTTAGCAAATGAATTTCAGCCTGGTAGCCTCAGAAACTGAGGGCCAACAAAGAGACCAAGGTAATATGGACAGGGGGATCTGCTAGAATCACTGTATCCTGTTATTCCAGTTTCACCAGCTATTAAATATTTATTTTCTCATTCTCTCTGGATAGCCATACATACTTCAGTGTTTACTTTCTAAGAACAAGGACTTTCTCTTTTGTAATCACAGACCAATTATTGTAATCAGAAAATCAATCATTTATTCAGTAGTAGTATTCTATATACGGTCTGGATTCATGTGAACAGCCCCATTTATGTCTTTTATAAAGTCTTTCCCTGTCTTCCATCAGCATTTGTGGTCATCATATATTTTAGGTTCCATATAATCGAGAACAATTCCTTAGCCTTTTTTTGTCCTTCAGGATGTTGATGTTTTGGATCACCTGTTATGTATAATGCCCCTCAGTTTAGAATGGCTAGGTGTTTGACTATGGTAGGTCTAGTTATGTGTTTTTGTCAAGAATAACACAGGAGTGATGTGATCCTTAGTGTATCCCATCGAAAGGCTTAAGATAGCAGTTTGCCTCATTTTCTACCTTTCCTTTAAAAACGTTTTTTTTTTTTTTTTTAGTTGTCAGTGGATCTTTATGTATTTATTTATGTATGTGTACGTGGTGCTGAGGATCAAACCTAGTGTCTCACATATGCTAGGCGAGTGCTCTATCACTGAGCTACAATCCCAGCTCATCGTTTTCTAGCTTTCTCGTGGGGGAATTCTAAGTCTGATTAGGCTTTGTTTCTGGTAGAAACAATTTTGGTATGTTTTATTTGTCTTAAAAAACATTGATTTTTGGGCTGGGGGGGTTGTGGCTCTGTGGTAAGAGTGCTTGCCTAGCCCATGTGAGGCACTGGGTTTGATCCTCAGCACTACCAAAAAAAAAAAAAAAAACCTAAATAAATGAAATGATGGTATTGTGTCCATTTACAACTAAAATACAAATAAATAAAAACAAAAAATTGATTTCATCCAGAATTTTCAAATGTATGTGTAGTAACTTCTTGAATTTTGAAAGTCTGTTTTTATGATTATTTCCCTCTGTCACTAAAGTTCTTATATTATGTTTTTATCCTTTTGTTCCTGATACTTTAGTTAGTGGCTTTTCTATGTTGTAGACGTTTTTCAGAGGACAAGCTTTGATTCGATTCATTCATTTTGCCTCTCTTCTATTTTTGACTCATGTATTTGTGTTTTTATGATTATTAATTTGTTTTTGTTTTGTTTTTGAATGGGATGTTAAACGTATTTATGTTGAAAAGGTACTTGGTATTACAAAACTTGTAAGCTGTTTTTAGCTTGTATGTATACCTCTGATTTGAAAATTTTAAAATCATTTTCAAGAAATTTATTTATTTTTGTTTTGAATTTCCTCCTTGACTCAACATTTCTATGCTAATATGTTTTAAAACTGTCAGGTGAGACAGCCTTTTTGTTTTTGCTTTTAATTTCTACTTTTATTACTTTATGGCTAGAAGGGTTCTATGTTATTTTTGTTCTTTGGACTTCATTTTTTGCCATCCAAGATTGGTTTGTGAATGTTGTGTGTTCTTAAAAGGAGGTATCATCTGTGTTAACAGTTTGTTCAGAGTTCAACATGTATCTGTATGTGCTACTTTATTAATGATGTTATTTAGAGCTTCCAGGTTTTATTATTTATTTATTTATTGTTTGTATTTTGTTTGGTCCATTCAGACTGTCCTGGACTGGGGCTGGTTTGTTAAAGTCTTTTGTTACTAGTGTGTTTTTCCTTTCTCCTTGAATCTTTTATAGTTCTGCTTTATGGAAGTTGTTGCTGCCTTACTGAATGCCTAAGGAGAAGTAACTTGTGTTTTCACTTGACTTTATGCATTATAAAGTAGCCTTTTAGTGCTTTGGGTGTCAAGATGTGTGATTCCTGTTTGCTTCTTGTGTTTGCCTGGTGTATATATTTGCCTATTCTTTTGTTATTATCCTTTCTCTGTCTCTTACACCCAACATTTTGTTAGATTTTGCTTTGTTAGCCAACATGGAAAAAGTTGTCCTTATTGGGAAACTTAAACTTTTTTTTTTAAATAATAAAAACAACTAACATTTATTTTGTGCTTGATATATATATATATATATATATATATATATATATATATGAAATGTGTATTCACATTTGTGTGTGTGTGTGTATGTATATGTGTGTGTAATATATATATAAATTTTGTGGGACTGCCATAACAAGTTACCTACTCCAGGTGGGTAACTTAAACTAAACTTTTTAATAATTATTAACAGATGAGTTAAACACATAGTACTTATTGACATGATCACTATATTTGGCTTTAGTTTTGCTTTATTGGTTTATATTTATACATGTATATTTAAATATAATTTTTTGCCATATAGTCATTTTTATATGATTAATTTTTTGGGAGGGACTTTGGTACAGTTTTTTTTTTTTTAAATCTAATGGTTACATTTGCATATGCCTTTTTTTTTTAAACTGGGGATTGAATCTAGGGCTTTTCACTTTAGATAAGTCCTTTACCATTAAGTTCTATCCTCAGACTGTTCTACTCTTTATTTTTAGATCGGGTCTCACTAAGTTTCCCTGTTTGGCCTTGAATCTGTGAAACTCTTCTCTCAGCCTCCCAAGTAGCTGAGGTTACAAGGAGGCACCACTACACCTAGCACACATACCTTTTACTAGTGGCTTTTTCTACTGACTCTCACCTATGAGCGTTGATGAAAAGAGCTAGTAATAAACCCCCTTTTCCCTTTCCCCTTTCTAGCATCTGGTTTGGAGGAAAAAAATCCTCTTATTTCTAATTAATAGTTTTAAAGTGATCTCTGAGCTTTTTAAACTTTTTTTGGTGCTCTTTTTGAATTGTATTGACTATATGTTGTCAGAGAATGGAGCCATTTATTACTACACTTTTCCCCATATAACCTTACAAGTTTCATTTATGAAAAGTTCTCTAAGTCCTTAGTAGCACTGATTGTACCATGTAGCATATATCCTTTTTATACTAAAAGGCTTTTGAGAATTTTGTTGGACATATGGTGGTCTAAATATATATTCACATAACACTTCTTCCTGGAACTTCCTAAAATGAACAAGTCAAATCGGCAGTAGAGAAGAAAACAGCTAAAATTTATAAAATCTGGACCCACTTAACAGGAGTATACTGAGATGTGACATTTCTGCCCATCTCTGGCTGGTTGCAGGTGTCTTAGCATAAATGACAAGTCTCTGAAGGCACCATTCAAGCTGGGAGGTGAGGAATGAATAGGCCATTGCCAAAGAAGGCACATTCTCACAGTGGTTCATTTCCATGCCACCAAATAGCGGGGTCTGCGGGGCTAAAAGAGCCATGGATCATGCCTTAATGCTGTTTTTATGTTTTTTGACTTGACCTGAAGGGAAAAGCCTCTGAGGATGGTCATCTTATATCTGAGTAGGGATTGCTGATTGAGCCATTTCCCCTTAAGCCCCTTCACCCCACAATGAGCTTTGTAATTTTATGTGTCCCCAGAACAAAGGATATAATAGAATTACTGTGAAAGTATAATATATCCAAGTTCAGGCTCTGACAGCCTACTATTCCAGTGAATTCTTAACTTTTTCCTTCCTCTTAACACCTAAAGATTTGTACAGAGAATGCTAGTCATTGTATTTAGTATCTCTGTAAGTGGGAAAAGAGTTGATTGTTGAGCAAGTAGCAAGTCTAGAGAGCAGAAAATACCCTTCGTGGGACCTATGCATAAAAAATAAGGAGAGAACGATGACAAAGGAAAGTAAATGAGAAGTAGATTTTGGAAAAAGGAATGCTTCAGGAATCAGTAACATTTTAAACAAAGACATTTTGCTCTCAAAAACTTTTCGACAACATGGGTTTAACAATGTTAAAGAGCAAAAGAGTAATTTAAAAAATTGGAGATAAAAGGAGGATGTGAAAGTGAGCTGACATCTGTAAGGAAAGAAATAAAAATCATTTCAGAAATGAGAACGTGTTGGAAGCTAAAGGAAGTAGTACCATGGCTGCTGAAATCTCAGCTGCAGGGAGGATAGATAAGCTTTGGGAAGTTATGGACACAGGCATTTCTGATTGTATCAGTGTGCTTTGGTCCCTGTCTTTGGATTTTTTGTCCTAAGAGTTTTCTCTTTACACGCTTCAGAGAATCAACTTGCAGAGAATGCTGGAACCAGGAGAAGCAGGTGCCCACAGTATGGGGCCTGGCGGGGAACTTAATTTCATTCCCACAAGTACTGTATGGCTCTCCAGTCTGGAGCCTTTAAGGGTCTGTGCTGGTTCTTAGCTTTTGCTCCCAGTGGCTTTCTTAATGTCAGAATTCCAGGGCCAAAATCTTTCTGTTGTCTCTTCTTTGTGGTTTAATATAGCTTTTAAAAAATATGGCTTTAGTTTTAGTGAGGCTTTGGGAAAGAGTGAAGTTAGACTATTTATTCCACCATTTAAACAGTTAAAGCACTGTTTTACACACCATTTTAACTTGGAAGTCAGAGCTCATTTTATAATAACCAGAAACCCCAAAGTGAGCTGCATGTGGGGCTGTATCTCTGTAATCCCAGTAGCTCAGGAGGATGAAGCAGGAGTATTATGAGTTCAAAGCCAGCCTCAGCAATTTAGCGAAGCCCTAAGCAACTCAGGGAGGCTCTGCCTCTAAATAAATATAAAAAAGGGCTGGGTTGTGACCCAGTGGTTAAGTGCCCCTGGGTTCAATCCCTGAGGGAAAAAAACCAAAACAAATCATCATCATCATCATCATCATCATCATCATCATCATCTGAAAGGAGAAATAGACAAGTTTAAACAAATATCATCATCATCATCATCATCATCATCATCATCTGAAAGGAGAAATAGACAAGTTTATTAGGTAATGTAAAATTTAAGGGTAGATCAAATAGATCAAAGATTGAATTTAGGTAAAATTATGAATAAATGTCAGCTTGTATGTTGAACTCTTCTCTAAACAGAGGTTACAGTTTGCTATATAACAACTCAAAGATAATTTATAAATTGTGTATTAATTTACAGTGCTGTGAAGGATTGTGTATTATTTAAAAACTATCACTAAGATCTGGAAAAAATTTTATGTGAAGATCTTAGGAGACAGTAGTGCTATTGTGGTTGAAGTTTAGGGTTTGAGATAGACCCTCACAAGGATCTCAATCAAATGAACTTCCCTGCAGGATATAGTCTGAGAACAATATATAAAGATGTAAAAGACATGAAACTATTTTAAGATACAAATTTCCACTTTGGAACATAAATTAATTGAGAGTACATTGTCACCTTCTGCTAAGACACATGGTTGTAGGAGGAATTTCAATTATATATAAAGATATTGAGTTGACAGTAGATTCAGTTCTCCTGACTTTGCAGAATTGAGAAATGTACATGTTTCTGTTGTTGGAAGATAGTGACATTTAATAGGAAAAGTGAAAGAGTCTTTGTACTAAGAGTGTTTAAAATGTTCAGGGCAAATAAGGATATATTTACAGAAAGAAATGTTAGATAAAAAAGAAAAGAAGGTGGAAGGCAGAAATGTGGGTAGTCACGAGAGTGGGAGTGAGACTTCTTTATAGTACCTTTCATGTTGCTCTGAATTTTAAACTGCTAGAACATAGTTGTTTAAAAGGCAGAGGTGTAACTATTGGTATTGCTTTATGCAGCTGTTGATTCTGTTGCTTCCTCTTCTTTTTGCTGACTTCTGTATGAGAGAAGATCTCAGGTCAGGGTGCACATGGAAAGTGGTATTGCGTTCCAGAATGCAGCCAGCAGTCCAAAATAGGTTCTGTGGTTTTGAGAATGGTGCCTGCCTCTACAGTGCTGACTGTCTTTGGAAGGTAGTATTAAAATACAAAACCAAGAGCTTTTTTTTCTTTTGGTATCTACCAGGGATTGAACCCAGGGGTGCTTAACTACTGAGTCACATCCCCAGCCCTTTTATTTTTATTTTTTTTAAAGTTGGTATTTTTTTTGGACCTTTATTTTGTTTATTTATATGCAGTGCTGATAATTGAACCCAGTATCTTACACATGCTAGGCAAGTGTTCTACCACTGAGCTACAACCCAAGCCGCTTCCCAGCCCTTTTTTAAAAAAAATATTTAGAGGCAAGGTCTTACTGAGTTGCTTAGTGCCTCGCTACGGTTGCAGAGGCTGGCTTTGAACTTAACATCTTTCCTCAGACTCCTGACATGTGCCTGGCCAAAACCAGGAGCTTTTAATTAAAAATTGTTTTGAATGCTTATACACATGTTTAGGAAAATTTGGTTAGTGTAGTTCTTCCTATTTGGGATAAAAAGATATACATAAAACCAGAAGGGAAATAATATGAAATTTTAGTATGTAGAGGGACTTTCAAAGTAGAAATGATGAATAAATTATTTAGGAAAATGTTTGGTAGATTTGACCACCTAGACTGTTGTATTTCAGAAAATGTGTGGTCACACACTGCATAATGGCATTTCAGTGGACTGCATGTAGGATGTTGGTTCTGTAAGATTGTATCAGTGAGGTGATAGCTATCTTAGTTTGTGTAAGTGTGCTCTGTGCTGTTCACATAGTGATGGAATCAACCATAATGCTTTAGAGTCTTATTAAGATCTTGTTGACAGCATGTGACTGAAACTCAAGATAACACACTGAGAAAAAGTATAGAGTAGCTTTGTACATATGAGTAAGCATTAATATCCTCAATGTATAAAGAGGTAAAATTGGTAAGAAAACACTAAGACTCTAGTGGACATTATCTGAAGATAGTTCATGGAAGAAATGGAGATTAGTAATAGTGTACATAATATATATTCAGTAGTAGTAAATAAATAAAATTATTTAACTATGAGGTCCTATTTTCGTTTACTGAATTAGGAAATATTTTCAAAAAATGGTAAAATTCAACATTGCAGTAAAGATTGTTCTACACATTTTGCTGATGAAGAAACAGACATGGAGGGATTAATTTACTTGCCTGAAATGACATGGCTAGTGCTAGGATTTGAACCCCAAATTGTGGTCCCATTAAATTGCCTCATATCACAAATATATATTGCTTGCATCTGCTTGCAACTGTATTATACATCTATTTATGGCAGCAGCTCTCAATCTTCCTTTTAAATATTTGTGTAGCATTTTATTGAATGGATAACATAATTTATTACATCCTCTATTTTGAATGTTTCCAGTTTTTTGTTTTGCTATTTTAGTGTGTCAGTGAACTTTTGTGTGTGTATGTGTGTGTGTGTGTGTGTGTGTGTGTGCATATCTTTGTATGCACTGCTACCCATGAACAACTCACTACACTTCAGGAGTACCCCTGAGTTTGAATGGGTTTATTAAATTTATAGGTGGGTTTAATGATCTTTTAAGGATATTGATTCTTTCTGTTTAAGGTGAGGGCATATCTCAAATTTTTTTCTTCTTAATATTTGGAGAGCTATCTACAGCATACAGTTTATTCTTTTTTGTGATTCGTTGGTCTTTCTTTCCTTTCTTTTCATTCTTTCCTTTCTTCCTTTCTTTCCTTTCTTTTTTGTACTGGGAACTGAATCCAGGAGCCTGGTACATGCTAGGCAAGTGCTCTACCACTGAGCTACATCCCCAGCCCTTTTTGAAACGTTTTTATTTCAAGATAGGGTTTCACTAAGTTGCCTAGGTTGACCTCCAACTTGTAATCCTTCTGCTTTAGCTTTCCAAGTAGCTGGGATTACAGGTGTGCACCACTATGCCTGGCTCTTGTAGTTTATTTATTTATTTTTTTACATATTATTTTTTAGTTGTAGGTGAACACAATACCTTTATTTTATTTTTATGTGGTGCTGAGTGTCAAACCTAGTTTCAGGCATGCTAGGTGAGCACTCTTCCTCTGAGTCACAATCCCAGCCCTGTAGTTTATTCTTAAAGGTAATATTCCATAGTTGATGCCATTCGGTATGGGATCTTTTTATCCAGTATATGTTCTTGTTGACTGTTGTCTTTATTTAGTAACTAGTCATCTTACTGAATTCTCTATATTTAATTTTTCACTTAATTTTCCTCACATAATCTAGGTATACAGTTATTTATAAATGATTAATTTTTTAGATTTTTAAAAATTATTCTTTTTTAAAAAAATATTTTAAAAAATATGGATACAATATCTTTATTTATTTTTATGTGGTGCTGAGGATCGAACCCAGTGCCTCACATGGAATCAACCATAATACTTTAGAGTCTTATTACAATCTCACAATATAGCTCTGCCACTCAAGCCCCAAATTTATTCTTTATAAATATACATGACAGTAGAGTATATTTTGACATACATACATGGAGTATAACTTCCCAAATGATTACATTTTTGTCTCTTATCCAATGTCTATTCCTTTTATGTAGTTTTTTAAATTGTTGCTGGTGATTTGTAATATCTAGTTCCTCCAAAACAATGTTAAATGAGAGAGTGATGATTGGTCTCCTGGCTTAATTTTCACTTTTGTAGAGATATAGTAGTATTTTATTATCATTTGGTTTGATTACCCCTCCATCATCTCATAAGGATTAAATGCTTCTGTTTTTCACTATTACTTGAGCCTAGTATTTTTTAAAACAAACTACATTTCATAAGTAATTCGAATTGAAAAGCATTTTTAAATAGACATAGAATACTGAAATGCACAGTGTTTCTAAATAATAAGACAAAATTGTCACATCTGGGTCCCTACTTTTGTACCTCTGATTAGTGTTATACTTCAACACATTGGTATGTTTTATTTGGTGAATGTGGTGAGTGGTGGGTGGTTTGTTGGAATGTGAATGTGAGGTTGGGGGCTTGCATTATAAAATAGTGTGAAGATGATTGCCAGTGGTGTAGTTGAGGTCAGGATTTCTCAGCTGGTTGACCTTTAGAACCATGGTGGAAGGGCAGAAGATATTAAAAATACTTGTGTGCAGATCCCTTTGGAGACTCCCATTTGTGAGTCTTTCACAGGACCTTGGAATTTGTATGTTAGGATTTTCACAGGTGTGGCTGATATTTTCTGAATGCCTACCAGATGATCTTAAACTTGCCTGCTATATAAAGTGGGCCAGGCTCCCTCAATGTGAAGTCATATTTCTAATAGGTAAACATTTTGAGAATCACTTTGGAGACCTTTGGGCTCCCTTGCTTCCCAGTGTCTTCAGTGACTAATACAGTGCTGGCTATTTGGTTTACATTTTGGTAAATTGGTTGAAATGAGAAAAGTTTGTTTTTGTACATGGGGTCTTGACTTTCCAGATTTAAGAATTGTGTTTACTTGTTGACTCTTTTTTTGGGGAGGGTCCTGTGCATTGAGTAGTTGAACTGTCACACAACCATCCCTCCACCCTCCTCGCCCCCATATTGTGGATCAAACCCAGAACTTCACACATGCTAGGCAAGCCCTGGGCTATGTCCACAGCTCCCCTGTGTTTTAAATTTATTTTAAACAGGGTCTCACTAAGTTGCCTAGATTGGCCTCAAACTTGTGATCCTCCTGCCTCAGTCTCCTGAGTAGCAGGGATTAGAGGTGTGTGCTACCACATCTGGCTCTTAGGAGCATTTCTCTCTCTCTCTCTCTCTCTTTTTCTTTCTTATTGAACCCAGGGCCACTTAGCCACTGGCCACATCTCCAGTCCTTTTTAAATTTTTTATTTTGAGATAGGGTCTCACTAAGTTGCTTAGGGCCTAACTGAGTTACTGAGGCTGTCTTTGAGCTACTGGGATTATAGGTTTGTGCCACTGCGCCTGGCCATGATCATTTTTGATGGGGTATGATAGTCTAGTATCAGGTTGTCCTTCTAGGAAAGAATTTGAGGTGTGCAATGTTGCAGTTGATAGATTCTCACTGAAGGTTGGTGTGAGCCTGTGTTGATAGTTTATTAAAATTTTAAACTTAAGTGTCTTTTTTGGAAAAATCTTGTTAAACACTCATTATATTGTGATTATTCAAAATATACAAAACCTCAGGTGTATTTGATGCTATTTAAAGAATAGTATAGGAAAATTGAAAGATTTTAAATTGCCATAAAGTGATCTAGATCCTCTGTACTTTTGCCATTGAATTTAATATGGCTTTAGTTCTGCTAGGATGGTAAGGAAACATCTCACAATAAACTGTTAGTACATAGGAATACAACTATGTCTTCATGTTAGTTTGCCTTAGGCAGGAAAACCACTATTTGTTCAATGTTACTGATGCTTAAGGTACTCCTGAGACTATTAACAGAGGCCTCCTTTCAAGACCTCCTTTTAAGACCTTCCTGTTGTCTGACAGAACCCTGTGGCTTAGGGTCTTCATGTTCCAGCACCTGTTGCTGAGTGGCATTGTCAATATGTAGTTGAATTTTAGAACTGTGAGCCTAAAAGTGCTCCATTCCATTTCTGTAGTCTGAGCTCTTGTTGCTTGGGCCACAGTTCTAGTTCAGGTTTCAGAATGGTGGGAAAGAGATGAGACATAGCTGTTATCTGTTAATGAATATCTGTTATCTTCTAGTGACTCTAGAGATAACAGATATCCTTCAACAGCTGTGTTTCATGGTGTGTGCATTCCATCCCACTACTCCACAAACCAGACTGGCCATGCTGTACTGCAGAAAGAATGGAAACTATGGCTTGGGACACAATTTTTTTTTTTTTTTTTTTTTTTGGCTACTGGGGATTGAGTCAGGGGCACTTGACTACTGAGCCACATCGGCAGCCCTGTTTTGTATTTTATTTAGAGATAGGGTCTCACTGAGTTTCTTAATGCCTTACTTTTGCTGAGGCTAACTTTAAACTCTTGATCCTCCTGCCTCACCCTCCCAAACTGCTGGGATTATAGGCATGCGCCACCACACCCGGCTACTTTTCAAAATTTTAAATAAGAAAATATTCCACAGATACAGAAAAATAATAGAAAGATAAGTGAATCTTATATAATAACAATGTTGTTCTACCATTCTTACATATATTAACCCCATTATCATACTAACTGTAGGAGGTGGGTTGTATTATTATTTCTATTTTCCAGATGGCGAAACTAACACATATGGAAGAAAAGTAACTCCTCCAAATTTGGCAAATGGCTGAACTGGGATTTGAGCTCAGGCAGTCTGGTGCCAAAGTGCATGGTCTTATTAACTAATAAAAAATATAGGAAATAAAAAAAATAATGTAACAGACGTGTGGTACTTATGGGATTAAGTAGAAAGTCTCCAGTCTTTTCTGGTTCCACCATTTTTTTTCCTGATTTTCTGCATCCCCTTTCAGACATTGGTCCCTATCTCAGCAGTTTGACAGTGCTTACCTTTTCTTACACCTGGGAAAAATTCATTCAGAATTGAATTCATTCATTCAGAATGAACTGTCTGCCACATACCAGGCACCGTGAGTAGATGTGCATTTGTGAAGGATCCAGTTCCCTACATCACGGACCTCATAGTCTTAATGGTGTGGGAAGTTGGATTTACTTAAGTGGTTTAAGTTCAAGTGCATGGTTTCTTTTTAGGGGAGTAAAGTGATAAGACTTGTTAAACACATGATTAGATTTGATGATTTTGGTGGTTTCTGGTCTGCTCATTGGGTACTATGGGCTGCTTTTGCCTTGGGTTAGTAACTTGTTTACTTAAGTTTATCATCTGGAGTTTATTTCCAGAATGATGCTCAAATTGGGGATGATCTAGAACTTTTTGAAGTCTCTGTTGCTCCATTCTGGAAAGTCCCCAGTTCTGGTTTGGCTTAGAAACCTTCCTTTGTGGGTCTGTGGACCTGGGAGTGACTGCTCTAATTGCTTGTGTACCCTTATCCTAGACCTGAAGTCTGTGGACTTGTGAGGGCTTCAGATGGGTCTTATCCTGTGGGGCCAGGATCTCAGGGCTTGGCCTCATCCTGACTGCTGTGACATGAAGAACTTGTATCCCTGGAGGCTGAGCAGTATGGTGTGATTTAAGGACAGCTGACTATTTTTTTTCTTCTCCCCAATCCTTCCCATTTACTATGTGTTCAAAAATACTAAGATTACCATATTGTAAAGTACATTTAAAAATCATGAAGTTAAATTATTACTACCATGTGATAAGATCCATTTAAAAATCTCAAGGATAAATCTTTAGAAGTATTACCACATTAAAAATTTTCAAAAACTTAATATCAAGGGCTGGGGATGTAGCTGAGTGGCAGAGTGCTTGGCTAGCATGCACAAGACCCTGGGTTCAATCCCTACTAGTACAAAACAAAACAAAACAGGCATCTAGAAATAATTAATTGAATAGAATGAGTTCATAAAGCTGCTTTTACACTGCCAGAAGCTCTGTTCGGGATCAGTGCTGTTACAGCTTAGGGTGTGGCTGTCCCAACCTGGCTGTGGATGAGAACAGCCCTGATGGGAAGTGCTGAGGAGCCTTCAGTTCACTGGCTGCTTCTCAACTGATCCTCTCTAGCAGATGGTCGGAGTGGTGCTTTTTTACCCCTCTTTTTATATTTGGAAATTAGCAAATGCGTTTGGAACAGATAGTAGTATTTTGGCATTTGTTTTAGTGAAGACTTCTGGAATCTATCGTACAGAATATCTTGACAGAAAATGGGCTTCTTCTGAAATGAAATGATAAAGGAGGTGTTCCTGTCAGATGATTCTCAGAGAGAGCAGTAGCTGTTTCTAGACATATGCATGACATTTTAAAAAAATTATGTGATCATTTTCTAATTCCGCCCCCCCCCCCCAACCCAGAAAATACAGGAAGTTTGGGAAATAAATATACTTCCTACAGAACTGTGTGGGAATTAGCCTGCCAAGTTAAATTGGGGCTCTTTTTCTGTAGTTCACTGACAGTTTGGCCTTGGGCAACTTAATTAACTTCTCAGTGCCTCTGTTTTCTTATCTGCAAGATAGGAGTAATATCCACTTTCTTCATTGCTTTTGTAAAGATTTATAGAGTATGAAAGTAATTTTAAGTGTCATTAGGGATACAAATGAAGCTTTTGTGTGTTACTGTATGTGTTGCCATCATTCTAGTAGAAGTTTAGCATTTTAAGTAGCTATAAACTACTTTTCTTTGAGCTTTGGCTGGTGGTGCACACCTGTAATCCCGATCACTAGCCTGGGCACCTTAGTGAGATCCTGTCTCAAAATAAAAAGTGAGCTGGAGATGTACCTCAGTGGTAAAGCCCTTCTGGGTTCAAGCCCCAGTACAAAAACCAACCAAACCAACCTACTTTCATTGATATTCAGAGATCACAGAGTTTTTAAAAAATTTTCTAGGGAGTGTTCTGAGGCTCACTATTTTAGGACTTGGAGAACTTGATAATAAAAGACATTGGTGGGATATAGACAAGAACATTGTTATCTAAACCTGTGTTGATGACTTTGTGCTTTTAGGTATACCAAGCTTGGCTACGCAGGCAACACTGAGCCACAGTTCATTATTCCTTCATGTAAGTAAAGCTCTACCCTCGGGTGTTTTAAGGGTTGTGTTTCTCAGCATTCTCATTTCTAAGCATTCCAGTTCTGTTTTCCAAGGCATATTATTTTACTCACCATCTTCTTTTAGAAGATTATTCTAGTTTCTGGGAAGGGCTGGCTATTTTGATGCCTGGTTCCTGAATGTCGCTGTTGGTGGTAGCTATGACCTAACTGCAGTGCTCTAGTCTTTTGGTTCCCCTGAGAAAGCCCTTTGTCACTGTCAATGGAGTTTCATCTTGGGTGGTTGGCAGGGGACTTTGATTTAATCATAAATGTCTGAACTGCCTAGAAAAAGTGTGTCTGGGTTTTTAAGGCTAATTTGTAACCTTAAAAAGTACAGTTGTATTAGCTTAGTAACTTCATGTCTATTGAAAGATAGATGTTCACTCTATTGAAAGTTTTTTTTTTTTTTTTTGGTGGAAATGAGTGGCCTGCTGCTTTTTTGAGTCCAGAAGTGTTTTGTTGTTTAATTTTTAGTAGAGAGCGATAAGCTTAAAGGAAGCACCTCACGTTTTGTACAAGCTCCTTCTAGGCACTCTTATTTTCCTAAGGACAGGCTGGTTATTTATAGGTAGAATTCTTGGGTGCTACCTAAATCCTAGGTTATATTTGGAGTGAGTATATCAATCAAGAGTGAAGTAAAGATTGGCCCCTATATGTAGCTCTTGTAAGATAAGCTCTGATCTTAAAAACTGTAGGTGGTTAGTAGTTGTGTAGTGTTATGACAGTCTCTGTGGGCAGGACAGAACTGGGATGGAGTGGACGGAGGGAGCTTGGGTAGAATTTACTGAAGGGAAGGCCAAGGCCTTATTTGATGATTGTGAGTATGAAGATCATTAGAAAGTATACTCCAGATTCCTTGAGATGATTTAAAGGAACCTTGTTCCAGTTCCTTTCTTACTGGATAACAGACCATGATTTTGATTTTCTTGCTCTAAACACTGATGCCCTAATGGATTATCCCTGATAATAGGCATTATTGGTCTGCTGTATCCTTATTTTAAATTTATAAATGGGAATATTTGTCTGCCAAGGATGCCATAACGAAGTACCCTGCACTGAGTGACTTAAATAACTGATATTTATTTTATCATAGTTCTGGAGGCTCAAAGTCCAAGTTCAAGATGCTGTCATGGTTGATGAGGTCTCTTTTTTCCAGGCTTGCAGAGGGCTACCTTCTTTCTCAGTGTTTCCTCACATGGCCTTTTCTTTGTGAATGTGTAGAGGGAGTGGGGCTACTCTGTGGCCTCCCTTCTTGTAGGGCCATACTCCTGTCACATTAGGATTCCATCCTTATAACCTAATTTGATCTTAATTACCTCCCTAAAATTCCTTTCTCCAAATATTATCACATTGGGAGTTAGGGCTTCAGCATTTGTGGGGACATAGTTCAGTTTATAACAATTGACATTCTGTAGGATGAATCGTCTTTTGTGAATTTATTAATGTGAATGCCTCAGAACTTGATCATTCCATGCTGAGTGGACAGATTAGACTTTCTGACTTTCAAAGCAGGAGGTTAGATTTTAACTTTGTTAAGTGCATCAACTAAAAAAGACCGACCTTGTACCTTTTGCTTTAATGTGCTGTCGTTTAAAACTGTGAGCAGCACTCAGTTGGCTGTGCCATTTAACCTGTCATCATTAATAGGGAGGGGAATTGAAGACAGTTGTTAGTGGGATTTCATTCACTGTCAAAAGACGGGCAAGCTCTCAGACTGGGCTGTCAGAACCTTAGCAGTGGCAGAAGCTAGAAGTCGACAAACTGTCAAAGAGGTGGGAGTAAAGAATAGTTATGCTGTTGGCTGCAAGTGTTGAGAGAGAAAGATCCCAGAAGGCAAGGTAAGGTGATGCTCGGGCAAAACGGAGGGGGCGGGACAGGCAGAGGGTACTGGTTCCCTTGCTTGGCCCACTGCTTGTCTTGGTACTGGGAGTGGAACCTATTTTCTATGTACAGAGACCTTGTTCTAAAGACAAATTCCAGGAGGTACATGGCATCAAATAAGAAAAGCGGGGCTAGAAGTGTAGCTCAGTGGTAAAGAACTTGACTGAAATGTGCAAGGCCCTGGGTTTAACCCATCACTGAACATTAGTAAGTAGAAGAAAAGCTTTTGTGCAGAACCAGCCTTTTCTGGTTCTGATGGATCTCCATGTGAGACGGTAGTGAGGGAAGGAGAAGCCCTAGTGATATTGGACTCCAAGTGTGGAGAAGGGCCAGGTGTCTCCTGAAGGCACTTTGTTTGGTACATCAAGAGTACTCAGATGGTTTCTGAAGCGTCCGTCTCTCAGGTCCGGGTCCCAGGACTAGACTGGTGCCAAGTCTGTCCCAGGCTCTGCTTTTGTCTGGACTTCTGTGCAGAATTTTCCCAGTTGTTTGAAGAAAGTTCTTTTTCTACTTTTCTTTTTAAATGTTATTGGAGAGCTTTGGAAGTCATTGAACAGTTCCACCAGAGGGATGGATGGTGACCATGTCACATCTACACCTGGGAGGGGAGAGAGCATCAGAAAGGAAGGGACTTTGTGTGTTGAGTTGAGGTGTGAAGGCCTGGAGGCTGCTAGGACAAAGCTTGATGCCCAGAAGAGAGCTCCACACAAGTCATGAGATGCTTTTTTTTTCCCATTAAATAGAGCCTTAAAATTCTGATTTTTCTAAAAAAGTGCCAAAGAATATTAACAAAGACCCATGAACCCACCACCCAGAATGAACATGTTAACTTGTTTCATGTTCATGTCAGAATACAGTCATGCACTCTGTAATGAAGTTTTGGGCAGTGTGGATCGCATATATGACTGGTCTTGTAAGATTGTGTCACTGAGTGACATTGTAGCTGTTTTACTGTGTGTAGCTGTTTTAGTTTGTGCAAAGTGCGTATATGACTGGTCTTGTACACCCAGTGATGTGTAGCTGTTTTAGTCAGTACAAATGCAAATGTGCTCTGTGACCACCACTCAGCTGTGCCTCTCACCAGCTGTGCCTGTTGTCAGATGGTGCATAACTGTGAACGACACCTTACGGATGGATCCCAGCCCTCATTTCTTTTCCAGTTCTTTCCCTTTCTTTTCTTGCTTTCTTCCTTCTCTGGTGGATTTTTTCTGGTAGATTTCTAATCCATGTTCTATCTGTACACTATGTATATACAAGAATACATGGTTTTATGAGTTGAAACATTTAAAAAATGATTTCATAGTAACTTTCTGTGTTATGTTTAAAATTCTCCTCAATATTGTTTTTAAAACTTATCACTGATAATATACACAGATTAAGATCAGAATTCTAATGTGAATATATAGCTTTTTCTTTTTTTTTTTAAATGGCCCTTTCCCAGTTTTTCTATTTTACAGAGTAGTTTAGTAGATATCTCCTGAGGTACATGTGCCATTTTCCGAAGAGGAAATAATCAGAGATGGAGTTTTTTCATCAGGTTAGCCCTGCTTCGTCCTTATTAGGTATTGCCAGATTACTTCCAAATAGTTGTTCTGATTTATAACCCATCAGTAGTGTGTGAACGTTTTTGCTTCCATGTGTCCTTGACTTAAATTTTGCCAGTCTGATGAATGTAAAATGATGTTTAAAATTTCCATTTTCTGCCAGATGTGGTGGGGCACGCCTGTGATCCCAGGAGCTCGGGAGGCCGATGCAGGAGGATTGTGAGTTCAAAGCCAGCCTCAGCAACTTAGCAAGGCACTTAGAACTCAGTGAGACCCTGTCTCTAAATAAAATAGAAAATAGGGATGGGGATGTTACTCAGTGGTTAGGAGCCCCTGCTTTCAATCCCTAGTATCTTCACCCATCCCGAATTTACATTTCTTTTGCTGAAGTTGAGCATGATGCCTGTTTATATTTGCCCACTTTTCTCCTGCTTGTTTTGGTCTTTGTTATGGTGTCATGGGGACTCTTCTCTGTGCAAATGCTAATTTGTTGCCAATGTCATATTCTAGTCCATGAGTTTTCCCCCTGTGGTGCTGGGGTTTGAACCCTTCTTAGTGGCAGGCAATGCTTATCTCTGAGCTGTACTTCTAGCCCTGTATGATTTTTTTTTTTTTGGTTTCTTTTTCTTTTCTTTTATGCTATGACATTTTAAAAGGATTTTTTTTTTATCATCTAGAAATTTTAAATTTTGATATAGTTAAAATTTTCACTTTTTTCTTTTTTAGTTTTTATTTTGGAAAATATACCCCTACTCCAAGTCATAAAGAATTTCTGTGTTTTCCTCTACAAAAATTTTAAATTAATATCTTGAATATGGTATGAAGGAGATAGCTAATTTGATTTGTTTTACAAATGCAAAGCTTGTTGTGTAAACACCATTTATTGAAGAATACATTTCAAGTTGACATTCTTTTTCAATCATGTTGCGGTAACATTTATGCTTGGGAGTATTTTTGGTCTTTGTTTTGTTTCATTGATGTATTTCTCTATTTCTGCTCCAAATATGCAGTGTTGAATACTAGCATTTTGTCATGTGTCTTTTTAAAAAAATATTTATTGAGTTGTAGATGAACACACAGTAAGTGTGTGTTTTATTTATTTTTATGTGGTGCTGAGGATTGAACCCAGTGCCTCACACATGCAAGGCAAGCGCTTTACCACTGAGCTACAGCCCCAGCCCCTGTCTTGTGTCTTTATCTAGTAAGTTTGGTTTCTCCTCATCTACTTTCCTTCTTCTCTCCCTTCCTTGTTTTTGAACCCAGGGGCACTTTACTGTTCAGCTACATCTTTTAGCCCTTTTTATTTTTTATTTTGAGCCGAGTCTCTTTAAAAAGTTTCTGAGGCTGGTCTCCCAACTTGTGATCCTTCTCTCTCAGCCTTCTGAGTTGCTGGGATTACAGGTGTGCATCACCACAACTAGCTAATTTTTCTTTTAACCATAGCTTTGGCCCTTACTCTTTCCTAAAAATTTTAGAATCAGTTTAAGTGAACTTATGAAGTATTATGGTGTTTTGATTAGAGATATGTTATTTATAGATTGGGGAAAAGGTTGATATCACATTGACATTTATGGATAGGAATAGAATATTCCTACTTGGGAATATTTGTAAATTGAATATTTCTATCCATGAATGTGTTATGTGTAATTTATTGTTTATTCATGTCTCTTGGGTTTTCAGTAATGTTTATGTATGTTCCTTATAAGTTTATATAATGTTCCTTAAAATTCTTTTACAGACTCTTTGCTAGAATTATTTTTAGTCACCTTTGTGTTTTGTTGCTGTGAAATTAAAAAAAAAATTATGTTTTCAAATTAGTCCTTGCCTACAGACAGGAGCGCTACTGAGTGTTGCAAGTTGTTCTTGACTCCAGCCTCTGAGAGTCCTCAGAGTTTTCTGTGCAGCCTTCTGTATTGCCTGTAAATAATGGTCATGTTCTCTCTTCCTGCCTAGCTTTCTGTGTTTCCTTTCTGCTAAAGTAGTGACCAAGACTGGGGATAGCAGGTGCTCTTGTGTTTCTGACTTCAGAGAGAATAAGACTTCAGTGTTTCATTAGTGATTGCTCTAGGTTTTGTGGAACCTTTATCAGGTTAAATAGTGCTCTTCTATTCCTAATTTAACCAGAGTGTTTTTTAACCATGAGTGTTGACTTTTACTTAAGGATTTTTCTTTTATTTATTTATTTATATATCACAGTAGAATGAAGGCTTTTTATTTGTTGAATTGATCACATAGTTGTGCACTTTTGTGCTTCTTAATGTGATGGATTATATTAATACATTTTCAAGCATTGAACAGTTATTAATTTTATCTTTGGGATAAATCCTACTTGATTATGAAATACAGGTACATGCTGAACTATATTTGCAAATATTTACTGTCACTCAGTGATGGGGGATATATTAGGCGACTTTGTCCTTATGTGAACATCATAGATTGTCCTTGAACTAAGATGACTATGACCTTACTTGATGATGTAATTTTGTGGGACAATAGTCAAGTAAAATGTGCTGTCCATTGTTGACTGAAGCATTTTTGTGTGGTATATGACTAAATTTAGGATTTTTGCATCAATGTTCAAAAGTTTATATTTTCGTTTCTTACACATTTTTTATCTGGTTTGTGTATCAGGATGATACTGATTTCATAAAATAAATTTGTTAGCTTTTTAAATCTCTGGAACAATTTGTATAAGATAGGAATTATTTATTTCTTGAAGTTTTAGTAAAATGTGTAGCATTATTTTGAGAAATATATTAGATATTTTCAATCTTACTAATTTACTGGAGATTAGATCTCGCAGTGTTGCCGGGCTGGTCTTGAACTCCTGGGTTCAAGGTCCCCTGCTTCAGTCTCCAAGTAGCTGGATTACTGGGGCGATATATCTCTATGTATCTCTCTCTATATGTATGATTTTTTTAAACAAAATTACTGGTGGAGTCTTTTTTTAAAAAGTTTGTTCTTATTAGTTATACATGACAGTAGAATGCATTTTGACACATCATATGTGGTGTGTTTCTTAATTTCTGTGTCAAGTACAGAATCGTAAGTCCTTACGTGTATTATTCCTTATATATGCTCTCTCTAATAATCTTCCTTAGATTATCCTCAGATTGTCCTCAAATTTCTTGGCCCTGGAGTCTGTCTCTTCTAGCTACTCAAATTTTTTATCCATACTTTGTTTTTTTTAAACTAAAGAACTTTGTTCTTTACTAAGTTTGAGAACATTTTTCTTTATTAAGTTTAATCTTGTTAGTTTGATCATCATTAAAACTGAGGTGTTTTATAATTTAGATTGTTTAAATCATTTGTGAGCTTTATTTTACATTATTTTATTTTGAAATAATTGTTGATTCATGGGAAGTTGCAAAGAGAGTTTAGAAAAGTCCTGTGTATTCTTTACTCGGTTTATCCCGAAGATCACATCTACAGTGGTAGAGCCGGGAATCTAGTATGGTACAGTATGTGTGCACAGTTCTGTGTGTTTGTGATTGTTCCCTAAAGGGTTTTATGATGGCTCCTGCAATCCTTGCTTGACAATTGTGGTATCTGTGTCATCTTGGTTTGTCACTTATATTGTTTCAGTTGAGTCGTCCCCAATTGTTTCTTTGGTGAAATTGATCTGTCTTATCAAAACCTGAACATTTTGGGTGTATGCTTTGAGATTCTGATCTTATTTTAAGGGGGATGCCTCTTCATGACTGCCAGTGTGGTGTCAGAGTCAGGCTCCCCATTTGGCCTTTGTGGATACCCAGTTGGAGAGGGGCTCAGAGTTACTACTGGGTGGATGAAAGTCAGGATTTTGAAGCAGGCTGTGGGTCCTGGGAATAGCTGGGGTGAAACAGGTCATTATTTTATGAGAAACATGGGCAATCTAGTCTCTTGGAAATATTTCTTTATTTTGTTCCTAAGGACTATTTGGGCCATATCTTGGCTTTCATAGATATATATGAAAAAAGATCTTGAGTATAAATTTTATGCACATACATATGTAACTTATTTATTTTAAGATTAATTCTTGCAGTGTTGCTGTATAGTTTTTTTTTTTTCTTTTGCCCTCAAATACTCGATTAAACTTAAAGGATATCATGGGTTGCAGAATCATTTTTTCCTTCATCTCTTAGCAATTTTTTATAGTGACTTGGCAGTTTAAATTTACATTTATACATATTAGGTTTGATTCTGCCCAGAGGATAGAATCTGAGATCTGCTGCAAGCCTTCTTGCCAGTTGCCCTTGGGAATATCCAACACATGTATCAGATGGTTCTGTGTGGTGTCTGTCAGTATGCCCTTGATTTCGTAGTCAGTTTTTTTTTTTTTTTTTTTTTCAAGTGGGCTAAAGGACTGTTTTATAAATCAGTTTTTTTTTTTTTAAAACATTAGAGCATTATAGTTATACACAGTAGTTGGGTACATTTTGACAGAACTGTACATGCAAAAAGAATTTGATTTCAGTTCCCTCCCTTCCTTTCTTATTCTGTTCCCTCTCCCTGTTCTTCTTCCTCTACTCTACTGATTTTCCTTTCACTTGTTTATTTTTCTCGCCTTTTTTTGTGGTGCTGGGGATCTAAACCCTGGGCCTTGTACATGTGAGGCAAGCACTCTACCAACTGAGCTATATTCCCAGTCCCTCACTAGTTTATTTTTGATTGGCAGTTTCTACAAATAAATAAATAAATAAATTCCCTGTGGAACATTTATATGCACATATAACACAGTTTTGTTAAATTCATTCCTTATTTCCTCCCCTTTCCCATCCTTCCTCCCTCTTGCTCTCTTTCTGTTCCACTTATCTTCCCTATATCTTTATGATATCTGATCTCCCCTGCCTTCTTTCTCCTTTTTTTTTTTAAATTGCTCTAGCTTCCACATATGACAGAATATTTTATCTGACCCTTGGTTTTCTGAGTCGGCTTATTTCACTTAGCAAATCAGTAAAACCACTTTGGAAAGCAGTGTGGAGATTCCTCAAAAATCTAGGAATGGAACCACCATATGACCCAGCTGTTCTACTCCTTAGTACTTATCCAGAATAACTAAAGTCAGCATGCTATAGTGATCAGCCACTTCACTGTTTATAGCAATACAATTCACAAGAGCCAAGTTATGGAATCATCCCAGATGCCCGTCAATAGATTAATGGATCAAGAAAATGTGGTACATATATGGAGTTCTACTCAGCCATAAAGAAGAAAGAAATAATAGCAGTCTCATGGTCAGTTTTCAGAGAGGGGTTTCATTTCCTGCTGTGGACTGCCTTGTTAGTGTTGGCCCCTAGACCTGTGAGCCCGTCGCAGCCACAGGCCTCGAGGCTCCAGAGGCTCCAGGGCTTTGCTTCTCTCCTGCTTGCTTCGGTGATGCAGTTGTTCTGTCCTTTGGGCTTATGCCCAATTTTTATAACTGGAAAGCTGAGGTTTATTTTTATTTTTATTATTTTAGGAGGTGCTAAAGATTTAAACCCGGGGCCTTGTGCATGTTAGGCAGATGCTCTACCATTTAGCTACATTCCCATCCCTTTTTATTTTTTTATTTTTTCTTGTAGCAGGGATCAAACCCAGGAGTGCTTAACTGATGAGTCACATCCCAGCCTTTTTAAAATTTTTTTTTTTTTTTTTTTTTTTTTTTTTTTTTTGTGATGCTGGGAATTGAACAAGGCAAGCACTCTACCAATTGAACCATATCCCCAGCCCACCCTTTTTAATTTTTTATTTTGAGAAAGGGTCTTACTAAGTTACTTAGGACCTTGCTAAATTGCTGAGGCTGGCTTTGAACTTGTAATCCTACTGTCTCAATCTTGTAAGCTGCTAGAATTATAGGTGGGTTCCACTGTGCCTGGTTTTAAAATTTTATTTTTGATGTAGGGTCTTACTTAGTTGCCCAAGTTGGCCTGGAACTTGTGACCCTCCTGCCTCTTCCTCTTAAGTAGCTGGTATTTTGGGTATGTGCCACCTAGGAATTATTGGATAAGCACATTTTTATCATGTTTCTTAGTTTCTGTCCTAAGTGATTAAATTTCAGTTCCTCTTAAGTATCTAGCCAGTCACATTTGTAGTCTCCACACTTGTGTTGATAAATTTTTTTAAAAAATAATTTTTAATTGTAGATGGACACAATACCTTTATTTATTTTTATGTGGTGCTGATGATCAAACGAAGTACCTCATACATGCTAGGCAAGTGCTCTGCCACTGAGCTACAAGTACTCCAGCCCTTTGTGTAGATAATATTTATTGAGTACTACTCTGTAGCAGGTTCTCTACTAAGCACTCCACAAATGATAGGCAGTTTAATCCTCAGCCCTGCCAGGTAAGTGGTGGGATGTGAAATGTAGAGGTGGTATTTGGAGCCTCAGGTCAGCTAGCTTTAAATGCTGAGCCCAGCCGGCAAACCATGGCTTATTTAACTTCAAAGTCTACTCCTTCCACGACATGAAGCCTTCATGCGGAAAAATAAAGTTGGCTGGTCTATTTGAAGAATTAGTTCATATCAGAGACACTATATTTACCTTTCTCTGAAATCTAGTCACAAGCATTTTGATGTTTTAATTATGAGAAACTTTGTCTAGCACTGGTTGGTGCTAGAGAGCTAGGGTTTCACCAAAAATACAGTAAGCCTATAGTGAAATTCCATTAGTGTAGTTATGGGGTTAGGCTTATATTAGAATTATTTAGGTATAGTTTGCATTTTCCAAATCCACAAAGAATACTTTAGTGCAGTAGAATATTAGTTTAACAAATATTCTCTAATGCCTACTCTGATAGTAACCATCTGCTTAAGAGCCAATCTTGGCTTAGTCTCTCAGAAGCTGTGTGACCTTGGTCATTTGTTAAGCCTCCACCTCTTTGAAGGTGAAATCATAGCACTTACCTGTGAATTCAGCTGTCATGGGCACTAAATGAAGTAGTGCACGAAAAGAAACTTAGCAGTGCTCAACTAATGTAAGCTACGGTTATTGACATATGTGCCTGCCATTAGAGAAACAGTAAAAGACTTATGGTTATTTGACTTAAAGAAATTTGCAGTCTTGCCAAAAGTGATGATGTACCTGTAATCCCAGCTATTCAGGATGCTGAGGCAGGAGGATCACAACTTGAAGGACAGCCTGGGCAACTTAAGAACTGTCTCAAAATAAAAAATAAAAGAAGGGCTGGGGATGTAGCTCAGTGGTAGACTATCCCTGGATTCAATCCCCAGTTCTACCAAAAAACCCAAAATACAAAAAACCTACAGTCTCATTGGTAGACTAATGTCAAACATTTACAATTATTTGTGAAAAATGACTTACTGGAAGTTTAGGGCTAGTGGAAACATTAGAAACACTAATTAAACATTAGGAACACTTCACAGGAGTGGGTGACCCAGAACTGGGTGGCCAGTGGGAGCTTATGGGAGCTTAGTGTGTGATGGGGTATGGAGTTTGAGTTAGAAATTGAATCTGTGAAGGTTTTTACAGTTTGTTAGATGTTACATTCTAGAATGAAGTTTTACATAATTATTTAAGATCTTATTAAAATAAAAATGTGCAGCCATTGGTATTTACATTGTTACGGTTTGCTTATTGTGCTCTTTGCAACAGATACTAGCCAGCACCTTTTGGTTTTTCTTTTCTTTTCTTTTTTTTTAAATAACTTTATTTTATTTATTTATATGTGGTGCTGAGGATTGAACCCAGGGCCTTCCAGGTGCCAGGCGAGTGTTCTACTGCTGAGCCACAACCCCAGCCCCTGGTTTTTCTTTTTAATGGGATATCACAGCTTTTTGTTTCCCCCTTTTAACAAGACTAGACATTTTTAAAGCTGTGTGATGTAGTATTTTATAAAATGATTAAGAGTATATAGACATTATTTTTCAGTTTACTCTCCTTTTCTGTATTATACAGAATTTTGTCCCCTCTATACTGTATTAAAAAAATTTAAACCATTGGTATTAATCCATAGGAATTTTACTTACTATCTTGAGGGATTTTCCTGGATGAAACTGAGAGATTTAGTATCATACCTTCTGTCTAAAAGCCCAGTT
The DNA here is from genome assembly GCF_001458135.2 of Marmota marmota marmota. Classification (NCBI taxonomy): domain Eukaryota; kingdom Metazoa; phylum Chordata; class Mammalia; order Rodentia; family Sciuridae; genus Marmota; species Marmota marmota. The sequence goes on along the minus strand of NW_026000164.1, from coordinate 1,494,229 downwards.
CCTTTGTACCATTCTGAAAAAATAACTCGTTTCTGTATCATATGCTCATTGGCAGTGTCTTTTCTGTGAGTACCCTTAACCTCAGATAAAACTGTAACAAGGAAAATTTACTTATACATATGTAGGGGTTATATTTTTCTTTCTTGGTCTTTCACATAAATGTGGATACTGATGGAGATCTTTTTGCTTTTTTTTTTTTTTTTATTGTTTTATTATTAAGGTATTGCCATCAGAGAGTCAGCAAAGGTGGTTGACCAAGCCCAAAGGAGAGTGTTGAGGGGCGTTGATGACCTTGACTTTTTCATAGGAGATGAAGCCATCGATAAGCCTACCTATGCTACAAAGGTAAATTTCTGACAGGAGTTTACCTGTTTAAGTGCCAAACCAAGAACAGAATAGTAGATAGAATGCAGAATGGTTGGATGTCTAGAAATTGTGCTTGTGAGCTGTGGAATATAGTGTTATTCTTACATTTGAGTTGGATAAGGTTGTTTTGAATAGGTGTATTTTGAGTGGTGAATCACATGAATTAACAAAGACCTGGCATGCAGAATCGACTCAGGGAACATGGAGTCACACTTGAAAGCAAAATCTGCTTTCCTGGAAAATTACTGGTTGACTAATTGTGGTGAGCCGCTTCTGCCGTTTATGCAAATTATGGTCACCATTACATGATGGCGCTGGCTCCGCTGTGGTCTGTGACAAACAACTCCTTGTTTGGGAGAGTTGGCGCATGACTTTTCATCACTCTATGAGAAAGCTCCATGTGGCTGCTTTGCATTGGGGCTTGAGATGCTTTATTAAGGCTGGGAGGGGCATCCGAGAAAAAGAGGAGAAGAACTATCGGGAGAAGAAGAACTATCAGGGACCTGAATAAAAAAAGTTGCTGAAAGAAGATTCTTGGGTTGCGTCTTTCTTGCGGGCAAGAAGTCGCGCGCAACAACGCAACAACTAATGAACCTGTCAGATATGGAAAATTGCAGATTGAGTCATTAACAAGAAACACTAACATTATTTAAGTAGATATTTCTTCTTCTTCTTCTTCTAAAAAAAAAAAAAAGAGCCGGGCACCAGATCCAGTTGTGGTGGAGCTGCATCTGCCTCCCCTGTGGAGGCGATTCTTTGTACTGAGAAGTGGGTGGTGTGGAGTATGAGCAGCATGTAGGTAGTTTTTTAATAAGGCCTGTTGTTTCTTCTCATGGTTAACACACAGCCTCGGGACTGTTGCTCTGATTGTTCCAACATTTTGGTTTCTCTTGCTTCAGTGGCCAATTCGACATGGAATCATTGAAGACTGGGATCTTATGGAAAGGTTCATGGAACAAGTGGTTTTCAAATACCTTAGAGCTGAACCTGAGGACCATTATTTTTTAATGGTGAGTAATTGGCAACTAATGGGAATATATTCTTGTAACCTGAAAAGTTTCTGATGCTTAGATTTTACACTCAAGATATTCCCAAGGGAGTTTTTAATTCCTTCTAAAGATATTTACATGAATCAGAATTTATGTTTATTTTTTGCAAATAAACTTAATAAAAACACCCACGATCAAAAGGGGCTTACTGTGTTGCTGTACAGGAAGGATAGAATCAGGCTGCTTGCATTACCAGTCAGAGGTAGAATCCTCCTTTAGTTGGACCTCTTCTGTTCCTCTCAGCTGCAGGATTGCTTCCCAAGTTCTTGGTCACCTCTTCAGATATTTTTGCTCAGATGTAGAGAGAAAGTTTTCCTTATATATCACCTTTTAAGAATTTAGAAACCCCCCACAGATCTGCCCTCTCTGCCCAAACCTGGCCTTGTCACCAGCAAGAGGAATGCAATTACCAGGTCTGTAGCTTAGTTTAGATTCTCTCTCTGGGACTGGGGACAGTGGTGGACCATGGCTGATTGCTTGGACCGTGGGAGAAACTTAAGTACCTAAACAGCAAATACTATAGGAGGAGACCTAGTTTTGGGTAGGAAACCAACTGTGTTCTTCAGTGTCCTTGAGAAATAGTTAAGACACTCTGATTATTACCACTAGTGATAGCAGAGGAGTCTGTTAAGATGTTCTTTTTTCCTGGGTTTAAATGTTGTTATAAAATAAAACTGAGCTGAGTTGTGGGCTCTGACTATGATGCTTAACTAATCGTGTTCAAACGAAACATTACGGAGGGATGAAATATCTTGGTTAGAGATCTGTTCTAATTGTTGTACTCAATATTACATATTTTCTTCCATGAAATGTTCCATTTAAAATTAATTGCATGTGTAAAAGGTTTGCTTTATAGAGAACAGTTTCATACAACATAAGCTGCATATTAAAAATATATAATTTAACTTTGGGTTTTTCTTCTATGCAAGTATAATGTCATAAGATTCCAGATCTAAGTATGTAATTTCTTTTAATGTTTGAATATATAATGTTCCTTTAGAATGATCTAGTTTAAAAATGTTATCTACAAGGCTAATAGTGAATAGAATGCATATATTTAACATTTGTTAAAATAAGTCCTTGAAAGTGCTCTGATTTTTTTTTTTGTTGTTGTTGTTGGTGATTAAACCTGTGGCCTCACACATGCTCGGCAAGTGCTCTGCCACTGAGCTTCACCCCCAGGTGCTTTGATCTTTTTCCTCAGTTACACTTCACAACTGGAATTGTCGAGTATGGCTACCATGTTTTATAGGCCACTCTTGTTTTTTCTCCTGGACATGTATAGTGGTTTATATAAAATAAATGGAGCCAAGAAACTGACAGTGTATGAGTGACTTTTTCTTTATGACCCAAATAAATCACAGATTCCTACCTGTCAGACTTGCCATGTTCCCTTCTTTAGCATATCGTTACCTATCTGTTTGGAGATAATTTTAGAACCAGGCACCATGTTTAGCTGCTGCTTTCTGTCTGTTCAGCTTACTGTGCTGGGAGTTTTCCTCCCTCACTAAAGGGACATCGTGTTCAAACAAAACATTACAGAGGGATGAAATATCTTGGTTAGGGGTCTGTTCTTTGTCTTGTAGAGCAAATGCAGGCCACCAGGATACAGCCCACAGGGCACTTTTCCTAAGAAATTTTTTTCTCCCTAATTCAGCTGGCATATATAAGGAAGTAAGATATCATCACTTTCCAAGAAGGAATTGGAGGTGTTTGTGAGCTTGGAAAAGTCCATTTGCTGAAAATGGGTACCTACAGCAAATATTGAAAAGTAATCAATTATTATTAAAAATATAAGAAAGTATTGTATTGGTGCTTTGAATTCTGTAAGTTAGTTCATTTGCATGTGATTGAGAAAGTAATATGGATCAAAATTTCACGTTTATTTCCTTACGTATTCAGTTGATGGGATAATTCGAGGGAATGAAATGCTGAATTAGGGCTTCTTGGTTGAAGAGTCCAAGTGACTCAAATGATGGGTCCCTCAGAAGCTCACAGGATAATCTCTTCTGACATGTACCATGCAGATGAGCTCATGACACTGGATGTTGTCATGAGGGTTGAGTAGGTGGCAGATGGGAATCATACTGCTGTCTCTAACAGTGGAATCATTTTAGTGTGGCAATTGAGTTATGACTTCAGAAGAGATTATCTTGTGCTAGGGGTTGAACCAGGGCCTTACTCAAATTAGCAAAGCTTTGACTGTAACTCACACAAGAACAAGCAAGCAATTTGTGCACGTGACCAGCAGTGAGCGCACATGCAGACTTAGAGGAAATGACGAAGTTAGTGTGACAGAAGCCCCGTGGGAGACGGGCAGAGGTTAGGAAGAGGATGTGGGGCAGTGTGGCGTGGTATGAGGCAGTGGAGCCTGGCTGCTGTTTGAGTGGAGAGGGCACATGACCAACACAGGCTTTGTGGTCACTCCTTGAGAGGGAGCACCTGCCTGTGAGAGGGAAGGCGTGCACACAGGGCAGTAACCGCTCTGTAGGGCTCTTAAAATTGATAAGGTGAAGCCATAGTCCAAGTGACCTGTGAGAATCGCTGAGGAAGGGCCCGTGTAAGAGGCTGGGTGGGAGTCCTCAGCAGGTGGAACTCACTTTCCTCCAACACGGAGGAACTTTGTATGCATCAGCTGAGGTAGCAGACTTGGATTTAGGGGAACATTATGGGGTTACATGTCTTTTATTAAAGCTACCCTCAGTCTAGTGATAGGCTCTTGCTTTGAGAGTATGCGGGAAAGGAGACCAGCTAAGGAAACCACCCAGAGCAAATCCTTTTTAGGTAGGGTGGCACAGAGCATATATGTTTTTCACTTAGTTGTTTTCTTGTTCTCTCTTATTTGGCCTCATCATTCTTGTTTATTCTCTCATGAGCTTATCTGTGTGTTTTTTAAAAATATTTTTTTTAGTTGTAATTGGACACAATACCTTTATTTTATTTATTCATTTTTGTGTGATGCTGAGGATCAACCCAGCACCCGACATATGCCAGGCGAGTGCTCTATCACCTTAGCCCCAGCCCTAGCCCCTCTTTTTTTTTTTTTTAACATGGGGTTGGGATTGGACCTAGGAGCACTCAATACTGAGCTATGCCTCCAGCCCTTTTTATTTTTGCTTTTGAGAAGGGAGGTATCACTGAATTGCCCAGGCTGGTCTTGAACTTAAGACCCTCTTGCCTCAGCCCTGAGTTGCTGGGAGTACAGACATGCATCACTGCTGTCACTTTTTGAAGCAGGTGCAGTTGGTAGGATAGATGGTATGTGGCAGAGATCTATAGGAGGAACAATTGGTGGTTTTCTGTGGTTAGAATTAAGCAGCTAAAAGAGGAATGAAGAATGACCCAGTTTCAGAACTTTTAGTTCTCAGGTGGTCTGGGATTGGGTGAAATGGGGACGTCCGAAGAGACTTAAGGGAAGACGAAGGAGTGTTCAGTTTTGAACACACTGAGGCTTAAGGGTCACTGGGCTGCCCAGGCCAAGAAGCCTGGAAGGAGCCAGCTTGGAGCTGCAGGTGTTGATGGAATCATGACAGTCACATGATCATCAAAAGTAAAATAAGAGGTGAATGTGAGAATTCATGATTATCTTGAAGTCTTGTATGTAAAATTTAGGTTAGAGCTCTGTGGAAGAAGTTTTTTGGTGAATCTAGTGAAATTAAAACTTGGCAGCTTTGTATTAACAGTGCTGCTCATCTGAATCCTGTGTGCCCTGACTCCCTGTAGAGGTCCCTTCCTGCATTTTAGATCTGCCTTGTCCACTTCAGTAGCCTCCAGCCCCCACAGAGGTCGATTCCCTGGATTTGCTTGCTTAGTACTGCCTCTCAAGCCCTCTGGCTTCTGCATGTTATCACCCTCCTTCCTGCTCCCTCTTTTTTTGCGGGGGGGGGGGGGCGGAGGGGATACTAGAAATTGAATTCAGGGGCACTCAACCACTGAGCCACATCCCCAGCCTCTTTTTGCATTTTATTTAGAGACAGGGTCTCACTTAGTTGCTTAGGGCTTTGCTAAATTGCTGAGGCTGGCTTTGAACTCGTGATCCTCCTGCCTCAGCCTCCCAGCTGCTGGGATTACAGGCATACGCCATTGTGCTCACCCTACTGATTTCTTTTCCTTGAGCATCTATATTTTTAAAAATGTTTCTTTACTGCAATTATAGAGGGATGAGGGTGGAATAATGTTAATTCATGTGTTCATTTGATTTTTTTTGTGGCACTCATTAATTACTCATTTTTTAGTCAGTACCAGGTGGTAATATTACTAGTGCAATGAATAAAAATGTTTATGTAGTTTGCATTCATGAGGTGTTCTGATGATTTGCTTCACTATGGAAAAAAAAAAAAAAAAAACCCAAATGTGATATCCCACTTTGGATTATGTTGTAATGATGGTTTGGGAAAATTTTATTTAACTTTGCATCCTAAAGGAATAATTACTAAGTCATTGTGGTAGATGAGGAAGAAATGTAACACGGAGGGACAGATGAGCTTATGATGTGGCTTTTAACACATGAGGATGTGGCCCTAATAATGCTGGATTTGATTCAAGAACCAAGGGAATATAATTGTATGGTCAATATGCCCTAAATGGAAGTATATGCATTTTTATTTTTAAAGGTAGTGAATTGTAATTGGTGGCAAATAATAAGAGGTATAAAAATTAGTAGTTTAAACAAGTTGGGGTTTTCATTTTCCCTAAATAAAATTTTTTTTTTTTTTTTGGATTCTGGGATTGAACTCAGGGTCACTCAACCACTGAAAAACATCCCAAGCCTACTTTTTGTATTTTATTTAGAGACAAGGTCTCATTGAGTTGTTTAGCACCTTGTTTTTTGCTGAGGCTGGCTTTGAACTCATTCTCCTGTCTCAGCTTCCAGAGCCACTGGGATTACAGGTGTGGCTAAATTTATAGTAGGGAGTCTGCTGATTTGGCAGCTTCCTGATGACATTAGGAATTTCTCTTCTCTGGTGTCTTTCATCTGTGGCTTCCATGGTGAGGATGCCTCATGTTCACAGGTAGGTTACTGCAGCTTCTGTCACTACCTCCATGTTCTAGGAAGGAAGAATGAGTTAAGAGAAAAGGGAGTCTACTTCTCTTTTTTTGGAGGGTACTGGGGATTGAACTCGGACACTTGGCCACTGAGCCACATCCCCAGCTCTATTTTGTATTTTATTTAGAGACAGGGTCTCACTGAGTTGCTTAGTGCCTTGCTTTTGCTAGGCTGGCTTTGAACTAGCAATCCTCCTGGCTCAGCCTCCTGAGCAGCTGGGATTACAGGTGTGCACCACCGCACCCATCTTAGTCATCCCTTTTGACAAGGAGCCTGGGAAAAATGCCTTTGTCTGGGCCTGTAGCTGTTCAGTCAGTAAGAAACTCAAAGAGTGTCAGTGTAGCCTGTGGAGAGTTTGCTGTACTGGGGGACTCACAGGTATGAAGGCCAGCAGAACAAGAACTCACTGCTTTCACACCTGTGGCTGGATTCTGCCCACCTGGAGAGTGTACCCAGGCCAGGGAGTCAGCAGGCCCAAGAGCAGCTGTGGCAGATGTGCACCACCTGGTCCTGTTGTGTGGCCGTCTTGCTTCTGCTCAGGCTCCTCTGTGAATGAGCTGTCCGGGAGTTGCATAGGAGCCTGTGTGGTCTGGCCTGCAGGCCATGACGCAGGCCTGCGTAAAGGGCCGTCATGACACTGCAGCTGTACGACACAGTACATTTGGAAGATGACCATACAGCCTTTCACGATGCTGTCACATTATTAACGTAGTTATTGTTAACATTTAGGATATTTTCATTTCATCTTTTTATCCATGTTTTTTATATTTATTTTTTAGTTGTAGTTGGACACAGTACCTTTATTTTATTTATTTATTTTTATGTGGTGCTGAGGATAGAACCCAGGGCCTCACACATGCTAGGCGAGTGCTCTACCACTGAGCCACAGCCCCAGCCCTTTATCCATGTTTTTATATGATTTTATACATAATATTACAGTTCCTATATTTCCTCCATTTTCTTTATTTTTTTTTTCTCTTTCTTTTTTCTGTGGTTCTGGGTGTTGAACCCAGGGCCTTGCCCTACTGCTGTGCTACATCACTAACACTTTTTTGGTCTTTAAATTTTGTGACAGTATCTTGCTAAATTTTGGAGGCTGGCCTTGAACATGCTGTCTTCCTGCCTCAGCCTCCTGAATTGCTGGGATTATAGGCACGCGACACTGTACCTGGCTAAGTTGAGTTCCCTTTTTCCTTCAGATGAAACGGGAAGCTCCTCACTGACAAACAGGAAGCATTCCCTGGCTGCACTAGCCACTTTTCATTTCTTTTTCTTTTTTTTTTGGTACCCGGGGTTGAACCCCCAAGAGGTGCTTAACCGCTGAGCCACATCCCCAGCCCTTTTTTATTTTATTTTTAAACTTGAGACAGGGCCTCACCAAGTTCCTTCTGGCCTTGCTAAACTGCTGAGGCTGGCCTCAAGCTTGCCATCCTCCTGTCAGCCTCTGAGTCCCTGGGATTCCAGTGGCACCACCGGGCCTGGCTGCTTCTCATTTCTTTCTGACCCTCCTTCCTGGATGCTGCCCTCTATTCAGTTCAAGGGCTTGATTTTGAAAGCTGACTTACAACGCTTGGCTTTTAGTCAGGGTAAGAAACAGTGCCACAGGGTCTCTTTGGTAACTGTATGTCATTTCTTCTGGTAGGAGACACATTTTTGGCAATTAGTACCTATGTTTATTAAGCACTTCCTACATGCCTAGCCCTGTTCTAAGTATTTACAAGTATTAATTCATTTATTTAACCCCACCCTCTGGGGTAGGTTATATTATTTCGTATGTTTTTCAGATTGATAGGCTATACCGTAAGAGATACATGTGAACAAATACTGTTGGAGTCTGCACTTATTGCTCATGTGTGTGAGTGTTTTTTTTTTTTTTTTGTGGTACTATGACTCAGGGGCACTTGACCACTGATCCACATCCCTGGCCCTGTTTTGTATTTTATTTAGAGACAGGGTCTCACTGAGTTGCTTAGTGCCTCATAGTTGCTGAGGCTGGCTTTGAACTTGTGATCCTCCTGTCTCAGCCTCCTGAACTGCTAGGATTACAGTTGTGCGCCACTGAGCCAGGCTCATGTGCTTAAATGAAAGCAATCTAAAATAGTAATCACTAACATTGGTAGTACTAACTATGTTCTGGACACTAACAGGTATTAGGAGAGTTAGTATTTTTTTTTGCATTTTTTAATTTGTCCTTTTTAGATACACATGACAGTAGACATACATATCATTCCTGTGGTTGTACATGATGTGGAGTTACACTGGTCATGTATTCATATATGAAATAGGAAAGTTATGTTTGATTGATTCTACTGTCTTTCCTTTTCCCATCCCTCCTCCTTTCCCCTGTTCCCCTTAGTCTATTCCAGTGAACTTCTGTTCTCCCCCTCTGCCCCCTTATTGTGTGTTACATTTGCTATCAGAATATTTGACCTTTGGTTTTGGAATTGGGTTATTTCACTTAGCATGATATTTTCTAGTTTCATCCATTTACCAGCAAATGCCATAATTTCATTCTTTATGGCTGAGTAATATTCCATTGTGTATATTACCACATTTTCTTTATTCATTCATCTGTTGAAAGGCACTGAGGTTGGTTCCATAGCTTACTATTGTGGATTGAGCTGCTATAAACATTGATGTGGCTGTATCACTGTAGTATGCTGATTTTAAGTCCTTTGGGTACATCCCAAGGTGTGGGATAACTGGGTCTTTATACTGTTTTCCATAGTGGTTGCACCAATTTGCAGTCCCACCAGCAATGTATGAGTGTGCCTTTTCCCCTATGGGAAGGCCTGGGATGCAGGGGACTCCCCCCACTCACCCCCCAGAAGCCTGGCAGCAGGCTGTGTGCTCACTGGGCTGGCCGAGGCCCGTGGTAAGGTCCCCCATCTCCTTGCCAGCATTTATTGTTACTTGAATTCTTGATAAATGCCATTCTGATTGGAGTGAAATGGAATCTCAGGGTAAGGAAATATTATCTCAATTGCACTTGGAGTTGGGCATATTAAAATAAGTACTATGTTGTTGAATGCCTTTTAGGGCTCCTCCTTGGAGACTGCTGTGGAGAAGGATTTCATTGTCTTTTCTCCCACCATCTGAGGTTGCTCTCCATCCGTCCCCGGCCATGGGGCGTATTAAATTCCAGTCACAGTGGCTGAGACAGCACGTGTGTTGTAGCTTGAGCTTTGTGCCAGCTGCTGCTACGGAGTCTGAACTGAAGGGCTGGGTGGGCTGGTGGGTGGATTTGTTGGTACGTCTGACGACTGCTATACACAGTGTGGAGCAAACAGGTCCTGGGGCTTCCCAGGCACCCCTCCCCTGCCCCTTCTGCCCTGGCCCCAGGGGACGTGCTTAGTCAGCTGGTTTCATCTTGGGGAGGTGATGACGCGCAGACCTGTGGGTTAGACAGACTTTTCTTTTTTTTTTTTTTTAACACAAATGGTGATCCAATACACAAAGCATCTTGAGTTTTTTGTTTAAAAATCTTTGTTTAAATTGTAAGCAAAGCGGAAGTTATAAAATTCACCATCTTAGCTATTATTAAGTGTACAGTTCACTAATGTTAGCTATATTCACATTGCAGTGCAACATCTTGCACAACAAATTCTGTACCCTTTGAATGGTGACTCTCCATTTCTCACCCTGTTTTTTTAAAAAGTAGTTTGCATTACAGATTGTTGATATAAAAGAATATTTAACTGCATATATAACTGAACAGCTTTCTCTGTTCCATTCAGCAATTCATTGTAGAGATGGTTTTTTAATCACACATATAGTGCTCATCTTTTTAAATCACTGCAAAGTATTATTATATTTTATAGGTTTAGCATCATTTATTTAACCATTTTTTTGGTGATGACTGCGTAGGTTATTTTTGATCTTCTATTACACTATACTGACTTTTGATCTTTTGAACCCATCTATTTTAGATGGGTCCTGGCCCCAGAATATAATTCTATTTAATTTTTTTAGTCCTAACTGAGGAGGGTTATCAAAGACAGAGTCTCCCTTTCTGTAGCTTATTCCTGTGAGGGTGGGTCCTGAGAAAAGAGGCCTTTAGAAAGGTTTTCATCTTAAAGCTCTTACAACCCATAGACAGATTTCTTTAATTAGTTGCTTTAGGTGTACACTGACTGTAAATTTAGGCAGTTGTATAAATATCCTTGCTAACATGTTTTTATACTAGTCTTTTTATAATTCTGATGTAATTGCATGAAATTTAGGTGAACACTAATAATGTTTTCTTACAGACAGAACCCCCACTGAATACACCAGAAAATAGAGAATATCTTGCAGAAATTATGTTTGAATCATTTAATGTACCAGGACTCTACATTGCAGTTCAGGTAAAAACGGTTATTTTTATGTTTCCCAAAGAACCTTGCTGTCTGGCAGGGGAAGAAATAGTAGTTTTCGCTGTTGTAAGTTATGCTGTGTGTTTTTCCTTTTCCCACTCCCTCAACACACACGTTCGTGCCATTCAGTTTGCACTAAAGCACTGCAGAGACTGTTCCATGACTGATTTGTATATTTATATCATTGTTACATGTTTTTCTGGCTTTTTCTTTTTCCATGCAAAGTCTAGTGTATTTTTCTCTGGGTGACAAGATGAGAGTGTTCTCTCTTTAGCTTCTTTCACTTATTTCTGATCCAAAACAACAACAGGTACTGTAGAATCTGTTGAAAAATAGAGTGGATACTGTGGGGGGCCAGTGCTTACTTGCTTCTGTTTGTCCCAGGGCACCCTCCTGCTTCTGAGAGACTCCAGGCTCCCAGGATTTTGCAGAACACCTTCAAAATGACTTTTTTTTTTTAATATTTATTTTTTAGGTGTAGATGGACACAACACAATGCCTTTATTTTTATGTGGTGCTGAGGATCGAACCCGGGTCCCGCCCGTGCTAGGAGGGCGCTCTACCACTGAGTCACAGTCCCAGCCCCTGTTTTTTTTTTTTTTTTAAGCTTTTGGTGACTTTATATTTGCTACCTTATACTCAGGAATTGACTGAGATAGTTGGGAATATATAAGGGTGTTTAGCAGCAGCCCTGGCCTGTACTCAGAGGCAGACCCCCACCAGCTTCCCTCCTTCCATAGGCGCCACAGTGAAAAATGGCACCAGGTGTCGCCAGTGTTCCCCAGGTGGTGAAGCTGTGCCTGCTTGAGGACTAGGGTTGACAACCATCGTCCTCTGTAATTTTAAGACCTCTGAGTCTGTGGTCCCATGTGAGAGTCAGTGGTCTAATTGAAACGTGGGTCTATCATGAAAGTTCTTTTTTACTGGATTTTCTTTGTAGAATTTTACATTTCATTATTGAAAAGTGTGACTTCTAGAGTTGAAGTATGTGAAATTTTGCGTTTGATGTCTAAGTTGGAATTGAGTTTGTGGAAAAAGGAGACGGAGGATGGGGAAAGGAAAGACATACTCAGACTCCTTCAGAAAGAAGGAGTTCGTTCATTGCCCTCAGGGCAGGCAGGTGGGGGCTTCATCGAGAGCCCAGGCACTGAGGCCTCTGTGTCTTCTCTGCAGGCAGTGCTGGCGTTAGCAGCCTCTTGGACATCTCGACAGGTTGGCGAGCGGACGCTGACAGGGATTGTCATTGACAGTGGAGACGGAGTCACCCATGTTATCCCAGTGGTAAGCGTACTAACTCAGGTTTCACTCTCTGAGGTCAGATTCCTGATTGGAGATTAGGGAAGCAGTCAGACAAACAAGCCTAACACTTTTGATAGTTAAAACTCCACTTTTTAAGTACTTACAAAAGGTAACAGGAATTTTAAAAAACCCAGGTATGTAGGAAAGAGTGTAGAAGATGGCCAGGTTTATGGCTTTGTCAGTTGTAAATGCTTGGTGGCAGATTTCTCCAGTCAGGGTGTCAGTGGTTGCTTGATATCTCCTGAGGTTTTGCTTGATTCTGGGAGGTGTAACATTCAAAGAAACATTTCCTGGCTTACCACACTGAGCAGTTGGGAGATGGGCATCATTTTGGACGTCAACTTTGTAGGTGCAGCACATACCCATTTATTTGAAAGGTTATATCTATGCTGTTCAAAAAGATGTGAATGGCTTAATTGGCTCATGCTTTAGAAAATTTGCTTCTTGCTTTTAAAATTTATTTAAGAACCACAAGGAGAGATGGTACATTTTGACTTGTAGAAGGCTCTGCAATAGCACCCTTTTTGGTTTTGATTTTTTAAAAATACTAGAGAGGTAACTCCTAATTCAGATTTCAAGAAACTGTTATGTTTTTCTTTTGGTCAAGTAGATTATTTAAAATTTGGTTTTTTGAAAATCAATTGGTTATCCAGTGGTAAGTCAGGCTTATTCCTGATTGTCCTCCCCTAGGTCTCCTCAATAACCATAGTTACTAGTTATGTATTTTACAAATATTTTTTTCTGCATATATGTGGGTGGGTGTGTAATTATACCTCCTTTTAAAAATGCAAATTAGGGTTTTAAAAGAACCATCCATTTACTTTAATTGAAAAAATAGTCACTATTTCATTTCAAGATTATAAAAGAATGATGTCCTAATGTTGTAATGCTTTTAAAACCTTAAAGGTGAAGATACTGGTGATGGAAAGGCTTGGTGGCTGATGGGCCTGCAGTCAGGAAGGGAAAGCCAGTCCCCACCACCATTGTGTCCTCAGCATGGGGAAGAGGAGTATGAGCTCCACCTGAGCCCTGTGCACTGAGTTCAGAACACCCCATTGTGTGAATCACTGGGAAGTGCTAGTGCCATGCTGTGCAGGAGAGTTGAGCCCTCTGCTTTCTGCTCATAGAGCCACCTTGTACTTTTGATCATATAGTCTCCTTTAAGAGACAAACAGGTATACACACATGACACGTGCTTCTACACATTTCCAGCAAAATTAGAATATCCTGTCTGGTTTTGTATTCTGATTGTATAAATCTTAAAGTTATATTTTGCATGTTAATTTAACCGTATTTTTTCCCTTTATGATCGAATACTCTGAAAAATATCTAATAACAACACAGTATGGGCATGACATAACTCACTGGGTGATGTTTCTGCGCTGGGCGTGGATGGAGCGTGCCATAGTGTGCTAGTGCTGTGCTGACACTGGCACTTGTCACTGGTTAATTTTAGAAAATGTTACATTTTATGCATAGAATAAATTGTGAGTAATTTGTGTGCTTGGAAGCTAACATTTTGTGGGTTCAGGTTGATCTTTACTATATTAATAACTTGTACGTATCTTTTATCTCCATCTTTAAACATTTTACAAATACTGGGACTCTGCTGCAAGGCCATATCTTCTTTGCTTCTAGAAATTAGATAATCCAGAAAAAACTTAGGAGGAATTCAGTAAGTTGTCCTTGTGGCTTAGCTGCGTCCAGTGTGTGTGCAGTCAGAGTCAGTGTGTGCTTCAGTGCTCTGCGATTCTGCTGGGTGTTGTGGCACAGAAGCTGTGAAGAGCTGCAGCCTGAAGCGGGAGGGCATCTTTTTGTGTGCCAGTGTGGGGGTGTGTTACCTGCTCTGACCATGACCACCTCCCACCACACCCCAGCAGAGCACCTGGATGGCTGCCTACACCGGTGGCTTCTGTTGCAGGTTTGTGCCACAGAGGGGCCACAAGGGAGGCTTGTATCCCTCGCTGCTGTGGGCATGTGGCACCAGCTCTTCTAGTGAGGGGTTGCAGAGTCATGCATGCATCTCTTCCTGGCCCTTGATGGGCAGGTCTTCACTGGTTCAAGAAGGCAGTGGAGAGAGAGAGTCCAGCCTGAGCCATGATGGAGGGTTCAGTTAACTAACCAGAATTGTTTCTTGGTATGATAAATGGAACTATTTTGAGTACTTTAGTATGTATCATAAAATAGTACTGTGTGTTTGACGTACAGATTTTATTTAATCTCTATTGTCAAGTGCCCTTGGTATAATTTGCTCCATATTCTAGATGCAGATACTGAGGCTGAGGCATGTTTACCTTGTCCAGTTACTCAGCTAACAAATGTGAAACTGGGATTTGAACCTCAGACCTGTCTACCACACTATTGACTTTTAAATATAAGTAGATTTATAGTTGTTTAACGATTAATAAATAAAGTCTTTTCCTTTTTGCTAGAGAGGAAAAGAAACCCCTGTTGGAGTTACTTTTCTCCCAGGCAGCATTACGGTTTAGAAGTGAACTATCCGGTTTGGTTTCTCTACCATGTTCCTAACATCATCATTTGGTTGCTTATGAAGAACCTCGGGCTATTGGAGTAATTTAGAACTTTCATTATTAGTGAAACACATGGGTCATTTTGAAGGACCTTTGGAACTGATTGTCTGGAGGGGCTTGGCAGATGCTGGCTGTGCCAGGTGGGGGCAGGCACGGAGGCTAGGGCTGGAGATCTTATGAGTGAGTGCATGTGGTTCCTGACTGTGGGTCACTTACATGGGCTGTTCTGCCTCCTCTTCTTCCCCAGGCAGAAGGGTATGTCATTGGAAGCTGCATCAAACACATCCCGATTGCAGGTAGAGATATTACGTATTTCATTCAACAGCTGCTAAGGGAGCGGGAGGTGGGAATCCCTCCTGAGCAGTCACTGGAGACGGCAAAAGCCATTAAGGTAAAAACAGACGGGAAACCGGCTGGTTTGGGGGTGGTGTCTGGACACTTGCCCTTGATGACCTCATTCCTCCCTTCTTTCCTTCCTTCCTTCTTTCTTCCCTGTCCTCTCCTCTCCCTTGTGTGTGGACCTTGGTTTGTTTCCCAGTGAGTTAGGTGGGCTGAAGGCTTTAGGCTCAGCCCCCTCTTCTATTACGGACCCTCTGTTGAGGCTCCGACTGTGAGCAACAGCTTGCTAACGGGTGCTGAGCCACCAGCATGTGTGGAGTATAACTGTTTAATGAAGCCAGTGCACAGCCTTCAGTTAGCTGAACGTTGCTTCCATGTCTCCCTCCATGCTTTGTTTTAGAATTAGGAGGCGAATCAGCAGCGGCAGTGACCACCAGGAATCCAGTGGAGTCTACCATGTTTGTGAACACTTCAGAACAATGCCATTCTAGGGTCCAGGATCATTAAACAAAGCTCACTGTAGTGGTGGACTCTAGTTCCATACTAGAAAGGTTAACAGGCCATTTTAGAATTTAGTAAGATTGGGATAAAAATGGCTTATTGGGCCTTATTTGGAATGTCAACTTGATCCAGTCTATTAGTTTAGCCTTTGTATTATCCTGTATATGACAGTTACAGATCCTTTAGATGAATTTTTCTTTTCAGGTTGTACAATCAAGACATTTTTTAAAAAGATCAAAAAGCAAAAAAAAAAAAAAAAAAAAGTAAGAAATCCCTTGTAAGCCAAAGCTAATTATTATACAGACACGTAGGGAAGGACTTTGTTTTGGAGAAGAATTTAAATGTGGGGATGTGCTAGTGGCCTTGAGCATCTCCTTTCTTGTATAGCTCATAGTTACTGAGCTGTAGGGGAATTGGGGGGCTTGTTGAGTCTAATGCTTTTCTCTTATCTGTGTATCTTGTAACTGAAACTGCTTGTATGGAAGAAAGGACCAGAAATGATTCCCAAGTTTTGATTGACACTAGGTAAAAACAGGCATTCCTAGGGTGAGAGTTGGGAAGAGGTATAGGGAGGCTCTTGCAAGTAGGATGCTCCCAGCCTGGCTTCCCTGGGACGGGAGTTTCCAGGGCTGGGGGCTCAGCACTTCAGTGATGGATCCTGGGTAAATGAGAAGAGTTAGTCCCTTCCCTCTGTGGGGAGATTTCCAGAAGAGAGTCTTTTTAAAAAAAAAAAAAAAAAAACCAAAAAACTAAAATATCCATATGGTTTTCCCTTTCTCCTTTCTTTGCCTTTCTTTGATGGAAAAAAATTTGGATATTGGATCTAGCCTTCCTTGCCTGCTCAGATCTGTTACAGATGTGAATTAGAACTGAACTTCTGCTGCTGATGCCCAGGATCACTCTGGGAGTCTGAGGGTTCCCTTTCTTAGGGTTCCCAAGCAAGTAATACCACTCATGAGGTGCCTTCCTGAGCCTCATGCTGGGCATTTACTTTATTCACTGGCTTTGTTTCAGTTCTGACCCTGAAATCCAGGTATCCTGAAGATGGAATTAAGATACATTAGAATTTAGGAGTTTTAAGAACTTCATAGTTAATGTCATGGAAACACCCGTGGAGATCCTTGCAGAAGGGCCATTCCTTCCAAAATGTGTAGTGAGTGTCCCCTGGGTGCTGATGTTCCCTGGTGTGGCTGTGCTGGTGTGGCTGTCTCCCCCAGGGAAGTTACTTTGAGAAGCTGGTACTCATCTGCTGCTTTGCTGAGGTGAGCTCTATGGACAGGTGATCAGCACAAAGATCCCAAGAACATCAGTGTTACCTGGTCCTCGGGACTTTGCACATCTCAAGCTGGTTGTTGGTGCCAGGCTGGAAACAACTCACAAGGTCTCTTGAGCGGCCACAGATGAGCACCTCCAATCCCCCTGCCTGTTTCTGTTTTTCCCTTGTTCTGTGGCACCTGTCACCTTTTGCCATCATGCTGCTTACTTATTGTGGCTGCCTGTTGCCTGACTCTTCTCTGGAGTGTCACCTGGCAGGGATCTGTGCATTTTATTCACTGTGTAATCCTGGTGCCGAGACACTTAATGAATGTGTGTTGATCAAGTGACTTAGAATACCTGATCAGCAGGGTACCTCTTCAGGCATGCAGCACTCTAGGTGAATGACCAGCAGGTGGGTTGGTGTCACTCCCTATTGTCACATGCAGTCAGGCATTAGGATGTGGACAGATGTCATGTTCAGTAGATTATCGTGGTCTTCTATCTAGAGGTGAACCACAGAGAGTTGCCTGGCAGGCACCAGGTGGGGCACCTGCAGGAACAAGCACAGACTGGATAGAGACAAGATACTCTAATGGACACCTAATATTTCACATCATCAGGCAGCAGAACTTGAGAGAGCAAGGTTGAGTTTCCAAGCCAAGTTTCAGAGAAAGTAGACTGTCCAAGTGTAGTCATGACTCGTGTGAAAGCTGGCAGAGCATGAGGATGGGTAGCATCTCCACACTGGAGTTAAGTTGTGGGTGGATCTGATTTCATGGGTGTGTTCAATGCATGGGGCTCCTGTGTATTTGTCATAGGGCAGAGGCACTGGATAGGTGTTAATACCTGGTGATGTCTTTGTGTGCATATACAGGAGAAATACTGTTACATTTGCCCTGATATAGTCAAGGAGTTTGCTAAGTATGATGTGGATCCCCGGAAGTGGATCAAACAGTACACGGGTATCAATGCAATCAACCAGAAGAAGTTTGTTATAGATGTTGGGTATGAGAGGTTCCTGGGACCTGAAATATTCTTTCACCCAGAGGTAAGTTGGTTCTCTTGTGAGTTGTTGGAGTGCAGTGTGTGTGGAGCAGTGCTGCCACCTAGTGTGTGCAAAGAACAGTTTTCAATAAGTGGCCCAACAAACGAGCCGGCAGGCAGTCTTGCTGGTTTGTCTGCTCAATTGATTGGCTAACCGCTCCATAAACTAATGTGCTTTAATAATTGAAGCTGGATTGTCTCTTGAGATGTTAAGAAGAAGTTTTAAGAGTACTAAAAGATGAAACAATTGAAATTGACCTCAAAGGTTGGGGTCATGTGTTAATGACAGCTAGTTAATCTCAAGACCTATATGCAAGTTTCCTCTGCATAAAAGTTGGATACCACATAATCCTTTTTATCTTTGTGATTGTCCTTCCTAAGCCCAATTTCAACCCTAGACATTTGGTCCTGCTGTGTCCCCAACTGCAGTTTGGTAAAGTTTCTATCTGAGGGCTGACATTATTACTATTATTTAGATAGTGCACAAATTACAGATGTTATCATTTTAACTAATAGTCAAAAGGAATTATTAAACTTTTACAGAAAGCAGTAATTAAGAGGCAATATTCTAAGGTTTATATACAATGCATTTTATTTATATTTTGGTGTATTTCCCTGCCTAATTCAGTTTATATTTAGTAGGTAGGTTGCAAAGTGCTGCCTGTTTTCAGGTACATATATATTTTGTACAAGGAAATGGCACAAAATATATGCCTTACTGGTATTCCAATGGACAATAGTATTCACCTAAATGAATAATAATCCAGTGAATACCCACTCTTTTGATGATATTGATATACAATAGACATAAAACTGACAGATGTCCACTTGGTGGACAGCTGGATATTGCCGACTTCTCTGAGACTTTCACATTAAAGCTTTGCTTGATTTTTTAAAATAGATTTCAAATGTAGTTGAGTTGAATGACATACTTTAGCTTATTTAACTTACAGAATTGAGTCTAAGAATGTGTCCTCAGTAACACTATTGTTATGTGGATTGTTTCATTTTAGAACCTCCACCATCACATAAAGAACATTTCTCCTTTCTGATATTCTGTGTTGTTGACATTGACAAGTGACTGTGTGTGCTTGAACACCACGATGCTTGGGCTCAGGCTCTTTCCTTCCTTGTTGGTGCGAGTCCCACACATGTTGCAGGGTTGGTGCATATTACTGATTTTGGATGTTTTTCCTTCACCCACAGTTTTGTCTCTGAGGAGACTCAGAGCATCACGGTACATGTACATGTGGTCAAGTCACTGGAATTCTTTGACACGCCTTCATTCCAGTGTGACATGTTTTCAGTTACAGTAAATTATATATTTGATATTTTTTAGAAAGCTTTTTTTGTTTTGTGCTGTTGATGAAGGTGTAATATTTCTTTTGAATTTATGTACCATTTAGTTTGCCAACCCAGACTTCATGGAGTCCATCTCGGATGTTGTTGATGAAGTAATACAGAACTGTCCCATTGATGTCCGTCGCCCGCTGTATAAGGTATGAGCTGCTTGGGTCAAGTACTTTGATTTTGTTCCCTACAGTTCTGAGAATGGGTCCCTCCTGTCACTGTGCAGACATCCCCATCTCACCTGCTGTATCGGATTTGTTCTAAGCAGTGTAATTGTAAAAGGCTACTTGGACGGGAAATGACGTAAATGAAATATGACTCTGCCAACTAAGATATAACTAAATATTGTGTTCTTTTTTTCTTCTTATCTGGCAAGCTGTATTTGAAGTTGGAAAATTTAACCACACATATATATATTGATAAAGTGATACCCCTCAGTGTTTTCTGGGAGCTGGTCTGATTTCATGCATCTTTAGAGTCTGATGTGATGCAGGTGGAAATTAGGGCCTGAAATGGAACATTCAAATACAACATTCATGTAGTGTTTTTTCCCAAATTCATTGGTTGTCTGGAATTCTGAAATTGGCAATGATAAAAATCTGGTCTGGTTAATATTGGATAAAAGGAACTATTGCTGATAGTCACATACCAAGAACAGAAAGGGATGGTGCGTCAGCCTTCCTGTTCTTCAGGTCACCCTACATGAGTGCGTTTTGCTCTTTACCTTCAGCCTCGTGACTCCTTGTACCTCATACAGACTCCGGAGGCTGGATTTTTAAGAGGAGAGAATGAGGCTAGGTCAAGAAGACTCTAGATTTTGTTTTATCTTTTTTCTATATATTCTTTAAAAAGAAGTAGGTAATAAACCATTGTAAATTCAGATGAAAGGATATCTGTAACATATGTTGTAAAGTGAAAAGGCACCTTGTAAAATTTACATATAATATTTTATATAAAATATAGTTTGCATATTTAACTCTTAAAATATCTTTGGGTAGGGTGAGGGATAATTTTTACTTTCTCTTTTTTGTATTTTAAAATAATTTGAGTTTTTTTCAGTGAACATTTTTATAATTGGAAAATCATTTTTCTATGTAGGTAACTTTTATGGGTGAAAGCAAAATAATTCTATTTTTGTTTCATATCCTTTTTTTTTGTACTGGGGATTGAACCTAGGGCCTCACATGCTATGCAGGTGCTATACCTCTGAGCTACATCCCCCTCTACCCTCCCTGCCTCTTTTTTGAAGCAGGACCCGCTACATATCCCAGGCTAGCCTTGAATTTGGGATCCTCCTGCCTCAGCCTCCTGAGTAGCTGGTGTGCACCACCAGGCCTCGCTTTGTTTCATATCCTTAATTAAACACATCTCTCTTCCAATAAAACATACCAAGAAAGGGAAGCTAACGAGAGACTGGCTGTGAAAGTTAAGAAAAAGAGTGTGTCTTGCCTGTTGCACTTCTTCATCCCACTACCATGGGCTGTGTAGTCCTGTCAGTGAAAGCAAGGGCCGTGCACTTTTGGAATAATGCTGTCATAGAGGGAATGTCCTCTTTTGATGGGTGAGAGTCTTCTCAATTGACGGTGCAGTTCACTAACTACCTTGGGTTTTATAGAATCGGAAGTAGCGGTGGCCTTGGAGGTCATGTGGATGATGATGCCAAGCCCAGAGATAGGAAGGGCAGCAGGAACTTGAGGCTCCAGGTGAGCTGCAGCAGCTCGGTGTTAGGCTGTTGTTTGGGTGCTGTGTGATTGTCTCATGGTGGCAGGTTCCTTGACCTCACTGGCAAGACGAGGCTGAGTAAACCAACACAGTGCTGTGTTGCCTGGAAGAGCTGAGACCGTCTGCTTTTCCTGTGTTGCTAGCAAAGCCCACCTGAAACAGTCTTCCGTCTGTCTGGTAACTTCACCGTGATGCCATTTTCAGTCTTGGAACGATTAGATCATTAAATAACATTGCTGAGTGTGCTGACCCTGCACTTATGAAAGTGACCTGACGCTAGCCTAAAGGACAAACTGTGTGAGTGCTGTAGGACTCTCAGTCACGTGTCTTTCCTTAGGGGTGTGCTACGTTAGACGAGGCCATGCTCGTGTGTCAGGAGGGAAGTCCATGTTGGAGAAGATGTCTCCCTGGAGAGAAGGAGGATTGGGGTGGGAGGGAAGGAGACTTATGAAGAAGAGGAGGAGACGAGGCTGGGGGAGACAGTCTTTCTCCTTAGAGGACATTATGGCAGGATACTCTGTCCTGAGCCACCCTCTGGACATCCCACCCCAACTTTCCATCTGCTTTCCCCACACCGCCAGTAGCTGATCCTAGAGCCACCTTAAAAGCAGTGCATAGACCGTCAGTCCTGTTGATTGCTGTGTTCTTAATTGTGTTCCTCTTCTCCCAGTCACCCTAACTTTGGTGCTAGGAGGCACCAAAGACAGCTGCAGAGTGCTCAGATCATGGTGATTCTAGAGGGGTCTCTGTGTCATGAGATAGCATGAGATGAGATCCTAGTTGGGTAAGTGTGTCCTTTCAGAACCATTCCTATAGGAAGTACACAGTCAAGAGAGGAAAGAAGACGTCAATCCTGACGATCTCTGTGTTCAGAGCAGTTATCACGGGTGTTGGTGGATGTGTAAGTAGCTGTTTCCTGTAGATCGTCTGGCTAGAGGAGGTAAGAATAGCATCCACTGTTGATTCAGTGGAAGCATGGCCTCCACAGGGGTTCTACTTGGGTGAGATTTGGGAGAGGTAGCTTAGCAAATACAGGGTATTTAACTTAGTTACTTACATTTCCTAATAGATTTTAAAAGTCTCTGTTTGCATTGGCTGTGTGCTCAAGGAGTGAGAGAGCATGCTTCAACTTAAAAGAGCAATGTCAGCAGTAGGTAATTTCAGATGGCTTTTTGGAGGCTCATTATTCTCCAGGTATCACACTTTTATTCAGAAATGGCCTTGAGCTTCTTCTATCCAAACAGATTTTGCTTGAAATTACATTAGTAATCATAGACTTAAGCCAATTTGAGTTGCTTTGTAATATAAGTGGATGTCTGTTTCTCTGTTCTGTTCATGTGGTATCTTGTGAAATTAGGGGATTTTAAGTGTGTGTGAGGTATGGTTCTTGTGTTCAAGAGCTTATTTAAAAAGCTGAAAGTACTGAAATAACTCTAATGGGAACCCCTGCAAGCTAAATGTCGTTAAAGTGATTCATGCAAATTATGGTAACATAGAGACAGGGCAGATTGTATTTAATGAAAGAGGATCAGGACAGGCTTTGGGAAGGCGTCATCTGAGCCACATTAGGCATGGCCTATGGAGCTGGTGTGGGAAGATCATGAGCAAGGAAGGAAGAGTGTAGGAAGGAGGACGGGCCAAGGGGAAGTGGCTCTTAACGTCCTCTAGCAGGGGGTTGGAAGTTGTTAAGAATTCTGCTCATGATGTTTGTCAAGGTGATGTGAACACCTCTTGATACAATTGGCAGATTTTTTGGTAATAAATTGCTTAAATTGGGTATATATTCTGATTATCTTATTGCCTTTTAAATCAGAAAACTGTGTTGCAAAGCAAAAGAGTTAAATACGTTTTATTTCTTATTTGTGTCAGATAATTTCAAATATCTTTAATATTTAAAAACAAAATTAGGAAATTATATAAGATACTTTTTTTTTTTTTTTTCCAGATAGGCAACCAGGTGCATTCTGGTTGAAGTCTAATATGTGAGCAGATGAGAAGGTAGCTCCTGTGGTTTGGGCAGAGGTGGTTTCAGAATTCTGCTCTTTTAGTCCTAACTCCACATTCCTATTCCCCCGTAGCTTTTTAAAATTTTTTAAAAATATTGTTTAGTTGTCAATGGACCTTTATTTATTTATATGTGGTGCTGAGAATCAAACCCCAGTGCCTCACGCAGGCTAGGCAAGTGCTCTACCACGGACCCACAACCCCAGCCCCCGGCCCATAGCTTTTAATTGATACTTCTGGCTAATATATCCCTAAGTGGCAAGATATTTTTGTCTTCCTGGAATGGAAGCCTGATGTCAACAGTTGGTCATGGACTTGCCCAGTTGAGAGAACTTCAAGCAGCTTACTGAAGCCAGGAGCTATGGTACACACCTGTGATCTCAGTGACTTGGGAGGCCGAGGCAGGAGGATTACAAATTTGAATCTAGCATGAGCAACTTAGTAAGACTCTGTCAAAAGAAAAAATCAAAAGGGCTGGGATGTAGGGCAGTGGTGGAGGGCTTGTGAGGCCCCAGGTTCCAGGCCCAGTACTTAAAATGGCAGCAGCTTGCTGCAGCGAAAGGTGACGGAGGCACCAGTGCTGCTGCTCCGTGGCCTTGGCAGCACGGTGAGCATTAGCACTGCAGAGTGCCGGGCTTACCACAAGCTCGAGGATGCCGGCGGGCAGTGTGGCCATGGAGAAGCCTGGGGCCCCTGCCCCCGTGTGGTCTCTGCCACACTGGAGGCCTCTGTACCTTGGCACCCAGTACAGTGCCCCCAATCACGTGGGCTGATGAGCCCCTGCATCTGTTGCAACTGGGCAGCAGCATTTTAAACTTCATGTAATTTAATTAATTAGTTAATCAGATTAATTGATTTAGATAAGCCGTTTGAGGGCCAGGGGTGAAGGAGAGTGGAGCACGTGTGTGTATCTGAACACAGAATGGGGAGTGTGGAGCCCGGGTCAGGCCGGATTGTGCACGGCATGCAGGAGTGCTGATTGGGTGTCCAGGAGAGACAGGACATGTCCAGCTGGAGGGAGGCACTGGGGGTCTAAGGCAAGGAAATGGTGGGACTGACATGAAGGGTTTAGAAGAGTGCTCAGGCTGCACAGGGATGTGGGCTGGAGCGTAAAGGAAGAGCAGTCAGAGGCTGCTGTAGTGACAAGGCAGGGCCGGACTGACTGCTCTCAGTGGGAAGTGCTGGCAGTCGGTGTGTGGAGAGAGGGAGGGGAGGCTCCACAGTCCAGGTGAGATTTTGGTGAGGCAGGAGGCAAAGGGGCAGAGCTGGGAGGTGTACGGGAGCAGGGGAGCCCCCTGGAGGGGTCAGCGGGGAGTTCTTATTGCTTGAGTGTTGAGTTGCATGTGTAGGTTGAAAGCTCGGAGGAAGATGTGGGCTGGTTGGAACCAGTGGAGTGTCATCAGTGTGTGGATAGACGTGCAGGTTTGCGAAAGGATAGCATCAAAGGGGAGGGGAGGGGGGTGGCAGCATGGGGGAGGTGGCATCAGGGTGGGGGAGGGGAGGTGGCAGCATGTGCGACCCTTGGGATTGGCAGAGAAAGGTGACCCAAGGCGGTACCAGTGACTCTTCTCCATAAAATCAGAACTGTAGGCATATCTCTATCTCTGTGTCTGTCTGTGTATCTGTAAATTTGTTTTAAGGAATTAGCTCATGATCAAGGGGCTGGTGAGTCCAAAATTTATAGGGCACACAGGTAGGCCAGGCAGGAGTTGGCACTGTGGTCTTGTCTTGTCTTTTTTTGTCCTAAATTAGTTATACATGACAGTAGAATGCATTTTTGACATATTGTACAAAAGTGGAGCACAACTTCTCATTCCTCTGGCTGTATGTGGTGCAGTCACTCCAGGAGTGTAATCATACATGTATAAAGGTAATAGTGTCTGTCTCAGTCTACCGTCCTTCCCATCCCGACAGCCCCTCCCCTCCCCTCATTCCCCTCTACAAAGTCCAAAGTTCCTCATTCTTCCCATGCCCCCTTGCCCCACTGTGGATCAGCATCTTCTTATCAGAGAAAACATTGGGCCTTTGTTTTTTTGGGGATTGGCTTATTTCACTTGGCATAATATTCTCTAATTCTGTCCATTTACCTGAAGATGCCATAATTTCATTCTTCTTTAAGGCTGAGTAATATTCCGTTGTATATCTGTACCACATTTTTAGAATCCATCTGTTGAAGGGCATCTAGATTGGTTCTGTAGTTTGGCTATTGTGAATTGAACTGCTATAAACATTGACATGACTATATTATTGTGGTATGTTGATCTGAAGTCCTTTGGGTGTAAACCAAGGAGTGGGATAGCTGGGTCTAATGGAGGCTCCATTTCCAGTTTTCTGAGGAATCTCCATACTGCTTTCCGTAGTGGTTGCACCAATTTGCAGTCCCACCAGCAATGCATGAGTGTACTTTTTCTCCCACATCCTCGCCAACTTTTATTGTTGCTTGTATTCTTGATAATTTCTATTTTGACTGGAGTGAGATAAAATCTTAGAGTAGTTTTGATTTGCATTTTTCTAATTGCTAGAGATGATGAACATTTTTTCATATGTTTGTTGATTGATTGTATATCTTCTTCTGTGAGGTATCTGTTCGGTTCCTTAGCCCATTTGTAGATTGGATAATTTGTTTTTTTTGGTGTTAAGTTTTTTCAGTTCTTTATATATCCTGGAGTTTAATGCTCTATCTGATGTGCATGTGGTAAAGATTTTTTCTCATTCTGCTCTCTCTTGATGTTACTGATTGTTTCCTTTGCTGAGAAGAAGATTTTTAGTTTGAATCCATCCCACTTATTGATTCTTGATCTTACTTCTTGTTAAGGAAGTCAGGTCCTAAGCCGACATGGTGAAGATTTGGGCCTGCTTTTTTTTTTTTTTCTATTAGGTGCAGGGTCTCTGTTCTAGTGTCTAAATCTTTGATCCACTTAGAGTTATTTTTTTGTGTAGGGTGAGAGGTAGGGGTTTAATTTCATTTTGCTACATGTGGATTTCCAGTTTTCCCAGCACCATTTGTTGAATAGGCTGTCTTTTCTCCAATGTATGTTTTTGGCACTTTTGTCTAGTATGAGATAACCATGTTTATGTGGGTTTGTCTCTGTGTCCTCTATTCTGTACCATTGGTCTACCAGTCTATTTTGGTATAATACCATGCCATTTTTGTTACTATAGCTCTGTAGTATAGTTTAAGGTTTGGTATTGTGATGCCACCTGCTTTACTTTTCTTGCTAAGGATTGCTTTAGCTATTCTGGGTCCAAATGAATTTCATGATTGCTTTTTCTAGTTCTGTGAAGAATGTTATTGGAATTTTTATAGGAATCGCATTAAATCTATATGACAGTTTTTGTAATATGGCCATTTTGACTATATTAATTCTGCCTCTCCAGGAGCATGGGAGATCTTTCCATCTTCTGAGATCTTCTTCAGTTCCTTTCTTTAGTGTTTTGTAGTTTTCATTGTAGAGGTCTTTCACCTCTTCTGTTAGATTGATTCCCAAGTATTTTTTTTTTTTTTTAGGCTATTATGAATGGGGTGGTTTTCCTAATTTCTCTTGCAGTGGATTCATCGCTTATGTATAGAAATGCATTTGATTTATGGGTATTTATTTCATATTCTGCTACTTTCCTGAATTCATCGATTAGTTCTAGAAGTTTCCTTGTGTAATTTTTTGGATCTTCTAAACACAGAATCATGTCATTGGCAAATAGTGATAGTTCAAGTTCTTTTCCTATTTGTACTCCTTTAATTTCTTTCGTCTGATTGTTTTGGCTAGAGTTTCAGGGACTACGGTGAATAGAAGTGGTGAAAGAGGGCACCCTTGTTTGTTCCAGTTTTTAGAGGGAATAGTTTCAATTTTTCTCCATTTAGAATGATGTTGGCCTTGGGCTTAGCATAGATAGCTTTTACAATGTTGAGGTATCTTCCTATTATCCTTAGTTTTTCTAGCATTTTGAACATGAAGAGGTGCTGTATTTTGTCAAATGCTTTCTCTGCATCTATTGAGATATGATTCTTGATTTTACGTCAATTGATGTGATGTATTATGTTTATTGATTTCTGTGTATTGAACCAACCTTGCATCCCTGGGATGAACCCCACTTGATGATGGTGCACTATCTTTTTAATATGTTTTTGAATGTGATTTACCAGAATTTTATTGAGAATTTTTGTGTGTATGTTCATCAGGTATATTGATTGAAGTTTTCTTTCCTTGATGTGTTTTTGTCTGGTTTTGGTATCAGGGTGATACTAGTCTCATAGAATGAGTTTGGAAGGGTTCGCTCCTTTTCTATTTCATGGTGTTAATTCTCCTTTGAAGGTCTTGCAGAACTTGGCTGAGAATCCATCTGGTTTTGGGATTTTCTCAGTTGGTAGGCTTTTGATGGTATCTTCTATTTCATTGCTTGAAATTGCTTGAGACATTTCATTGCTTGAAATGTTTAAATTGTGTATGTCCTCCTGATTCAGTTTGGGTAGGTCATATGTCTCTAGAAATTTGTTAATGTCTTGTGAGATTTTATTGGAGTATAAATTTTCAAAGTAGTTTCTTATTATCTTCTGTATTTCAGTAGTAGCTGTTGTGATATTTCCTTTTCAAAGAACCAACTTTTCCTTTTGTCAGTTTTTTGAATTGTTTCTTTGTTTCAATTTCATTGATTTCAGCTCTGATTTTAATTATTTCCTGTCTTCTACTGCTTTTGAGGTTGATTGTTCTTCTTTTTCTAGGGCTTTGAGATGTAATGTTAGGTCATTTATTTATTGACTTTTTATTCTTTTGATGTGTGAACTCAATGCAGTGCACTTTTCTCTTAGCACTGCCTTCATAGTGTCCCAGAGATTTTGATGTGTTGTATTGGTGTTCTCATTTACCTCTAAGTATTTTTTTAATTTCCTCCCTGATTTCTTCTGCAGTTCATTCGTCATTCAATAGCATGCTATTTAGTCTTCAGGTGTTGAAGTAGCTTCTATTTTTTTATTTCATCGTTGATTTCTAGTTTCATTCCATTATGATCTAATAGAATGCAAGGTAGTATTTCTGTTTTTTTGTTTTTGTTTTTTTGTATTTACTGAGAGTTGCTTTGTGGCATAACATACGGTCTATTTTAGAGAAAGATCCATGTGCTGCTGAGAAGTGTATTTTCGGTCAATGATCGATGAAATACTCTATGTCTGTTAAGTCTAAGTCTTTGATTGTATTATGTAGTTCTATAGTTTCTTCATTTAGTTTTTGTTTGGAAGATCTATCCAGTGTTAAGAGAAATGTGTTAAAGTCACCCAGTATTATTGTGTTGGTCTATTTGATTCTTGAAATCGAGAAGGGTTGGTTTGATTAATGTAGACGCTTCATTGTTTGAGACATAAATATTTATGATTATTATGTCTTGTTGATGTATGGTTCCCTTAAGCAGTATGAAGTGTCCTTCTTTGTCCCTTCTGACTAACTTTGGCTTGAAGTCCACTTTTTCTGACATGAGGACAGAAACCCCTGCTTGTTTTACACAGTCCATGTGGGTGGTATGTTTTTTCCCAACCTTTCACCTTCAGTCTGTGGATGTCTTTTCCTATGAGTCTGTTGAAGACAGCATATTGTTGGGTCTTTCTTTAAAATCCAGTCTGCCAGTCTTTGTCTTTTGATTGATGACTTTAGGCCATTAACATTCAGGGTTGTAACTGAGATATGATTTGTATTTTTGGTTTATTTTTTGTTTTTAGCTTGACTTAGTTTCTCCTTTGATTGTCCTTTCCTTTAGTGTAGTTCCTCCCTTTCTTGGTTTTCATTTTTTTCCCATTCTTCCTCATGGAATATGTTGCTGAGGATGTTCTGTAGTGCAGGCTTTCTAATTGTGATTCTTTTAACTTTTGTTTATCATGGAAGGTTTTTATTTTACCTTCAAATCTGAAGCTTAATTTTGCTGGGTATAAAATTCTCTGTTGGCATTCATTTTCTTTCTGAGCTCGATGTGTGTTATTTAGGACCTCCTGGCACTGAGGGTCTGGGTTGAGAAGTCAGCTGAAATGCAAATTGGTTTCCTCCTCTATGTAAGATGATTTTTTTCTCTCTCTAGCCTTTAAAATTCTATCCTTATTCTGTATATTAGTCATTCTCATTATAATGTGCCTTGGTGTGGGTCTGCTGTAATTTTGTACATTTGGGATCCTGTAAGCCTCTTGTAGTTGATTTTCCATTTCATTCTTTAGTTTTGGGAAATTTTCTGATATTATGTCATTGAAAAGATTGTGTGTTCCTTTGGTTTGTATCTCTACACCTGTGTCTATTCCAATAAATCTAAAATTGGTCTTTTCCTGTTATCCTATATTTCTTGGAAGTTCTCTTCGTGGTTTCTTATCATCTTCTCTGCGTGGTTGTCTTCTAAGTGGTCTAGTCTGTTGGTGATGCTTTCCATTGAATTTTTAATTTGGTTTATTGTTGCCATCATTTTGAGGATTTCTTCTCGATTCCTTTTTATAATCTCTGCTTCTATTTAAGTGATCTTTCATTTCCTATATTTTCTCTCTGATACCATCCTTTATTTTGAAGATTAGTCTCACTGTGTACCTTCTAGACTCCTTCTCTGATAGTTCTTCCACTGTGTTGTCTGCATTCTATTGTTGGAACATCTTGGTTTGTTTGAGGTACTTTGTTCCTTTGTTTTTTTCATGTCTTTTGTGTGTCTTCCCATTGTGTGGGCCAGCCAATAGCAAGATGTTCTCATACCCTCTTCCAGTAGTTCCGCCCCTTGTAGCCAGCCCCTCTGTCCCTGGGCACTTCCGGGCTCCCTGAGCTGGAGAGAGCCCGGTTTCCTCCAGTTTCTCCAACCCGACCTCCTCCAGGGAACTGTCCCTAGCACTGGCTTTCCACAGACTTGCCAGACCCAGACTGGCCCACGCAAATCCAGCTGCAGTCTGATGGACCCGGGATTCAGATTCCGGAGGCTCTGCCTTGCTGCAGTACCAAGATCTCAGTGCTGTTTCAACTTGCAGAGAGACCAACAGGGATACGCTCACACCAAGGAGCGACCCTGCAAAGAGGCAGTCAGATGTTAGCCACTAGCACACCCAGCAAAAGGACCTCAGGTGTAACCAGACCTGGAGGTACCCTGACAATATATCTCCAGGCCCTGGCCAGTGTCCCCAGACTGAGGCAGCCGTGTCCCAAGATGGCAGCAGTGGCGGAGGCAAATCTATAGGCCCTGGCGGGTGTCCCAAGGTGGCGGCTGCCACTTGTAACCAACCCTGTGGGTACTGTGACAACAGACTTCCAGGCAGCAGCTGGCAGCGGGGAATCCGCTGGCCCTCTGCGGGTGGTCTGCAGGCTTACGGCGGGCGATTGGTGGGTGGACATCGGGCGGTAGGCATTGGGTAGGTGAAAGGCCGGTGATGCGCAGGCAAGAGGCAGGCAAATGGCAGATGATAGGTGGTCTGTGCTCAAAAAGCAGGTGATATGCTGGCAGGAGGTGGGCGATCGTGGTGGATGAATGAGGGGCAAACATGAGGGGGTCGGTGGGCAGCGATGGCTGCTTCTCAGAGAGACAGTATTACCTTTGCTTGGAATGTAGCCTCCCTCTAGTTCGCCGTCTTGGAAAAGGGCACTGCAGTCTTGAGACAGAATTCTCTTCTGGGAAACCTCAGCTTTTGCTTTTAAGGCCTCAGCCTGGTGGATCATTCCCTACCATGTTGTGTTACTTAATGTTAGCCACAACTACCCCGTACTGTTTCGGCAGCACTAGGTTAGGTTTGGTTAAATGAGCATGTTCTGTGGCCCGGCCAAGTAGAAACATAGAATTAACCATTGCAGAGGCCAAGAAGGAGCAGTCTCCAGGAGAAGAGAAGAAAACTGGAAGCTAGGGTAGACAGCTGTCATTTGCCCTGTCAGGTTACAGAGAGGTCCCACAAGTGAGGGCCAAGAGGCACCACCAACAGATAAACAGCCTTGAGAGAGGAGTTGGGCAGAGCCCCAATCACAGAGTTGAAGGAAAAAGAGTCACAAGGAAGAGAGCTTTGGGGATGATTCCTGCCCGGGTTCAATTTGCAGCATTGAAAAAAAAAGCCAAAAACATAACTAAAATTAAAAACCTTTTGTTCCTAGAGAAAGATAAACTTTCTAAAACAAGAATGGGGTCCTAATTAGAATAAGACACATTCTGTGCTTGTATAGTTTTATCAAAATGGATTCTACTGTCATGTATAATTAAGAACAACTAATAAAATAGTATTATTTAAAAAAGAACACAATGTAGCAATGACAGGCTTCTCACAGAGTTGGTAGTGTAACCTGTAGCATTGGGACATCTAGTGAGAGATGAGAAGGCAATTCATCTGAAGTGTCTTTTTTTTTTGGAGGGGGGTGATACTTGGGGTTGAACCCCTAGGGCCCCCTGCACCCTAGTCGAGTGCTCCACCTCTGAGCCATACCCCTAGTCTGCTGAGCAGTCGTGCCCACAGTTACACACAGTGGCTGATAGGTGGCACTGTGTGTCTGCCAAACTGGGCCTCTAGCACAGATACACTTGGCATCACAGGAGTTGGCAGTTTTGTTTTTATATCATATTAGATATTAAAGAAATGAGCTTAGCTCTTTATGTGGGTTTTATTTCAGATCTTTCTGACTTACATTTCAGGAGGCTGACAGACTATGTGTGGGGTTCATGGTGTTCTCTTGCTGCTGCAGGAGGGACCCCCTCGTTTGCAGAGGTGATTTAACATGGAGGCTTTTATCTGACGTCCTGAGGTAGACATCTACACAGGAAGGTGAGGTACTGTGGTACTTGTTGTTGGCTCTTGAAAAAGTCCAGTCACTACAGTGAACTTCAGCAGATGGTGTCTCTGCACCAAGCCAAAGGTACACTTGACCAGTCAGGATTCAGAGCCCCTGAACAGAGAGGAGGGCCGCTGGAGAACTGCCTTGTACAGACCCAGGTTCAGGGTAGGAAATTTAGATTCTGTATATGGCCAAAGATCATTATTTCTAATTTAAAATTCATACTCATTTTAGAAGATTTTAGATGTACAAAATTTTTTCTTTACTATTTCCTGAATTATTTGATCTTTATTCAAGTGTGGTAAGATTTTAAATATTTCAGTACATTGTTTTGTTTGAATGAGTTATTTGGTTATATTTTTCTCCCTCTCTTTTGGTACCAGGGATTGAACTCAGGGGCACTCATTCACTGAGCCACACCCCCAGCCCTATTTTGTATTTTATTTAGAGACTGGGTCTCACTGAGTTGCTCAGCACCTAGCTTTTGCTGAGGTTGGCTTTGAACTGGCAATCCTCCGACTTAGCCTCCCCAGCCACTGGTGTTATAGGTGGGCACCACTGAGCCCAGCTTTTGGTTATATTTCAAGATCATCCAAGCATACAACAAATGACTTGTAGAAATAATTCCATAAATAAATTACTGTATTCCTTTGCTGATCATCTTGGGATATATTACAAAAACTTCGATAAAAGCAGAAGTCACTC
This sequence comes from Marmota marmota marmota, assembly GCF_001458135.2. Lineage (NCBI taxonomy): Eukaryota > Metazoa > Chordata > Mammalia > Rodentia > Sciuridae > Marmota > Marmota marmota. The sequence continues at coordinate 1,461,910 of NW_026000164.1, read as the reverse complement.
TGTAATCACTGTTATTGTTATATCTTTTTCTTTATTGTCCAGAAGTATAAACAGGTACATAGATGTACTGTGTTTTGATAATATTTTCTATCTTATGACATACTCCTTGGCATTATGTCATAAGCACTTTCCTAAGTAACATTATTTTCAGGGAGGTCTGATGTGCCTTCTCAGTACCAGCTCTTTTCCTACTTTTAGGTTCTGATATTTTTCTACCAGGACACATTTTTTTTTTTTTTTTTTTTGGTGGGGGACATAATCTGCTATGTGAGAGTCTGTAATTAAGATTTTTTGATTCAGATGGTTCTGATTTGAGAATTTGCTGTCTTGAATGAAGCAAATAACTTTCTGACTACAATATTTACCTGGCTCACCGGGTCTTTGAATACATTTGAATTTCCCCTCAAAATTTTAAGTGGACCTGTGGGAGGGAAACTGAGTATTGGGAAAGTGCCTTTCCAGAAGATTTCTAATGGGTAGAACCCTAGCCCATGAAATTTTCTGATCTAATGATAAGGAATCATTTTGTTTTCTCAATTGAACTGCCTTTAGAGTGAATCACATTGAGATTTGGCTTTTGTTGAAAGCATCTTGATCAGTCTTAACTGTCATGTCAATCGTCTTTTTTTTTTTTAATATTTATTTTTTAGTTTTCGGCGGACACAACATCTTTGTTTGTATGTGGTGCCGAGGCTCAAACCCAGGCCGCAAGCATGCCAGGCGAGCGCACTACCGCTTGAGCCACATCCTCAGCCCCATGTCATCATCTTTTTAGAGTAGAGGCTCCACAGGTGCACAGCCTGGGTTTTCACACTGACCGAGCCCCTTCCTAGCATCTCAGTGCCAGCCTCTCAGAGGCTCTGCTTCCCCAGCTGCAGGATGGGTGTGATGTGTGTTATTGGAGGGTGTAATTAGGTAGCCCTTGTAAAGGTTGGAAGCATAGCACTTACTATGCAGTAGATGTTATGTGTGACATTAATACTAGTAGATGTTGCTGTTCTCTTAATCCCGGGGCCATGAGCGTGGGAGGGCTGGAGTGGCGGGGCTGCAGCTTCCTAGCTTTGTGGCTTTGGGCTAGTTATTCAACCATTAGTGTTTTAATCTGCAAAATGGGGGTACGGAAACCTACTTCAGCATGTTGTTGTGATGTTTACATGGGATAAGAAACATCACAGTCACTGACACTATTAGTATTGATCATAAATGAAGAGGCCCTTACAAGTTAAAAGAAGCAAGACATGTAGAGATAAAAATCTAGTGAATAATCCAAGGTAGTATATGAGCAAGTCCATGACACATACTGCAGTCTACAAATTTGAAATGAACACCAGTTTAGACTTAGTTCAGAGAAAATGCTACAGTTTTGTTTATTCTGATAGAATAGTTTTATAAAACTATGTTCTTATTTGAATTAATTCCATGGAGGAGGAAGGGAGAAATTGTGTTCTATTTTTAATGAATTGATTTGACTTTTACAGATTAGTGCTCTTTGAGTTTTTACCTCTTACCATAAGACTCTAACAAAGACTGTACATTGCAGACATGAAAGGAGTGAGAAAGTCCCCTTTGGCTGAAGGTTTTTTGAAGGTCTAGGGTAGAAGTTGAGGCTTTGGCTGAGTGGAGGTGTCTCACAGGCCCTGCAAGGTCCATTTGCTCATTTATTCTCTGATCTATGTTTATGGGACCTGCCATCTCCTGATAGTGGTTCTGGACACTGTAGGATTGGCTGCGACCAAAACAGGATCAAAATCCCTGCCATGGTGGAGGTCACGTCTGTGTGGGGCAGCAGGCGGTAAAGCAGTGAGAGTAGGTGCTAAGGAGAAAGTGAAACGGGAACAGGAGCAAAGGCATGCTGGGCTTGGAGCGTGGGCCTCACTGTCCCCAGGCTGCGCGTGTGGCCTCTGCATGCTGGCTGAGGAGTGGGCTCGGGCAGGAGACTGAGTTTCTGCACTCTGTTCCCACTGCTTTGGATGAAGAGCTTTTTATGGCCACACACCATGCATATTAAGGGATGGCAGATTGTTTTACCTTAACAGACCCCAAGGGCAGGATTCCATGTCACTAACTTAGAGTTTGTGTTCTGTTCTGCTGAGACTGTGATGTGTGGATGGGGCTGTGTTTTGTTGGGGGAGGGCTCACATTGTAAGAGGCTTCTTGTTCAGTTTTGAAGTATGTCTGATGAGGGTCATCAGAACAGTGAGAGGTCTTGAAGGATGTCCTGGGAGAAATGGTTGAGGGAGATAACATCATTGGGCTTGCAATTTGGTCGGGAACTGTCAGCTCTCTTGGAATCCTGACAGGCAGATGGGTGGACAGGTGGGCAGCGGTGCCAAGGGCCAGCCTAGGGCCAGTGATTGCAGACTTTAGCCTGTGTGCTGAGAGCCACTTCACAGATGGGCCGCCAGCAGGCTGGGGCTGCATGCTGTATACCTGGAAGGGAGGCACTGTGGACTAGTGTGAGTGTGGTGGTGAGCACATGGATCTCACTGTGCTCTAGTACCCTTCTTAGAAGAATGGGGCAGTGTTGTGGGAAGATGCCAGAGTCTGGTTTGCAGAAATGCCTGCAGCAGTGCCCATGACCAGTAGAGCTGTTGCAGTGTTCTTCCAAGGGTAGTAGATGCCTCCTGCAGCCAGGGCCAGGCTAGCAGATTCTTCATGCTCGCACTGGTCTCTGCTCACTGGCTTTCCTAGTTTGCAAGTTATTTGCCTATATATTTTTGCAGCAAGCACTGCCTTTTGGGATTGTTGTGCATTTAGGACCACTGGCCTTTTATCCAGCTAATGCTTGTGAGATGCCTTAGTCAGTTCATCACTTTCTTTTGCTTAAGTAGCACTCCAGCAAATGGCTACAGCACAACTTGTCCATTTTCCTGCTGATAGACATTTGGGTTGTTTCCAGTTTGGGGTTCTTACAAAAAACTTGTTATGAACGTTTGGCTCTGTATCCAAAGGTCTGTGGATATGTTCTGTTTCCCTTGGCTGTACACTTAGGAGTGCAGTTGCTTTGTCACATGGTACATGTACAGTTAATTTTATGAAAATACCCAGCTTTTTCCAAAGTGGTTGTACCACCAGCCTATGAGAGTCCTTTGTTCATATCTTAGCCTAAATTTGACGTGTGGTGCATTTTATTGGTATGATCTTAATTACAATGAGTGGCTTGCCTTTTTGTGTACTTATCGGTCATTTGTATATCTTTTGTGAAATGACTGAATCTTTTGTCCATTTATGTGTTTTTTAATTGAAATTTTATTGATTTATTTTATTGAGTTGTAAATGTTCTTTATATATTTTGAATATGTCTTTTGTCAGATGTGGGTATTGCAGATATTTTCTCCTAGTCTGTTGTTTGTTTTTAATTTTTTAATCATATCTTTTTAAGAATGTAAAAAGTCTAGTTTATCAGTGTTTTTCCTTAATTGTTCATGCTTTTTATGTTCTAAATTATTTTTGCCTACTTCAATATGAAAGTTTTAAATATTCTGTTTTAGAAATTCTATAGTTTTAACCTGCATATTTAAATCCATTATCTATTTTTAAATAATGTGTATATGACATGAATTAATATGTATAGAACAAGTAGATGCTCTGTGGATGTCAGTTATGCCAACAGCTTTTCTGAAAAAGACTGTCCTTTCCTCCTAAAGTACCTGGGCAGCTTTATCTAAAATCATTTGACCACAACATGCATAATGCTGCTTTTATGATTTTGTGAATAAATGAGAAATGACTCATACAATATGCCTCTGATGGCAACTCAAGATCTTGCCGTGCTTCTGAACTATCATGATGAACATTTATTTTCATACCCTGGTGAATTATTTTTTAATTAAAAAATCCATTGCAGAGATGAGACAAGTAATTGCAAAACCTGACCTCACACTGGATCCTGGCCTGGAGAGAAAAACATGCTATAAAGAATATTAATAGATCAAATGACAAGAGTTGCATAGGAACAGTAGATTAAAGTTTTATAATAATGTTAGTATATGAAGTGATAATCGTACTGCGGTTACATAAGAGAAAGGTTCCTATTTTAGTAACACATACTAAAATATTTAGGAGTACACTGCCAGGATGTGTATAATTTACTTTTAAATGATTCTAAAGAAATGTGTGAGGGAGCAAGGAAGCACTGCTGATAAAGTGTTTTTACCCAGTAGTAAGGTTTGTCACTTATGCTAAATGTAATATTATTTCTAAATAAAAATGTTTCAAAATAGTGTTTTAAAATTTATTATATCATCTTGTTGACTTAAAATTTGCTATTTTGTAAAAAAAAAAAAGAATTTAAATGTATTAAAATAGCTCTTAACAGTGAGTTTTTTGAAAAATGTGAATAGAAATTTCTTGGAATTCTGGGAGTTGAACCCAGGGCCTTTGCACACCCTAGGCAGGCAGTCTACCACTGAGCTACACCCTAGCCTGTGAGTAGAAATTTGCTTGAAAAATAAATGGCTATTCTAGATGTAATTTACCATTTAACTTTCTTTTTTAATTAAAAAAAAATTGGTACTAGGGAATGAACCCAGGGGCCTTAACCACTGAGCAATATCCCAGCCCTTTTTAATATTTTATTTAGAGACAGAGTCTTACTGAGTTGCTTAGGAGCTTGCTGAGTTGCTGAGACTGGCTTTGAACATGTGATCCTCCTGCCTCAGCCTCCTGAACCACCGTACCCAGCCTAATTTACTATCTTAAAAAATGCAATGTGATGATGTCTTATATTGCAGATTCTCTGTCTTTAAAATCATGCTCTTAATGTTTTGGGATAAACTGGCCTCTCTGAAGTTTTCTGATGACAAATGTGTTCTCTTCCAGTATCTTTTTGGATACCTGCTTTGACTGATGTGAATAGTTTAAAATGATCACAGAGCTATGTGCACAAGAACCCTTTGTCTGTCCTAGGATGACAGGATTACTGTGAAGTTCTGATATAGCTCCATGGATCTAATGTGAACCTAGTTGTGTTTTTTTTTTCCTTTTTCTTTTTTTATATCTTTATTTATTTTTTTATGTGGTGATGAGAGTTAAAACCAGGGCCTCGTGCGTGCGAGGCGTGCGTGCGAGGCAAGCGCTCTACCGCTGAGCTACAACCCTAGGCCCCAGTTTTGTATTTGATCTGTGTTCTGTTACAGCAAAGTCCATATACCTACAGAGCTGCCGGACAGAAGATCTGCTTGTAGCCTGGAAGCCTGAGAGGCTTAGGGCATAGCAGACAGCCAGTCAGGCCTCACGGAGCCTGTGAGCTGATCTGGTCAGGAGACCATCGTGTCCACTTACGGCGATCCCTGAGGGTTGTCTTATCTGCTCAGGATGGTCGGGAAGACACTGAGGGTTGTGTTTTCCCCCGGGTGGTTGGGGCGTCGCCGAGGCTTCTCTTATCCACTTGGGACAGTTGGGGAGACCACTTGTCTGCTTCATCTTGTCCACCTGTCATGGCCAGGTGGGTCCCTTACTGTGTTGTCTCACCGCTTGCCACTTTCAGGGTCTTAGCTGACTCAGTTCTGGTGCTTTATTTTCTCCCCTCCTCGTGTGAAGGGTAAGTGTTCGTCACGGCGGTGCGTTTGGTGCAGGCCTGTGTCACTGTGCCTGGCCTCAGAGCCCCTGATCTGGGGTCTCCGTTCCTGCCCTTTGGCTGTGTCTGCTGTTCCACATTCCTAATGTCTGCTGAATACTTTTTCAACTCCTGAGATTACTGTTGGAATTTCCTGACTTCTCTATAGAGTCCTCTCAGTGGCAAGGGCCATCCTCACGTGGCCAGTGTTTATGCTCATGTTGTCTTCAGGCTTCACTGTGTTGTATGGTCTCCTGGTTCTGTCTTCAAAGGAGTGACTTCATCACCCTGGACAGCGCAGTGGCCTGTGAGCTCTAGTCCACGCTGAGCCCGCACGGGTTGAGCTCCTGCTGCATTCTGCAGTGAGGAAGTAATACAGGCGCCGTCCTCCTTAGCTGAATGCCTGCTGCTGAAGTGGCTCTGCTGAGGGGTGCTTGGTGGTGTCTACGAGTGCACGGTCACGGCACTCTTATGAGAGAGAGCTATGGGCACTCCAGAGGGACAGTGCTGTTGGCTGCTCAGGGCTCTGCCTGCCTTCCGGGGCTTCATGGAGACTGAGGAGTGCCTTGTATCCACTCAGCCACGGACATTTACAGCTCCTCTCACGCTCTGCAATGAGAATCAAGGTTCGCTCAAGAATGACTTTTACTTTTTTAAAAAAAATTGTAGGAAGTGAATAGAATTCCTTCTTAAAAGTCTAAAATGTATTAGGAGATTGAAAATACTGTTTTTAAAATGTATCTCCATATGAGAGACACTGTCTTAAAGGTTGATTTTTGCATTTTAAACTTTTTGAGGTCACAAGCCCCTTTAATCTTTTAATTTATTTTTTGCAGTGCCAAGAGATGGAATGCTGGGTCTCTCATATGCTAGGCAGGTGCCCTACCACCTCGCCGTACCCCCAGCCACGGGCCTCTAGGAATCTCTAGATGTAGGAGGTGGCCGCTCCTCCTCAAGCCCCAGGGTCAGGTTTGGATTCTGCCCTCCCAGGTCACTTGCATGCCTTATTTCAGCTCAGTGCCTCTGACCCCACAGGAGGTGCTTGTGGAATGGAGTAGGTTGTCCTCCGTGGATCACTGGTGTGTGTAGATTGCCGAGTTTGTTCAGTGAAGAAGGAAGGACTTCCAATGGAAGACTAAGCGTTCTTTTTATAAACCAGTCTCATTGAACTTGTTAACCCTGTTTTGCCTGAAGATAGTTCCGTTTCAGCATACCCCCCTCCCACCTGCCTGCCTGCCTTCTAGTATGCAGAATCTGAGGCAGTCAGGAGAGTGTATGCAGGACCAAAGGAAGGAACAGCTGGAGGAATCTGGGTAGGAGAAAGCCAGGATGGCAGAACAGTGCAGCCGGGAGACCAGGGGCAGAACGGTGCACGCATCACGCGGGCCTGTCTAGTCACAGAAGAGAGGCCCCCAGGGTGCCGCGCTCCCCAGCAGCCCAGGGACAGAGGGACACCTCCTCTGTAATGAGTCACAGGGTCCGAGAGCAATGTGGTCCCAACCAGTGGGCTTTCCTAACAGGCTGCTTTCCTGACACCGAGACTGGAGAGATTGTTCAGACCTCCCACTAGTCCTTCATCCTGAGTCCCACAGTAGCCAGGGCAGTGAGCTGCTGGTTCCTCTTCCAGTGGCCTGTGGGCCCCTTGTGGAAGCACATGGTGCATGTGCAGCTCTCCAGTGGGGTTGGCGGGGCGAAGCCAGAGCCCTGAGGAGAGGTGAACTCCACGCCTTTCATGTCATCCCTCGCAGGAACACAAGCAAGGGATGTTTCAAGTTTAGCCTCAGAAAATTCTTGTTGATGAATGGTGATGGTATCCAGTGCTGGAATTGAGAGCAGACCCATGTCTTCTGTTGTCTGGGGAGGAACAAGCTTCCCACGCATTTCTGTGGTAATCCAGGAGCCTGGCTCTGTGGCTCTCTACACTGAGGGGAGCAAGGGAGCCTCCATACTGGCCTGGCCCCCAGGAGCCACTGCAGGGACCCTGGCACAGGGGCTGTTAGGAGACCAGAGCTGGGACTTCGTGCCAGAGAAAGGCTGCGGTAATTATAGCCTGAAAACCTTGAATGGAGTGGTGCAGCGCGCTCTAGGAAAACAAAAGAGAACAGATCGTCGGCTGATGCAGAGTCCTGTCCTGCTTCCTCCCCCACCTCTTGTGATTGTTTTTTTTGTGTGTGTGGTGCTGGGGATTGAACCCTAGCTTTGTGCATATGAGGTAAGCACTCTACCAACCGAGCCACATCCCCAGCCCCTCTCGTAATTCTGAATTGAGTGGAACCATTAGAGGTTTATCCTAAGGTAGGACGGTCAAGGTATCAGGAATGCTTTGAAATCGTGATTCTTAATAGTAAACAGGTCCGATGTGTCTCCAGAAGTGTTATAGGCTAAGATGCCTGTCTGAAAGGGAGCCTGTTGTACATTATTTAAAACTGTTCCCCTGACTTGCCATTCGGTGTCCTCTTGCATGAGTGTGGCCACCAGGGGCTGCCTCTGACTGCAGCTGTGGATGACGGTCCCTGGGCTCTGACAGTAGTGGCAGTCTCCTGCTGCACTGAGGGATTTCCCTGTGTGGTGACGGGATGGCAGTGATCATTCATGATGTTGACCTGGAGATAGGATGGGGCTTGGGAAATCCAGGTTTGCAGTTTTTTAGGACGGAGGCAGGTTCTCTGTGGCCCCTCGTCTGGGTGGAAAGGGGAGTCAGAAGGCCTCTCCAAGAAGGGGTTGACTGCAGCGCAGGTTCCCTCCTGTGCCTGGGTCTTCTAACTCCAGGGACCAATCCCCAGTACCCGCCACGTGGCATCTTGGCATCGAAGCCCTGGGGTGCTGGCAGACTGCCTCTTCTATGGCAGGGAGCCTCAGCAGGTGCTTGCCCCAACATCTGTCACTAGGTGGACTCCCTGACGGAGGTGCCCCAGGGTCTGCCCCGCCCCTGCTGGGAGTTGAGAAAAGCACCAAGGGATGTGTCAGGGCTTGGGCTTCCTGAGTACTACTCACCTCTGCAGAGAGCCCGGGGGGGTTGGCTCATAGCCTGCCTCGCCCTGGCCCTCAGCCAAGCCCTCCCTTAAGAATGCATTAGACTCACTGGTAAAAGACTGTCAGCACAGTTGGTGAGACCACCAGTGGCCACTTGGCTTCCCGAGGCCCCTGCCATGGTCTTACGATAGCCTTGGGCCGTCCTCTTCACCCAGCAACTGGAGCGTCGGGCTGCAGGTTATCCAGGACTTGTTAGGGGGTTGTTAGAGCTGACGCTTCTCTGCAGGCACAGCGTGGAGCTGGAAAAGGTCCTCAGGCGGAAGGCCAGATGGCAGGTGGGCTGTCTGCCTGCTGCTCTTCCTTCTCCACCCTCAGCTGTCTAATCCTGGGTGCCTGTGGCGTGGTTGGTGTTGCAGGTGTCAGCTTGGGAACCCATCCCTTCTGCCCAGTACTGGCTGTTGTTTCTGGGGGCAGCAGTAAATGGGAGAGTCCTGTTCCCAGTTGCATGACTTACAACCTGGGTGTTCTGGTTCCTTGAGACATCTGCTTCCCTGTGAACTTGGTGAGGGGTTTGCTGTTCAGACACAGAGCTGACCGAGTGCTGCTGGGAGAAATGCCTGGTGGCAGTTGGTCCTGCAGTGACTCAAGTCATGTGGGAAGGTTAGGGAGGAATGCGTGTAATTCCACCACCTCAAGGAGGGCCTTTTTGGCTCTTTTTTTTTTTTTTTGGTACCAGGATTGAACTCGGGCACTCGACCACTGAGCTGCATCCCCAGTCCTATTTTGTATTTTATTTAGAGACAGGGACTCACTGAGTTGCTTAAGGCCTCGCTTTTTGCTGAGGCTGGCTTTGAACTCTTGATCCTCCTGTCTCAGCCTCCTGAGGCGCTGGGATTATAGGCGTGCGCCATTGCACCCGGCCCTTTTTGGCTCTTTGATGGAAGGATTATTTTGTTTTTCTTATAGTTTCTTCAAATGGCATTTTTTTGTAAGGGAGGTAAATCAGGTTATACTTAATCACTTTCATTGTTCTACACATCATCCTGTAGTCCTAGAGAGACAGCTTTTCTATCCTCAAACTCTGATAGGCAATTTAATGACATTTGCCCCCACTGCCACACAAGTGCCTGATGTGGCCACTTGGCAGGCCTCTGCAGGCAGAGGGATGGCTCACTTGACGTTTCTACAGGTAAGTTGGGTGTGCTTCCTTCCCACTGAGAAGGTTCAGGAGTTAGTTGGAAGCCCTTGCCCGGAAGTCGCTGAGGCAGAGCAGCTAGAGATCCAGTGTTCGTAAGGTTCCTAAGGCGGCCTCAGTCTGTTTGCCAGCTTGTGCAGGCTTTTTTTTTGGGGGGGGGGGGGGCGGTACTGGGGATTGAGCCCAGGGACACTTAACCACTGAGCCACATCCCCAGCCCTTTTCCATATTTTATTTAGAGAGAGAATCTCACTGTTACTGAGGCTGGCTTTGAACTTGTGATTCTCCTACTTCAGACTCCCGAGTTGCTAGGATTACAGGAGTGTGCCACCGCACCCAGAAGCTTGTGCTGTTTGTTTGGGCTTCTTGATCCTCACAGGGGTTCTGCCGGGTCCAGAGGGAGCATGCAACAGAGTTGAAGAAAGTGCTGAGAGGACAGTTGGTAGCACATGGTTGTCACAGGAAAAAAATAGATAACATCTTTTGGGTAGCATTGGCTTGCTAGTTAGTGTGCTCATCTGGGATTGTCTGTGTGTTGGATGTGGGAATTCTGCTGTGGGGCAGTTCCTGGAACATGGTGGGCAGGTGCTCTCATCCAGGGCAATCTTCTGCTTTGTGTCTTTTAGAATGTCGTTCTTTCAGGAGGCTCGACAATGTTCAGGGATTTTGGACGTCGACTGCAGAGAGATTTAAAAAGAGTGGTGGATGCCAGATTAAAACTTAGCGAAGAGCTCAGCGGCGGCAGAATAAAGGTAGGAGAGGCGAGTGCCTCTTGCTGACTTGCCCTTACACAGAGCTGCAGGAGCGTGTCTGTCTGGAGCTCAGAATGAGCCGGAAGCTCTTTCTCATCACACAGAGGTGCAGCAGGGGCTCTTCCTGAGCTCACTCCAAGCCCCTGGTTACGACTGAGCCCTGCACCAGGGCAGCGGCCGTCTTGGCTCTCAGCAGCCCCCAGTGCCAGTAGCGTTCTTCTGTGTTTTAAGAGTTCAGGGCATGTAGCGTGATGACCAGGACCCTTTCGTTGACAGTGGGGTTCTTTGGAAATGTTCTCATTAAACTAAAACAGCCAAGATTTCTCCAGCATAATTCCTGACTAGCTGGTGACTTCATTTGGATGTCTGACCAAGACTGGGCCTTGTTAGGGAAGGAGAGCAAGGAGGGAAGCCCACTGACGTGGAGACAGCTGCTGGAAAGGACGGTGTCCTTTGGTCTTGCAGGTGGCTTTCATCACTGGAACTGCCTCTGCAGGGCTCAGCCATTGGGCTTGCCAGGGTCTTTTCCCATTCAGATGCTTTAGTGTAAGTGGTGACCTCTGCTGGCCCATCTGCTTTGGTCCCTGGACCACCTGCCGCAGGGGCGAGTGCGATGAACTCGAGGGAAGGTTTCCGTACCCTCATGGTGGAGGGAAGGCCCAGAGGGAGCCATTGTCTTACCAGCCGGTAGAGTAAGATCTGCTTGCACTGCTTGGACTAAATGTGAGCTGGTTCATTTTGCAGCCCAAGCCCGTGGAGGTGCAGGTAATAACACATCACATGCAGCGCTACGCCGTGTGGTTTGGAGGCTCGATGCTGGCCTCCACGGTGAGTCCCTTCCTGGATGGTTCTGGGTTTTGGTTTTTGTTTTGCATTCTTTGTTGAATTTGGATAAACGTTGTCTCTGAGGGTTAAATAGTAAGTATTGTACTTATATGGCTTTAAACAGACACATGTTTAATTTTGTCAGATACAAACATATTTTAATGATCATTTAAATTGAACAGCTAATTACTAAGTATCATTGCTTGGGATGCAGATAACATGGATAAGTAAAATCTAAAAAAAAAATCTTTCATTAATCACTAATTCCAATGATTTTCCCAAGTGATGATTTCTTTCACCCTCAAATTTGTTAATTTAAGGCCAGCACATATTTGGTCCTAAATAAATGGAGGCTGAATAAAAATTTTTGGTGTGTGGTGCTGGAGGTCAGTGAGGGGTATGTTTCTTTTCCTGAGCCGCTGGGATCAGACCCAGGCCTCACGCCCATGGGGCAAGGGCTCTGCTGCTGTAGCACGCCCCAGTGAACCTGTGAAAGTGACATTGACTGCTGTTTAGTTCAGCATGAGAAAGAGGCAGGGCCTGACCACAGTGGCCTGGAGAAAGCGTGGAGGTTTGCATCGGGAGGTTCTCTGTGCCCAGCAGTTGCTTTAGCTTATCTCCCTCTGAGCGCCTGGGCTGCCTTCTCACTGCCGCCTCTCGCAGCCCGAGTTTTTTCAGGTCTGCCACACCAAGAAGGACTATGAGGAGTACGGCCCCAGCATCTGCCGCCACAACCCTGTCTTTGGAGTCATGTCTTAGTGTCTGCCTTGAAGTCGCATTCGATAGTGTCATGTTGGGAACGAGTGTCCTCAGAGCCCAGAGAAGACTGCAGCTCCTGTACAGGCGACGCTTGGTGTGGGGTCCCGCTGCGAGCTGGCAGCGCCCAGTGCATGAGGCACCGTGCTGTCTTCACGAAGCCATTCTTGACGTGCTGGCGGCGATCTGCCCTTCTGCCTCCCTCCCTCTCTGCCCTCCCCATCTGAGCTTCTAGTCGACAAATACAATTCTGAAGGAATTCAAATGCAACTTTAAAAATTGTTAGAGAAAAAAATGGTGTGAAATAGTCCCCCCACTGGAAATATCGTGGGGGCGTAAACACTGATCCTCCCAGCTTATTTTTGTAAATAAAACGTTATAAACTTGAAATACAAATCGATGTTTATATTTCCTATCATTTTGTATTTTATGGTATTTGGTACAACTGGCTGGTACTAAGCACGAGTAGATATTGATGTCATGGAGTGCTGTAATAAAGTTTTTAATTGTGAGGCATGTTCCGATATGTTTATAGGCAAACAGAATAAAGCGAAGACTTTTTGCCACACGTTTACTAGAAAATGATACACTTTCCTGGGGTGATGTGAAGTCTGAACACTAAACAGTGTTGTGTGAGAGTCATCATGGGTACTGTGTCTGTTAGTTGTTTTGTTTGAGCTTTCTGGAATTGTTTTATAGAAGATGATGGTTCGATGTTGGTGAGTGTTGGATGAAATGCTACCTTGCACCTTGTAATAAAAGCTGTTAGAATCTTTATAAATATTTTCCTGCTGTGGTGTGGTGGTCTTTTGATCCCTTCCCCCCAAACTTTTAAAGAATATTAAAGTTTGTTTCACATGGGTGGAGAATTTGGTGATGAATGCATTGTTGGTGGAAGGGGGTGTCTAAAATGACTCACACTGCCAGTTCTGCAGCAGCCACCCCATCGCTGGAGTGGACGGCAACTAACATGTCAGATGTGGTTTGGGCTGGGGTGTGGGATGGTCCTGTGGACCTCCGGTGCCCCTTCTTGGAATATAAGAGTTGTGCTTTTAAGCTTTCAGTAACTACTTGGGCATTTGCTGAGTTGGTTGCTGGCTTGAAAGGTAATTTGCCAGATTAATAGATTTAGATTTATTCTATTCTTCATATGATCTGTATGATTCTTTTAAAGCTGATATTTATGATTTCCCCTTTAAGTTGCCAGATATACTTTATTCTCAGAAGATTTACCTTTGTAACCATTTTGGTTTTAATATTTAAAATTAGAAACAGGTTGAGGAGTAAACCTAGCCCTTATCAAGGCTTCATCTTCTAAAGTTTCATTTACCCATAGTCACCTGTAGTCTGAAAATATTTAATGGGAAATTCAGAGAGAGACACATTCATGTAACTTTAACTGGAGTATATTATTATGATTCTTATAATTTATTATCATTTGCTAATCTCTTACTGTGCCTACTTTATCAGTTGAACTTTATTGTAGACTTGGCCATGGCCACGCACCACAGTGTGAGCTGCCTGGAGCTGCCCAACACTCTCGCTTCCGGTGTTGGTCAGCTTTTTGTTACTGTAATGAAATACCTCAGGCAGTCTGCTAGGAAGGACAGATTTCAAGTTCAAGGGTGTGGCCCCTGCATCAGTTCAGTTCTGGTGGGGCCCTCAGCTGCTCAGTTGGGGTAGGTGGCCATGATAGGTGCCTGTGTAGGAGCAGTGGCCACTACTGAGTACAGGAGAGCACTGGGTGGGGCTCTCGGCTGGTTGTGGAGTGTGGTCATGGCCAATGGCCACTCTCAGTACAGGAGCCAGAGGCTGGGTGGCTGGCTCAGGCTTTCCCTCCTTAATGCTGATTATGGGCAGTGACCCCAGGGATCCCAGGGCCCCCTTCTGGGCTCTGCTTCTCAATAATTCCACACTACCGCCCAATACCCGTGTCCTGGGAACCAGGCCTCCAACAGGAAACGTTCGGGGTCAAAACATCCAGACCATAGCGGTAGGCATTTTTTTTGTGTGGGTGGGAAAGCAGTATGTACAGGGCCTGTGTCTGTGGTGTCGACGTGGAGTGGGGCTGGGGACAGTCTGCCCACGTGCCAGTTAGACCTGTGTTCCTTACCAACTGATGTCCTTGAAAGAGGGGCAACTGGGTTCATGGCGGGTTAACTCCCTCCTCAGCAGAGTCCCCCAGATCGTCCCCCAGCGTCTCTAGGCCGGGGAGCTCTCGTTTTCCTCCCGGGTTTCAAGGGTCTCAAAATCTGACTACTAAATTCGGACACTAGCAGGTGTTTAGTGGACACTTTAACCCGGGTGATGCCACAGTGCATCTCTTGTGGGTGGCCTCTGTCCACTCTTACTCATGGAGTATGGCCACCGGCATGTGACCTCAGCCTGAGACCAGCGAGGACACTGAGTGGTAAGGGTGCTCTGTGGCAGTGAATGTGCTCGGAAGCTTCCCCAGCACCACCCCTGAGCCCCTGTGGGGAGAGAGGGCGTTCTGTGATTAACACCTTCTTTATGAGCATTCCATTCCATCTCATTTGTAAAAGTTACGATTGTGCCAAACAAGATTGTGAGGTTAATCAAGTTCGCAGCTTGTTTAAGACCACAAGAGAGGCCCATTAAGAATATTTATCTGTTAAATAATTCTTTACTTAATTAAAGAATATTTCATAGTGTTTCTTTTAAAAGTAGCTGTCAGGCCTGTTAAATAGAAATATAAATTGATTAGCAAAATAATCGTGTGGGGCTCTAATTGGCGATTACATCAATTTTAGTTGGTCAGGTGGAAATAAATCATTTTAAAAAGAGAAGATGCTAACTTGATCTTAGCATTATTATGAAAGGTTTTAAAATATTACCTGACCCTGCGTTGTTTCTCAAGTAAGCGCTGTTTATCCTCTGTAGGCTGACTTCTTAGGGTTTATGTTTTGTTTGGGGATGACATTTTTTTCTGTGGGCTTGTGTCTATAGCATATTCTACTGAGAATTTCAAAATTTTTAATTGAGAGGAATATAGGTTTAAATTATTAAAAATTAGTTGCAAACCTGGGGGTTTATGACGTCAAGTAAAATTTCAATGATATGGCATTGGCTGTATTTCCGATATTTAGGAGTCAGTAGTAACTGGTCAGAGTCTCTTTGACTCACTCTTGCTTCTCTGGCACTTAGTGCACGTAAATCCTCAGGGGTTTCCCTTCAGACGGATTTTGGCCTGAGTAGTCCCTTGTGCCCCTGGACTTGCGTGGTGACAGTGGCAGTGTGGTGCGGCACTGTGTTGTTGCAGTGAAGTCATTTGTGTATTCTGGTGCAGCAGAACTTGGGCTGAGCAGTGAGAAGGGCTCCTGTCTGGTTCCGCAAGTGGGACTTGAGGCAGGGTACAAGAAGTAGGGACAGACAGGAAGGAGACAGAGAGGGAAGGGGCTGTGGCGTCCATCGGCGAGCTCCTTCCTCCAGCCGGGCCTGTTCTCCTGCAGCTGGACTCCTACAAGGCCCAGGAAGCCCAGTGAGCCCGTGCCTGGGCACCTTGCCATGTGGTTTTAGACTGATGAGGAAGCCTGGGGAGAGACTGTTGGGGACCAGAGACACACGCACAGTCCAGCGCCCTCTAGAGCTGGGTGACGTCAACCTGGAGGTCTGAGAGGAGCAGATGCCCAGCCCCCGCTGCTCCACCACCAACGCCACCAAGCTCATTGGCCTGACGCCCTGTTCACCATTCACACTGTTCCCTGACGCCCAGAGCACGGCTCTCCCTCTTTCTCATGGCCACAGTCCTCTCCCTGTGAGTGTGTGTCCTGCTCGCTTTCCTGAGTAGATCTTTGCTTGTCCTTCTCTGTAGGCCAAGAACCTTTTCCCCTCTGGGCACCTCCTGAGACCTGGACCATCATCCTCACAGCAGCGTCCCCTCCCCTCCCCTCGTCAAACCCAGGCCTCCTCCCGTTTGCAGGCCCTGAAACCAGCAGAAGCCGTCAGCTCTGGGTTGTGCATTTACTAGGTGCCTTCATGGGAGGCCTGCCAGTCTGAGCATGCTCGTTGATGGACATGGTGGGGGCCGTGTGGAGGGGGTACAGGGGCAGTGAGATGTGATGGACCATGACTGGGTGACTGGGGGAGGCGGGTGAGGGAATGGGTGGTGTCAGAGGCCTCTGGGAGGGGTTGCAACTAGGTCACAGGAGAGAATGGAGGCTGGTGGCGGGAGGTGGAGAAGGGGAGCCATCCAAAAGAGAAAAGGGCACACATTAGGTTCTATAAGTCAAAAAAAGCAAAATATCAGTTTCCTAAAACAAATGTCTGGAGCAGAAGCTAGCCTGGCTTTTGGGACATGGAGAGGAACTGGGTGCTGGGATGTTGGAGTTCCGTCCAGAATGGGGCTGGGCTAAGGGGGAGGTCTTCATCTGGAGAGCAAAGTCCTGGACATGGAGAGAATTTAGTGGGTGGTCAGATCAGCACTACAGAAAGCAGACACACCTAGAAGCTTCCCTCTAAGTCATGATCCCACCTAGGAGAGGGAGGAGAAACCTGCCAAGCGCCATGGCTACCCTCGAGACTTCTCTCAGGGCATCAGAGAAGTGCTGTAAATATGTCCGAGAGCAGGTGATGTGGTACCTGTAGGCAGGAAGGGAGGGAGAAACCCGTGGAGCCGTGGGCGGAGCTACTGTGGCTGGGAGAGGGGCCTGGCCAGATGCTGTTCTTTGTAGATGAACCTCGGAGATGAACCTTTTGAAGCGTGGTAGAGGAATACACAGCCACTGGATGCAGTTAGTTTTTTTTTTTTTTTTAACTAAAACTACCAATAAGATATTTTTTTCTTATTGAATTTAGAATTAGTCTATTTGATTTATGTCTTATTGCATTTTATTTCTTGTAAAAAAGAAAGCTTTTGTGATCTCTCCACGATCAGTGGCATTTGATAGCTATTAAAGAAGAACTTAGGACAAGGACCTCGACAGGTTAGTAGTGATTAGAAGTACGCTAGTGGAGGGCCAAGCTGTGAGCTGCAGGTGGAGTGACCAGTTGGTGTTCCACTGACATCTTTCATCTTGATTAGGGTAGGACACCGAGCTTGCTATTCTGATTATGTGGTCATTTTCTTGAGTGAACTAGAAGTAGCGTGTGTAAACATATTTATTCACTTATTTATTTAATCTTACCTCCCTGATAAATTAAACTTTATAGGTCACCAAAGCATCATTGCATGAAATAATCACAGCTCTGAATCATACTGTGTGTGATTCCGATGTCCCCAGTGGCAGGGAGTGATGGCATGACCGCTCCATGGCAACAGACAGTTTACGCTGGCCTTGATGACGGAGCCCTGGTGCTGAGGCTTCAGGAGCAGTGGGGAGCGTTTCCAGGTGGCTGTCCTCTGCCCTGGGTGCTTGTGGCCAAGGTGCTCCTAGCCACACTGTGTGCCAGTTTTATTGTGTCAGTGCTCCCGGTTGTCAGTTCAGGACGTGGTGAGGACGGAGCTTGATTCCCCCAGGAAGTGGGAGTGGCCTTCATGTGGCCCGGCTTAGTGGCCACCCTCCAGGATAACTTTGCAGGTCTCTCTCCTTTTCTTCTTTTCCTTCACCAGTACATTCACACCAAGGGCATCCCAGGCCAGGCCATCACAGTGGACTGCTCTCACAAGGAAGTGGGCTTGGCGTTCCTTCCCAGCATTGAGTTGTGGCCAGCTCACCTCTTCCTGCTCGCTCCACTCGGGTGACTGGGAAGTGTGACCAGCAGACTGTTGATGCTCACCTTCTGCAGTGTGCCCCTGGGCGGTGTCCGTCAGTTCCCAGGTGAGCTGTGGCGTCATACTGAGCAGGTGCTCTGGAGCATGCTTGGGATGGCAGATGCACAAAGCAAATCCCAGTGTCTAGGACAGCTTTGGGTTGGCAAGGTTAGACGCGTTGTCACCCAGGGCTTGTGGAGCTCGAGCATGCCGAGATGGGTGGTGCTGAGTGGTGGGGTAAGATAGCAGTCCACGGCCTTTCCGAAATCTTTCCCACCCTGGAACGCACGTCCATCGCCCCCTGGAAACCAGTAGCTCTCCCAGGGTGGCACGGGCAGAGTTGGTGGAGGACCCCGACAGAGCTCCCCCGGCAGGGGCCTTGGAGACCCCTCCGTCCCGCCCCAGTTGATCTTGAGTGTCACAGATCCAGAGAGAACTCCAGGGAGGAATTGTGTTCCTTGATTTCAGAATACTGCTTTTATTTTACGTGGACTGAAGAACATTAATGGTGCTTTGGATGAATAGTGGTGGTAAAACTGAGGGAGATTTAAATGACAGAGGGTCCTTTGCAGGAAGATTGTGGTTCATAATGGGTGCCACTTGGTGCTTCTTGTCTTTAAATTTCTTTCTCGTGCTCATATTTGTCTACCAAGATAGTGAAAGTCCAGTCAGCTACTTGCTTCAGACTGCATTTAACTGCCTTTAAGGAAAGGACTCGAGTTTGACTACTGGAATTGTATGTTAAAAACAAGCAAAACACCCTGAAGGGGGTGGATCATGGACATTGGTGACTTCAACAGGGTCACGCTATGGGAATCGATGAGTGTGGCTGTGGTGGTCACTGTGACACCAGGTCTGTCTCTTTTGGAGAACTCGTAGGTGACTGTGATAAAGGGTGCGGTGCTCTGCGGACTCCTCTCGTTCCCAGCGAGGACCAGTGTTCCTTACTTGTGTTTGTTTTGTTTTACTGTTTGCAGTGCTGGGCTTGAGCCAGGGCCTCGTGCGTGCTACCATGAGCCACATCCCCAGCCTGTGTGTGTGTTTTCACATTCAGAACTACCTACGTTGGGAATGTTCTGAAAGAGGAACGTCATTGCTGTTCATTTTGGTGATTTCAGTGGCATCATATTTGCGGTTTGGACAATGAGTTCTGATGTTGCTGACTTTTAGCTATTGTCTGTCCACAGCCTGAAGACCTAGTCAGTGCCCAGCTGCGTGGACTCTGTCCCGGGTGCAGTGGCCTCTGGTGGTCTTGCCCCTTCCTGCCCTGCCATGTTGCATTTTATTATTGAGAGCCACAGCCGAAGGGGCCCCAGCAAACTTCCAGCTGCCAGCAAACTTCTAGCTGCCAACTGATTGGCTCCTCTGCGGTGATGCTCATTGGGCTGTTTCCCCGCCCTTTCAGACCACGGAGCTGCTCATTGGGGGACTTTTTTGGCTCCGCCCACGTGACCCAGCCAATCGCCTCAAGAGCAGGAGGAGTGGGGGAGGTGGAGAGGCTTGTGGGAAGCCGGTGGTGGCAGTTGGGCTCTGAGGGTTTTCCTGAGGAGCTGTGTGGTGTGGTGTGTGTGTTCTAAAAATAAAGTTCGTTTCTTTTGGCAAGTGGCTCCTGAATTGTGCCCAGCCAGACTGCGGCATTTTATGGCAGCCTTTCTTTTGGGGAATGCAGAGGAAAAGTCAGGAACTGAAATTGCTTTCCTTTTAGTTTTGGGGAAAATAATCTGTAGCAAGAAGTTGAACCTTACGTGAAAATAAATGAAAATCAAACAAAAGAGAGCAGACAGTGCTCATCACAGAGGGCCTGATCCCCAGGGGAGCTGGCCTCTTGCAGACCCGGGAAGGTGGAAGCGTGGGAGCTGTGTAGAGGAGAGGAGGGTGTTGGGAGCCCAGGGGAGGCTGCTGGACTGGGGAGGCAGCAGGCAGCTTACCAGTCGGGTGTCCTTTGTGACTAAAGGGGCATGTGGCTTTTTCCAGTGGGTCCCAGGTGGGAAGCTGTGGGTATCGATCAAGACCTTATGGTTTGGGGCCAACTGCTGCAGGAGCAGAGTGACACAACCGAGCTGCAGATTGTGGGTCAAAGTGCTACTTTAATATACAGTCTGTAAATTTAGTCTCTCGACTGGAAAGATGAAATTTTGATGACTGTGTGGCTGGGCTGTTCTGTTTTTCTACGACTGATCCTGAATCCATGCCCTGAAGCTGCTATTTATCCTAGTTACTTAAATAAAAACCTTCCAAGTGTTTTTATTATATCACATATTTTCCTTTAGAAGACTGTAGGTTCCCAGTTACGGCCTCGTGGGATTGTGAGCAGAGCCTCAGATTGAGACTGGAGATCCGAGTTCTACTCCTGATGCAGCTTTTTGTGTGCTGTGTCGGGAGGGCGACATACCCTGCTCCCTGGGTCTGCGCCCTTGCCGCTCCTGGGACGTCCTGGTGACACAGTGAGCACACTGCGGAGACCTTCAGAGGAGCGTGGCCAAGCACAGAAGCTGGCTGGCTAAACAGCTGTCCAAGATCCAGGTGCCCCGGCTCCAACCCTCCACTCCGGGCCTCTCTCCAGTTTCTGCTGGACCCTCGGTGGTGGCAACATTGCTGCAGCCTGCACAGGGCCTTGTCCCTGTGGGCCGTTGGCCTCTGTGCTCCTTTCATAAGGACACGTCACACAGGGTCAGGGCCGCCTTCGTCCTCTTTGCCCTTGCCTCTGCTCATTGCGTCTGCACAATCCTGGTTCCATATTGAGTTTCTGGGGTCAAGGACTTGGGCAGATGGAGTTTAGAGGATGTGTTTCCATCCACAGCAAGGCCTTGAACACAGCTGTCGACACCAAGCACACAAGTCCCCTTGCACCGCAGGGCCCTCCGTGCCCCGGGGGGTCCCCAGGCCCCTCTGGCTCTGTTTCCTGTCTGTGAAGTGGGGTCCTGCACACCTCGTGGCTGTGGGGATTAAGAGGACGTGTGTGGAAAGGGCTGAGCGCCGGCTACAGGCTGTTGAGAGGAGACCTGTGTCCACCGCCCGCAGGCTGTGTGGAGGAGCCAGGAGACCGCACACACTGCTTTTACACTGAGGGACTCGGGCGTGTTGGCTCAGGGGACAGCGCCTTCCTCCCCCAGTCTCTAGGGAGGGCACAGCTCTGGCCTCACTTTTCCCATGTTTCCCGGCCGTGCTGAGACCCGGCAGCATTCTGCAGTCGGGTGGACTCACTGTGGCGTTGCCTCTTCCTGCATCTGTCCACCCTACCTGGGGGTTCTCTTCCTCAAGGGCAGGCCCTTGTGAGAGGCTCCTCCACACACCGGGCACCAAGTAGCCTCATGCGCAGGACTCTTGGCCTGTGATGGACAGGCATGGAATGAAACAAGGGGTCACCTGTAAGGAGACTCTTCAGAACTTCATGAGGCGAGAAGTCCATCACCCATGTAGAGTCCTGTGTGATTGCACAGGTTGGCCGTCCACAAAGCTGGCCCTGGCTGGTGTCACCTAAGCCAGTGTCTCCCAGTAACAAATGCTTTTCAAACCACTGCAGACATCCCAGGGTGCAGATGAGCATGTTGAGGGAGAAGACACCAGCTTGGTGGGCCCTGCCCGGCCTCACCCCACAGCTGGCTGCCAGCCGAGAGCGCATCCCTCCCAGAGGGAGGTGACTTTGCAGCAAAGCCCCTAATTCCCTTCAGTGCGTGCTTAATGATACCTATTATTAAAAGTGCCATGTTCCTTCCAGAGGAGCAGGCCGTGAGACAGACGGCTTGCAGATAAATAAGCCACAGGGCGTCTGGGCTGTGGTATTTATTGATTCATGGGTCTTCTTGTAAAGCAGAGGAGAAAAGAAACAATTATATCCTGAAAAACACATTTTAATTTTTTAAGTGGATCCATTAAACTTCTACGCTTGAGTAATGAATCGGAGTGGGGCAGGCTTCCTGGAAGCCTCTATTTCTTGCCCACATTGCCCAAGTGCCCTCAAGTTCAGGGGCACAGATCTCTCCTGGCCACCTCTGAGCCAGCACATTGTACCATAATTATGTATTTGCTTTTTATGTGGTAGAGGATTAATCTCGCCCAAGAGGTCATCAGCAGCCCTCCCTAATAGATGCCCTCACTGCCTGGGGCTGGCCACTCCCCACAGGCGGTCTGTGCTGACTAGGGGCCTTACCGTGGGTCTTCGGCTGGAGATGGAAGGTCAGACATGAGGGCGAACCTGCCTGGTGCCCAGGAGAGCCTGCACCCGAGCACTGGGGGAGGGCCGTGGTGGGCAGTGCTCCGTGCTCTCGCACCTCGGGCTATGAGGGGCTAGTGACAGTGCTGTGGGGTACCTGCCAGTCTCCATTCTGAGAAGCTTCCTGGTGCCGCCCCATGTGGCCCTTCCTGGAGGATTCAAGAGTGGGCCTGGTAGGGCCCCTTATGCACAGAGGTACATTCCAAGATCCCAGGGGACACCCCAAATCAAGGAGAAAACCAAACCACACCCATGCATACTGTGTTTTCCTGAATTGTCTACCTGTGAGCGATTGAAAAATTTAATTGAAAAATTAGGTACAGTAGGAGATGACCGCCAAATGAATAGAACATTTGTAGTGGCACCCTGAATGACAGCTACGGGAAGCTGGTGTCTGTTTCTAGAAAGATGTAGGCATGTGACAAAGCAGTAGGCCACTACCTAAGGGTCACTTGAACACAAGCTGATCCATTTGGCCCAGGTCATCCTTCCGGAGCTGGACCCCAGAAGTGACTGCCTGGTCAGCCCCTGTCGGGTGGCTTCCCCGGCTGCTCAGCTGTGGCAGTGGGTCAGGTTTCCTTGGCCTGGGGTCCCTGGAAGGCGGAGACCCAGCTGCAGTGCACGGCTTCTGGTGAGTGTGCTTGTGGCCAGCAGAGGGAGGGCTGGGGACGAGGCTGGTGAGGCCGGCAGGGCATGAGGAATCATTGCCCGGTGGCTGGCACAGGGTGCTGGCTACACTACGCTGTGGGACCGTCTGTGTGGCATGTGTCTCAGAATCGCCCTCCGTGGTGGCAGAAGATGAGGCATGTAGCCCTGCTGCTGCCCCTGCCGAACGCCTGCCCAGAGACGGTTTCACCTCTGTTTCCCTGAGACGCCAGGCTGTTCCTCTGATGTCCTCTACCATGTGGAAGCAGAGGCCATGGGTAGGGGTGACAGTGTGCACTTGGGCTCGTGTGGGCTTGGCCGCCCCTGCAGGAAGCCTCTCCCTGCAGCAATGGCTGGAGGAAGGGCCAGCTGAGGCCATGCTGTCCACTGTGCCTCATAGGAGGTGCCTCCGGGGGCCTTCTGAGAGGAGGTGGAGGGGAGGCTCGGGGAGGGGCAGGAGCAGCATCTGAGTGGCCATTTCAGAGCAGCCCTGAGAGGGAAGGAGGAGTTGTACAGCAGGAGATGACCTAAACAAATAGAGCATCTGTAACAAGAGCACCCTGCAGTGACAGTTACGTGAGCCCCAGGTGCTGGCTGTGTGGAAACAGGCTCAGGTTTCCTCGCTGTGATGCTGCTGTCCCTGTGATGCTCACGACCAAATGACCAAATGGGAACTTGCCAGGCCCCCAGTCCTGCCGAAGCCCACTCCCCATCTGAGCAACCTGAAGAGAGCCACAGTGCCTCGGGCTTGATACCAACGTGCTTTGTCAAGGCCAGCTGGAAGGGCTGCCTGTCACCACTGAGGTGCCCACACTGAGAGTGAGTGGACGAAGGCAGGCCGCCCACCATGAGTCGGGGTAGGGCAGAGTCGCGTGCGGAGGTCACTGTGACACCTGCCCTGCTGGGTTCCCGTGCAGCCAGGGGAGGAGCCCAAGGACGTGGGTGCACAGTGTCCAGGGCAGGACCAGGGAAGTCCAGGAGATGCCCCGGAGGGTGTTGGCACCATCTCTTCTCCAACCCACTCCCAGCTAACAGTCCTCTCAAACTTACGATCTACTTTTAAGTGACTCCATTTTGAATAGATCAGAGTTCTAAATTTTACAATAAGATATAACTCATTTAAAATGCAAATCTAGTTGAGACAAATAGCTCCCCGAGTGGTAAAGTGACAGGTGACAAAAGTCCCTTCTCCAGAAGGATAAGTGACCTTGGAAAGGTGGAGAGAGGAGAAGCCAAGGAAGCCAGAGGCCTGTGCTGGCCAGTGCCCGGCCAGCTACTTCCAGTTCTGGAAGGCCCTGGAAGCCGGGGAGGCTCTACAGACTGGAAGGCCGTACAGACCAGCCCCTCCTCACGCCCACCCACCCTCACACTCGAGCTCACAGGCAGCCTGGGTCCTCACTGCTTCGTGGGGAAGAGCGCAGGGCTTGGACTCCAAGGTCAGAGAGCCCAGGATGTGCGTCCCAGGCTGGGTAACCAGACGCAGGATCTCGTTTCCCCTGCGATGAAGTGAGAAGCCGCCTTCCTCCCCAACAGGTTTCAAGAATCAAGATGACAGTATGTCACTTGCTTGGTCAGGTGTCTGCTCAGTTACTGCTGTTGGGATGGCCTTGCCTTAGGCAGATGTCCTCAGAGTATTCGTTGGCCAAAATAGTGGGGTCTCGGGGTGGCCACTGTTCTCAAAGCGTGTGATTTTGATGCAGACATCGGGAATGACATGCAGGTAACACAAGGCAATATCCAAGTGCCCAGAGGTGCTATGCACAGGGATCCTGAGGGTCCAAGCAAGCTGAGCCATAGGTCTCTAGTGGCCAGAGGACAGGCATTTAAGGCGCCTTGGGTCAGTTGTAGAGATGAAGCTTAGCAAGCTGTGAAGCCCACTGGTTACCTGGCTCCCAGATGATATGGCCCAGAGTAGGAAGACGGTGGCCATCCACAGGGTGGACGTTTGATCGTCCAGGTTTGACGGAAGGTTGTGTTGGGGACCACCTGGAGAGTCTGGCTGCACACGTTTGAGCAAGGTTAGAAAATGACCCAGGAGTGCGTGATTGGTTTTTGCAATGGTGCTCTTGGACAATTTAATTAGCAGTAGCAATTGGTTTCTGTAATTTTTTCCTTCTGTGCTGTCCCAGCAAAACCGGTGAACTCTTCTTGCATCTGTACATTGTCATGGACGTAGGCCACGAGGAGAGAAAGTATATTTAGTGTGGCTGTTGCCTTCTGGCTTTTAATGGAAAATCAATTTATTTCAGCATATTAAGCCATTAGTGCTGATTGGATATTAACTTCCACTTTTTTCTTTAAATTTATCTCCCACTTGGGCTTCTTCATCCTGGGGAGGAGACTCCCGACTCTATCAGTGGTGGACAGCGTCCTGGGAAGCAGGGAAGGCACCAGTGCTCTCGGGGCGCTTCTTCAGCCCTCAAGGAACTTTCTGGTTAAATCATTAAACTCCTCAAGGCTTCTGGCTCTGGGGTTGAGCATCACCTTTATTAATTCCAAGCCTGTCAAGAAGAGGCTCAACAAGAGCCTTTTGTGCAAATGGCTTATGCAGAGGGTTGCCCAGAGCCGTGGCCAATGAGAGGAGGCACTTTCTCAAACAGGGAGGGGGCTTCGTGCACCTGGGAGTTAGCATTGTGTCACCTGGCCAGGCATGATGCACGGTCATTTGGTCGGCCACTGCTCTGCGTGCCACTGTGAGGGCATTTTGAAGATATGGTTAATGTCTCTACTCAGTGAAGTTCAAGTAGAGGCTGTGATCCTCCACTGTATGGGGGGGGGGGTCTTGACCCATCAGCTGAGGGCCCAAGACCAGGAACTGGGGCTTTCTGGGGGAGGAGTTCTACCTCCAGACGTGACATGGAAGCCCCGCCCGAGCTCCCAGCCATGAGTTGGCCCTGTAAGTCTCAACTTGCCACAGTCCTGGGAGCCAGTTCCTTAACCCCCCGGCTCGCGTCTCCCCACAGGAGGGTCCACCGGCTGTGTTTCTTGGGACTCCTATAGACATGGGCCAGAACTTGGGCGGGTGCTGCCACTGCTGTTCTTTCCTTCTGGGCACAGATACAGCAGCTGCAGGGTCTTGTAGAAGAGGGAGCGATTGTGATTATTTGGAGCTGGCACTTGAGTGGAAACCTATTTGCCCTTCTAACACCAGGGGATATTTTTTGTGCACTGACTAATGAAACACATCGTTGTTGTCATATTAAGTACCATTAATTAGTTTTTAGCAAATACTTGTGAGCTTCTGACGTCGGTGCTGCATTTAGCTCTTCAGGGCATAAGACACAGAGGGATAAGACACGAGGGATAAGACACAGAACAGAGCAAAGACCTGCTTCTGAGCAGCTCTTTAGGCACCTGGGGGCCACGGGGATGGGATGCCGTAGGCTGGCCAAGGCTGGGTCCTGCTACCTTCCCACAGTCCCACCATTTCCTGCATTTGATAAACTAGAGAGATAGGGAGGAGGCAAGGACAGCCTTCACTGGGGCCGGGTGGGCACGTAGCCCTGGTAAACTCCACAACAGGAAGCCCAGAGTCTGGGGACGGAGGGCATGTGCCCCTGCTGTTTTTGAATGTGTAAAGGGAACCCTGGGAGCTCAAGTAGGTGATAGGTTGGCACTGGCCACTGGATGGGTGCAAGAATTTTTTTTTTTTGTGTGTGTGTGTGTGTGGACTAGGGATCAAACCCAGGGCCTTGCACATGCTGGGAAAGCACTCTGCTGCTGAGCTAAGCCCACAGCCCCAGAATCAAGTTTTGGGCTAGAGAGAAAGAGCCAAGGAAAGACTTTGAAATCAGTGTGTGTGTGTGCTCCTATGTGCATGGGTGTGCATGTGTGTGTGGTATGGTGGTTGTGGGATATGATTGAAGTAACAATTGATACCATTAATAAATGAGGAGGAGCTTTTGAATTAACAGCCACCCAAGATGGGAGACTGATTATTTAAATGTTTCCTAACAAGATAAATGAGGCAAATGAATTCTGACAGTTAGGAGGCAGTGAAGACCCTGCCCGGGTAGCCATTGTGCTAGGTCTGCAGCAGGAGCTTGTGCTAGGTCTGCAGCAGGCTCAGAGACACTCTTCAGGCCTCCAGGGAATCCACATGCTGGTGTCTTGGACCCAAGATGTCATCTCTGGGATGTCTTCAAGGATGTCTGAGAGAGGTGACACAGTGGAGGTTGTCAAGGGGGTGACCCTGGGTGGGATCCCTGCCCTGTCCACGCCACCCTGCTCGGACAGGGGTGTGGAGGTGCATGTGGCCGTGTGTGGGGTCTGCATCAATCTGATGCTCCTGGGATGTGACGACATTGGGCAGAGTGGCCGGTGACCCCTGCAAATGTGGAAGGGAGTGGAGGACCTAGGGCCTGGGGTACGGAGGGGGTCCTGGGACAGGAAGAGCGCTGCGGTCTTGGGTGCACTGCTCCTCTCACGTCAGGACTGTGAGCCCGCTGGGCAGCAGCTGCACCTGAAGCAGGGACCCAGGAGTGCGTCCCTGCCTCAGTGGCTCCAGCCCTGCTCTCCAGCTTCCCGGGGCCTTGGGCTCCTTCCCCCTCAGTGCGGACTCTGCTTCAGCTTCCGGAGGTGGAGAGCTGCTCACAACAGCTCCTCACACAGCCTCAGGCCACCTGGTGGGGGTCCTGGTTCACCCTCTGGGTGTCATTGCTTGACTGCCCAGTTGTGCTAAATGTCTTGGCACTTACAATGGCACTTGTGTCTCACCTTGAAAAATCCAGCGATACCGGCAGTGATAGATAGGGCATTTACAGCATCCGGGGATGTGGTGGAATCCACGTCACCCTCTCCACAGCCCGGGGAGGGATTGGGAATTGAGGCATGGAGAAATGGAACGGCTCAGGCAGGTCCTGTGGCTGGGGGTGCCCAGGTGAGAGCGATGTCGGCTGGCTCCAGTGTCACCAGATGCTGCTGTGTTTCCTTGTGTGCAGGGTGGACAGTCCACACCCAAGGGCTCAATACATAAATGTAGACGCAGGGATCCAAAATTGCCAATAGGTTCAGAAAGATGAGTTTTGTCCCCTGGGTCTCACGGGGACGGGCCTCCTGGGGTGTGCAGGAGCAGGGCCCTGAAGACCGTCTTTCACACAGCCATTTGTTCTCACGTATCATGCTCCCTGCTCCCAGGGCAGCGCTGCCATCCTGCATGCTCTGTGTCT
This sequence comes from Marmota marmota marmota, assembly GCF_001458135.2. Lineage (NCBI taxonomy): Eukaryota > Metazoa > Chordata > Mammalia > Rodentia > Sciuridae > Marmota > Marmota marmota. The sequence goes on along the minus strand of NW_026000164.1, from coordinate 1,434,116 downwards.
AGGGCAGGAACCAGCCTGGCGAAGACCAACCGCGGGTCCGTGGGGACTCCTGAGAGCCACTGGCTGGCTGTGCGGAGGCCTGAGGTCCAGCTTGGGGCTGCCTGTACAGGGGCTGATTTTACTCAAGTCGTGGGACCTGGCTGAGGTCTGTGGGAATAGCATGGACCTTTCCTCCCGAGGGGGTCTCAGCCTTGTTTTGGGGAGTCCCTAGGCAACTTTAAAGGTAAGGGTGTAATTAATTGGCTTATCTGAGGGTGGGGTCCAGGGTAGGGCCACAGGATAGGGCCTGGGCACCAGACCTCTTTTCCTAGATTAAGTTTAGATTTATAAAAATTGTATATATTTATGATATTTGACATAAAGGCATACATTGTGGAATGACTAAGTATGCACTTATGTCATATATACCTGATTTCACTTATCTATCATCTCACATACTCCTTGTTGGTGGTAAGAATGTTTAAAATCTCTCTTGGCAACTTTCAAGCTCACGGTGACTGCTGTTAGCACTTGTCACATTCTGCACCACAGCACTCTCAAACTTATTCCTCTCAACAGAACTTTCATGTCCCTTCATCAGTATCTGCCATTCAGCTCTGAGGGGGTCCCCTGGTAACCATGTCTGCTCTCGGTGCCTGTGAGCTGGGCCTTCTTAGTCTCCACGTGTAAGTGGGGTCATGTGGCACTTGCCTTTCTGCGCCTCTTTCCACTCCAGGTGCATGCGCGTTGTCAGGAACGACAAGACTCCTTCTCGTCACGGCTGAGTCGTATCCTCCTGTACACACACCACCTTTCTGTACCTGCCCATCTTCTGGTGGGCATCTAGCTTGCCTCCACGTCTGTCTCTGTGCCTGGTGCTGCAGTGAGCAGGGGGTGCAGGGGTCTGTCCCAGAGGTGGGGTTGCTGGATCATACTGTGGCTCTTTCCTTAACCTCTCGAGGAGTCTCCACGCTGTTTTCCATATGGCTGTTCTTGGTCTACGTCCCATTAACAACACACAAGCTTCCTTTTATGACTGAGCCGGGCCTGTTTCATCCACTGCACAGCATGCAAAAAAGGAGGAGCTTATTTACAAGATGTCTGAGAGTGGAGGGGGACACCCACGCCTCGGATCTGCCTCCCAAGGATGGGGTTCAGGGACATTGTGGGGTAAAGCAGGGTGATTTAAGGCCTGGGGAAGGCTGATTGGAGGTGAAGTAATCGATGGTCTGTGCACGTGTAGTCAGATTCCATGGCTCTTCATAGGACGCGTGTGCAGAATGTGGCAGTGGCAGCCACAGTAGGAGAGGAGGAGGTTTTGGCCTTCTGAAGTCAAAAGGTCCCCATTGGACACTGAGTAGATCCAAATAAAGAGTCACTGCTGACAAGAATGGCCTCAAATCCCTGAAAAGTAACCTAGGCCACCGTTATCATCATGACCCAGGGATCTGAGGTGTCATCTATAGCAGAGCTGGTGGGAGACTAATAATACAGAGCTCAGCCCTGCAACCTCCAAAGTTAGTGATTTTTAAAACCAACAGCAAATGACTAAGGGGAGCATGCGCGCCCAGAGTTAGGGAAGTGGAAAGTATGCAGCCTGGTGAGTGGTGAGTGCTGAGCCTGGGCCAGCTCCGTTTGCTGGCTGGTAACCAGCAGAGTTGGGATTGTGTCCCCGCAGAGTCCTACAGATGAGGCCTTCTTCTGATGGTTATCTTCCTGAGCATGGCTCCCGGGCCCTTCAGAGATGCGTCTGGGCTCCAGAAGAGACATCTGCACAGCTGTGAATGTCTGGCGGAGGGTGTGGCCACTGGGCAGGGGCTGGGCTTTTACCCTTCTCCACATCCTCACCAGCACTTGGTATCTTCGTCTCTTTGATGGCGGCCACTCTGACTGGAGCCAGACGACATCTCCTTGTGGTCTTGATCTGCATTTCCCTGATCAGTGATGTTGAGCCCTTTTTCATACACTCGTTGCTGTTTGTAAGTCGTCTGTTCAGGTCCTTTGCTCGTTTATGAAGTGGGGTCCCACATTTTCGTGCTATTGAAATGCTTGAGATTCTTACGTATTTTGGATATTAGCCTCAGATCAGACGTCTGGTTTGAAAATGTCCCTTTCTGTAGGTGTCTCTTCACCCAGTTGCTTGTTTCCACTGTAGGGCAAGAGCTTTTTGTAATCTCATCTACTTTTGCTTTGTGTTGCCTGTGCTGCTTTTGGGGTCACATAGAAAACCCCACTACCCGGACCAGTGTCCTGGGGCTTCTCTTCTGGTAGGCCACAGTACCCAGGAGGTGTCTTCTGCTCCCCTCAAGGGCCCTTCCTTGGTACGTGCACTGGGAGGGGTGGAGTGGGAGGGAGAGCGAGCTTGGGTCTGTTTTATAAGGACACTAATCCCATCAGGGGCTCCCACCCGCGTGACCTCACAAACCCTGATCACCTCCAGAGCCCCACCTCCATCACACTGGGGATGAGGGCTTGAAGTTCTGAATTTTGGGGGAGACACACATATTCAATGCACAGCAGGTGGATTTTCGGTGGTTCATTACCCCTGGGGCAGAAGTGTGATTCCTCACGATGGCCGAGAGGACGGACCCTGAACTTCTTACCTGTTGGCTGCCGGCCAGGCAATGACGGTCACTCCAGGCAGGACTGATTGTGTAACCCTAGGTCCACTGGAAGCTTAGATCTGTGTTGTCTGCCTAGAGATGGGGAAATGGAGATGGCACACCGTCACGTGGCACAAGCGGGGGCAGCAGGGTGACGTGCCAGGCCCCCGTGAGCGCAGCGCCACAGAGTGTGTCTCAGCAGGAGCTGCTGAGGGGGAGCATGGCGGGGCCAGGACAGGAGGCACCAGACCCTGGAGACGGAGGGGCATGCTCCACGAAGACACCATTAGGGTGAATTGTGGGCTCTGAGAACCCGAATGCCGGGCCCTCACCCAGGACCTCAGAGTGTGGCCGGGTCTGGAGAGGGGGTCTTTAAGGAGCTGTGTTCAGAGGAGGCTGTGTACGCGGACCCTAATCCAACTTAACAGTGTCCTCATAGGAAGAGGCCAGCAGGAGAGACACCCAGGTGACAGAGCTGAAGACGGCCATCCAGAGGCAAGGAGGAGGGCCTGGGGGAAGCCAGCCTGCCCACACCTTCCTGGGCATCCAGCCTCCAGAGCTGGGAGGAAGTAGGTTTCTGTTGTCTGTGACACTGAGTTTATGGTGCTTTGTCCATCAGCCCTAGCAAACCAGCACGGTGCTCATATTTGAAATCTTTACAAATGCTGACACCTGCCACACCAGACCAAAGTGGCCTACTCCCTGACTTCCGCCACCACAGAGCTTCAGCTGTGGAATTCTGAATGGTCGGCTCTTGGTAGAACCGTCCATAGACTCCTGAAGTGCCCAGTCTCAGGTGGAGGGTTCTTGCTATTGACATAGAAAAGGACAAGGCAAGAACTTTGCTTCTACTCAGGAAAGGTGCTTCCTCCAGGATGTCACCTTTTAAATGACAACAGCCATGTGGGTGGCCTGAGCATTCTCCCTGCCAGGCCTGGCTTCAAATGCTCTGCGTGGGTTCACTATGCTGGTTCTTAGTAAAATGTGGATCAGTGTTACCACGCCCACTTTACAGATGAGGCTGAGGCAAGGAGAGTCACTTCCTGACTCATATGCACTTAGTAACTGCTACTAATTTTACTTACTTAGACCTGAGAGACCTGAGTTTTGCTCACGGCTGGATGAAGGAACGGGCTTGCTGGAAGCTGTCTGAGCACTAGTAAGTATTGGACAGTATTTGAGTGACCCATAACTTTGTTTTCCTTGTGATTCTGAATAATGAACACAATGTAAATCCTTAGCCCCTTTATGCCAGGGTAGATTCTCAACAAGTTAACCACCAGCAATTCCAAATAGGGTAAAATGTTTCATTATGTTCAGGCATTTAATGACGGTCCCATTTTGAATGTAAAGAAGTATCAAATGTTTTTTAATAGTAAGTCATTTCTTCTACCCCTGTTAAATGTACACAGGTCAAACATCTGAAGGCGGCGGCTCCAGAGGCACCTGGTGACCAGGCTCTTGGTGCACCGTGATTCTCTCAGGTGCTTGCAGGTGTCCTTCTCATCTCTCTCTGCTCACCTCCCACATTCTGGTTCCTCCTCTTCTCCACTCCTCACATTCCCAATATCCTGAGAACTGGAAGATTGTCCCAGCTGGTTTGCAAATAGGGTTGCCAGATAAAATACAGGACAACCAGTTAAAGTTAGGCTTCTGATAAACAACACGTGATTTTTTTTTAAGTACAAACGTGTCCCATGCATTATTCACAACACCCTCTCGGCATTGCATGAGACATGCTTATGCTCAAAAATTATTCATTGTTTATCTGAAATTCAAATTTACCTAAATGTCTTGAATTTTTATTTGCTAAATGTGACAAACATATTTGTAAGGATTGGCCCTGTTAGTGATTTGGAGAAATTTCTTGGAAGAGAAGACTGTGAGTGTGTGTGTGAGTGTGTGTGTGTGTGTGTGTGTGTGAGAGAGAGAATCGTAGGAGTTCCTGGCTGGGCAGGTTCATCTTGTTTATAATTTAACAGTGAACTCACTGATCTTATTAGGAGTAATGAATGTATGAGTGGCAGCTGCCTCACAGAACGCCTTCCTCATACTCCACCCCGGTTACCCTTTCACCAGGCCCTGAGGCCTCTCTTTGCAACCAGGCCAAGTTCTCGCCCACTGGGTCCTGCCTCTCAACCACCGCGGGGTCTTCCCTCTGCTCTTCTCCAGTAACTGGCTCATTGTGGTCAAAAGCCCTGATGTGAAGACCCAGAGCTCAGGATGCTAACCTGGGCCCATCACGCACGACCTGTGTGAACCTCAGAGTGTTTCTCAACTTCTCTGACCAACCCCCTCACCCCCCAGCTTCCAGGTTTCCAAGAAGGAGGCTGGGAATGGAGCTGTCAGGAGGGCAGGCGGGGAAGGTGGCAGGAAAGTGATCGTCTGAGCGATGACACCGCCAGGTTCCCCCTCCTTGTCCTCTGACTCCCTCAGGTTTGTAGGAGGGAGACCCACAGGTCGGTCATGTCCATATGCCCCCCAGTTCCTAGGTCGGCGCCCTTGGATCCTGGGCAGCAGTTTCCAGGCCCGCCTGGCCCAGAGGCAGACACCAGAGGGCGCCCCGCCACTGTCGCCTGCCGGGAGCTCGGGAGGAGGACTATGTGCAGAGCACTTGTGATCTGAAGTGCTGAACCAGTCTGCAGAGGTGGGTTTTGAGTTGAAATCTGGAAGGAGAAGGGGAAGAGGACCTGTGTAACTCCTCTGGGTTATTTAGAAACCTTTGCACTGCATGGCGTCGTGGTGAACAAGTGGCTCCTGGGTGGCAGGACCTGCTTTCTGGTTGACCTGCCCAGTGAAGGTGTCCTAAAGCCCTCTGAACTCCTTGAAAATGAGGACACAGAGCCAAGTGCAGACCTGGGATGGTGGCGCCATGCTTGTGGGCCACATGTCCAGCAGCCTCCTGCTGTTTGGAACTCAGTGGAGGGAGGGTCCCAAGGGGCCTGAGCCACCCAGAGGGCTGAAGTCAGCCACCTGCCAGACCTGTGAGGCCCAGGAGCAGAGCCCGGACCTCCTGCCTCCTGACACCTTGGCTCTCCGGAACAGCGAGTTAGGTGGGAGCGGGGCTGCTCGGGGCTGCAGAGGGGGAAGGACCCAGGCTCTGCCCACTCAGCCCTGGCGTGGTGCACAGGAGCTGTGGCATCCTCGCGGAGTCGGAGTGATTGACGTGGTTAAAGTGAGGCGTGAAGAATGAGCAACTGGAACCAATTTGGCCATCTCGAGATGTGATTTGAGGTGGCGTCTTAGGTATTAGGGTGCCTTGAAAACAGAACCAGCTGCGGTGATTGCAACCACCAGTTCTTATGAAGATTTCCTGTGCCGTGTGAGCCTTTGAGGGCTTTAATGGAGGGGAGTGATTTTTTTAAAAAAAAAGCCTCTCCTGCCTTCTGCTTGGGCAGGCTTGTTGGCGTGGGGACGGAGAGATGGTGTGGCAGTGAGCAGGTGGCAGTCTGGGTCTTTGTGGTTGTTGTCAGGCCCTGACAAATGCTAGGTTCCCCAGCAGGCCACCCGCCTGACCTGTGAGGCCCAGCAGCCCCTCTCGGAGCCCTGATCCTGCACACTCTGGCTCTCCAGAACACAGTTAGGAGGGAGGATCCTCGCAGCAGGAGGGAGGACCCCACAGGCTCCCGGATGGACGAGGTCAACAGTTCTGACCACTTGCCCGTGCACTGGGAAGCTCTGCCACAGGGGGACACTGATGGCTGAAGAGGAGGTCAGGGGCGACGGGAGGTGTGGTTTACTGTTGAACACTGCACCCCAGAGCATTGAGCTCTCCTTGGTGCTCCCTTCAGGTGAGCTGGACAGACCTCGGTGGGAAGGAAGTCACACAGCATGATGGTGTGGAAAAATGACCCGGTCTTCATGCAGCTGAGAGGCAAGCCACTCCGGTGTTTGTCTGTGTCCCTCCTCAGAGCATGGACACATCAACGGAGGTGCACGTTCCGCCCTGGACCAGAGCAGAGCTGGGGCTCCGTGGAGCGGCCACTCTCTGCCTGCCGGGTGCTTGCTGCGGTGGTTGCTGCAGGCTGTGTCAGGCCCTGCCTGCCAGACACAGAGCTGGTGGACAGAGCCCAGACTCACACCCGTCCCGTCGGTGTCCCTCCCCAGGGTGGCTTTCCCCAGCCCAGCAGGGGCCCGGGCTTGGCTTGTTTCTCCAGATGGCAGTGGGTGGCTTTGCATCGCCAGGGTCAGCGCATTCCCTTCTGTCCATTGGGCGGGGAGGGGGGTGTAGGGCGGTGGTACCGGGCTTCTCTTTTTCCCTTCACCTCCATAGGAGTCTAAAAGCCACCGTGAGATTTAATTGAAGCTATTTTCAAAAGAGCGTGTGATCTGCCTTGGGATTAAGCACAAAACTGGAAAGCCAGGGAGACGTTCTCGTGACTCTAGAGTCAGGCTTTTGAGGTGGGTGGCCGCCTGGCTATGCCCTGGGCTCCGCAGCCTTTTCCCTGGAGAGGGACATTCGAATGTTCTCCTTTACCAGCAGGTGCCTCGGTTGGGGGCTGTAGGCAGCTCCCAGGAGGAGAAATCCTACCTTTCCCTTCCAGCTCTGCACTCAGAGCTGATCTGTTGGTCACAGGGGACACCCCAGAGCAGAGGAAAGCCCTGTGTTCCTGAAGACTCTGGGAGAAGAAGAAATCCCAGAATATTTAATCCAAAGAAACAAAAATTGTTATCTTCCTCTTTTAAAGATATTGTGGCTAGGTAATGGAATTCAAAAGCGAGTTCATTGGGCTCCACCCTCAGGGGGCCTGAGGGGCTGCACCCAGCAGACATGCTCAGCTTGTGGCGTCCCCTGCGGTTCTTGAGGAATCTTACGGGGACCCTGTTTGGGGCTGCGTGTGCTTTCTAGGCCAGGTCAGACTTTGGTTTTTAAAAATTGCAACGAGAAAGACATTGTAGGTCACAGAGCTGGAAGCATCTTGCCTGTTTGGAATGCTCCACAAAGGCAGCTCTCAGGGTCTCTGGCTTGCTCCGCTTCTCAGCCCCGGAGGTGGGCACCCAGGTGCCTGCTCCGAGGTTCTGCTCAGGGGTGGCAGAGAATCAGCACCGAACCCCCGGGCAGAGGGAGAGGCCGTGTCAACATCTTTATTACCTTCTAGTAATCATGGATTTGAGGTGACAGCCAACCACAACTTCCTTTTGTTTTGGGGAACTTCTTTTGCTCTCTGTCTCTGTCTCTGTGCGTCTCTCCCTAATCCACACCTTCCCCAGGACAGAAGTTTCCTCCTTGGAGGAATCTAAGTTCGGCTTCCTCTTCTCTGGTTTGCGTGTGCCGTGGTGGCAGGATTTCACCAAAGGGGGGAAACATTGGACACGCGGAGACACCACAGGGCCTGACTGCCCGAGAGTGCAGGGCCCTCGGGTGGACCTAGCTCACGACAATGCCCACCCGGGTTGTCCTCACTGGCCCTGGAGGAGGGGAAAGGGCGACCCAGAAGTGCAGGCTGCACTGATGTGTTCGTCAGCACAAGTTTGCCGAGGACCTGTCGTGTGCCAGGGGCTCAGGCTCCTGGGGCTGCTGTGACAGGCCGGAGGGCTTGACCAGCAGACATTATTGTCACACAGTCCTGGAAGCCGGGGGCCAGAGTGTGGCTGGTTGGTTCCTTCCGCAGCCTCTCTCCCTGGCTTGCGGGTGGAGCGCTCTTCTCCACGTGGCCAGAGCCGGTGCTTTTCTGGGTCCAAATTCCCCTTTAATTAATTAGGGCACCAGTCAGACTGGATTAGGGCCACCCTAATGACCTCATTTTACCTCAAGGACCCCTTAGGGACCCCGTGTGCACATACAGCCACATCCTGAGGTCCTGGAGGTTAGCACAGCTGGCGAGGGCTGATGTTCTTTCCCTTGTCCTCTGTGTGTGCGAGAGCACATGTGCACACCCAAGCACACTGTGGATCATGTGCTGTCCCCTCCAAAGCTCATGTTGAAATTTAATGGCCATTTTAACAGGTTGAGAGGTGGGTCCTTGAAGAGGTGAAGGGCTCCACCCTCTTGGGCGGACTCAGTCCTCTTTCTCGTTCCTTCGTCCTGTCTTCTGCCAAGTGGCAACACAGCAACAAGACCTGGGCTTGCCGTGTGCTGCGCCTTGATGTTGAATTTCTCAGCCTCTAGAACTGTGAGCCAAAAAGTTTCTGTTCATTATAAATGACCCAGTCTTAGGCATTCAAAATAGGGTCCAATGGACTAAGTGCGTGTGTGTCTCTGTCTCTGTCTCTCTGTCTGTGCCTGTGTTTATGTCCATCACTGTCTCTGCCCATGCCTGTGTGTCTGTTTGTCTATGTTTATGTATCCATCTATGTCCGTGCATCTATTGCAACAAGTGACCACATACTTCCTGGGACCATGTCACGAGATGTGCACTCCACTCCTAGGACCAGGCCAGTATTATGACACGTGCTGAGGTGGTGCTGTGTGACGTGTGACTCTCCATCCTCTGCTTGTCACCTGCAGAGTGTCCCCCACAGGAATGTCTCTCCCCTGGACCCTGCTTCTCTCGGGAGCTGGAAGTCCGGCCCTGCACAGCTGTGCGGTCCAAGTCCTTGGTCCTGACTCGGGTGCCTCTTTTGTATCCTTTCCTAACAAAAATCCTCAATCAAACTGGGAGTCAGTAGCTTCCTTTTTGGCAAAACGTAAAGTCCCTGTGACATTTGCAATTCTAAGACAGGTTCAATCTTCTGAATCCTGAGTTCCGGCCCTGGGGCTGCGCCCCAGGTGTAGAGAGGCAGTGCAGAGAGGCAGGGCCCCTGTCGTGGGAAGGTCCGGTGGGCAGGTGTCCAGGGAGGACATGGTGCCTTCTGGGCATTTCCCCGGGAGTGGGGCCTCTTGTGTGAGCAGCAAAGAGGAGATGGCGTGGCTTTAGGAAGATGTTCGCAGATTTTCTTCTACAGTTTAGAAACCATCCGGCAGTGTTATTTGGACTGTTTTAAAGAATTCAGTCACCTGTACAAACTCTCCAGCTCAGGGCTGCAGATGGTGTTTTGGTTTCAGGCTGTTTTCCAGGATGATGTGTGTAGAACTGGACCTGTAAGAACTAGCTCAGGTGCACCTGGAGCAGGCAGGGCCATCCCTGTGGGCCAACTCAGCTGCGCTTGCCTGGCTGTCCTCCCTGCACCTCACACTGCCGCCCTGGGCTCTGGGGACCCTTGGCATCTCCAAGATGCTCATAGGTCTGAGTGTCTGCTGGGCTCTGCGTCTGCTTGGCCATGCTGCCAATCGAGATGCCACTGCAGCTTCCCTGCAGAGTTGCATCCTTCTAGAGTGTTCTGGGAACCTCGGAGGGATTCTAAGAATTAACAGTGCACCATTCAAGGAGTCTCGTCAGCCTGTCCTTCCCTTTCTCCCCATGAAGGGTGCCAGGGACACCACGGGAGATAACCAGGCATCTGGCTATATTCACAGGGCTACAGCACTGTCCATGGGTAGCATCTCCCGTCCATGCTCACAGGTGGGTTCTGAGAGCCCAGATCCACAGGGCACCTCTGCTTCTCACCCCCTCTCCTCTGTATTTGTTATATTATCTACCTTATTCTTTTACTTATTTCCCCAAAAGTGGCCTCCAGCTTCCTTGAGCTCAGTCATGCTATTGACTTCTGCTCTTGGGCAGGGATGAGGGGCAGATTTAGGGGGTGGGAAGTAGGGGACAACTGGGTAGGACTGATGGGGACAGTAGGTATGAAGAAGCATGTGGCTCACTGTGGGGACAGGAGGAGGGACAGGGTGTTGGTGGCTCACTGAGACTATGGAGCCTGCATGTGTCAGCAGCAGGCGAGGCTCCTGGGCCACCAGAGGGTGTCGGGTGGTTTGGGGGCAGTGGTGGGGTAGGGGTGGTGGTATGGAGGGCTGGGTTCTGGGGTGTGATGGGGCTGCGCTTGCTGGACCCCCTGGATGCCTGTGTGAGGCCGCTGCCGGCCTCTCTGGCAACTCTGAGCACCGCTGGCATGTGGCTGCTCCGTGTGTCTCCTGTGGGGCTCAGGTGCTGTCTGTCTGAGGAGGTGGCATCAGGTGCGAGGCCTCTACCCCAAAACTACAGCCATGGATGCCAGCAGTCACACCCAAGCAAGAGTCCCTGTCCAGTCAAGGACAGCATGGACGCGTCGATGCCCACCGGACCTTCCCACGACAGGGGCCCTGCCTCTCTGCACTGCTCCTCCTCTCGGCCTTTCCTGACACCTGCCTGTCATCCGTCCATCACACTGGGCAGCTAACCAGCCTGACAGATGGCAGCAGCACTGACCCGAGGGTGGTACCACGATGGACAGGACAGGTGGCCTTGGTGACTCTGCCCTTCCTGGGAGCAGGCCGTGGTGCCTTGTGAGGGCTGTGTGCCGTGTCAGTGCTCACACCGGCTTCCCGGCAGCCCCTGTTGTCCACGCCTGGAGCTGCCGCACGGTTTCCCTGGCCGCCCTGGCCTGCTGCCTGGCAGTGGGCACACAGGCAGGGCAGGCAGCGCTAACTCAGTGGCAGATGCAGCCCAGTGGCCACGGGGTCAGAACAGACTTTCCCGTGAGCCATAATGGCAGATGAAGACTTAAGAGCATGTCCCTCTGTGTTTTCCCACTGTCTGTCAACATAGTTTTAACGATTAGATATGATCCTAGTGCACAGGACGATGACCATGAGAGCGTCACCCACAGGGGGGAGAAGAGGCGGTGTCTGGGGAGAGGTGACAGTCCCAGCCCTGCTCCTTGCCACCAGTGGCCGTTGGCAGGGCTTGACCTCCCTGCCCCTCCCTCTCTCCCCTTGTCGGATGGAGACAGCAGGACCGAGCTATAGGCTGGGTGAGGATGAAGGGACTTTCCTTGTTGAGGGCACCTGGCTTGGTGCAAGGCCGGTGCTTTTCATGCAGCTGTTTCCTGTGAAAGGGAAGAGGCAGAGAAACACACACAGCTTCCTTCAGGTTGTGGGTCTGGGAAGACGCTAGGGAAGATGGGGATGGAGTGGGAGGTGGATGAGGGACAAGGGCAGAGAAAAGGGCGAATACAGACCGAAGAGAGTCCTCAGGGCTTCAGGCCATCTGATGGCACTGTGGTGACATGATCAAACCATCATGATGGCTTTGTGATGGCATCATCAAGGTACTGTGATGACATCATCAGGCCATCAAGATGACATCATGGAACTGTGATGACATCATTAAGCCACCATAAAGCCATTGTCATGTCACCATAGTGACATCATCAAGACACAATGATGACATCATTAAGACACCATCATGGCACCACAGTGACATCATTGATACCACTATGCCATCACAATGACACCATAATGATGACATCAAGCTGTCACGATGACACCATGATGACATCATCAAGCCATCATGATGTCTCCATGGTAACATCACCAAGACAATGGTGTAGGGAAGGAGATGGTGCTGCCGCGTCTTTGAACTCCAGCCGGGTGCCCACAGAGCAGACCCGGGCAGACCTCTTCCTGCAACTCCCAGGCCCTTCCAGGCTTGCAACGCCCCCCACCCCTCAGCCTTCCTCCTTGTGCTCTTCTCTTTAAGAGTACGTAATGACAAAGAGGAGGCCTTTTGTGGCTCCTTGGCACCGAGCACCTTGGAGGAGAGGGTGGTCTTGGCAGGCACGCAGCACACAGGAAGAAGCTGGTGGCACTGCGGGTGCAGAAATGCAGCAGAGCCCAGGAGAGCAGGGGACTTGGTGCTGGGGGTGCGCAGGTGAGGAGTTTCTGCCTGTGGCGCCCTTTGCTGTGCCTGGGCAGCCATCTGCGTGGCGTCAGAGAAGTCCCAGGCTTGCATGGAAGCCCCGGGCAGCTTGCTCAGAACACCAGGTCAGATGCTTTTACCCGGGGCCTCTGTGTGAGGCACGTGCCGGGACATGGTGGGCTCCAGTGGTTTTCTGAAATGAGCTCTCAAACCTCCATTTAAACTCACGTGTTTAGTTGGCAGTAGGAAAGATCTAGGCTCTTAATCCAAGATGTTTTATAAGCTAACAAGAGAATTTATTCAATTTTATAAGGGTAATTTTACTCACAAGAGATTGTTAGGTCAAAGTTATTGAGTTAATTATAACACGGTTGGAAAGTAAACTCAATTTTCCAGGGCAAACATTATTCATGACTCTAAGAGAACAGACTTGACCCTCTGCAACAAACATTCCAACACAGACAATTTCCTATAACAAACATTTAAGGGAATCTCCAGTTAATGCAGATTTAAGGTTACAGGTAGGTAATGAGGGCAGATTCTCTGAGGATGGGGGAAGCATGTGTCCAATTGTACTTAGCAGACAGAGCAGTTCAAATTTAATCTTAGGAAGATTTCATCCCTCTTGGCAGAGAGTCTGTTTTGTTCTGCTACAGCACATGTTGTTGTAGAGTGAATGAACCCCATGCAAGTGGCTGGCAAGAGAGCGTTCAGTGTAACAGACGCTACATTTTCATAGGTGATAGTTACGGTTTGGATGTGAGGTGTCCCCCAGAAGCTCATGTGTGAGACAATGCAAGAAGGTTCCCGAGGTGAAATGATGGGGTGGTGAGAACCTTAACCAACTCAGTGCATTAATGTGCTGATAGGGATTAACTGGGTGGTGACTGTAGGCAGGTAGGGTGTGGCTGGAGGAGGTGGGTCCCTAGGGTGTGCCTGTGGGGTTTAGCAGAGCTCGCGTGCGCTCTCTCTCTCTCTCTCTCTCTCTCTCTCAATCTCTCTCCTTCCTGGTGCCAAGTCCTGAGCACCTTCCCACCACCACACACTTCCATCATGATTTTTGCCTCAGGCCCCCTATGGACTGAGGCTTCTAAAACTGTGAGTTCCCAAATAAACTTTTCCTGTTCTTGTCAGGTGTTTTGGTCACAGCAGCAAAAAAGCTGACCAAAACAGCGTGCAAACCATGAGCAAAAGAAGAGCAGGAAAAAGCCAAAATAAGCAGAAGAAAAGGGACTAAAGATAAGATCAGCAATCAGTGAAATACACAGCAGGTAAACAAGAGAGAAGATCCAGGAAACGAAACGCAAGGTTGGTTCTTGGAGAAGATCAACAGAATTGGTAAATCTCCAGCAAGACTGATTGGGGAATAAAGGGATAAGGTCACCAATGGCAGGACTGAGAAGGGAATGTCCCCAGGGTAACAGATTTTTACAAGGCTAAAAGATTCATGATTTAGATGAAATGGATGAGTTTCTTCAAAGACACAGACATAGGAACTCGCTTCGAAGAAACAGAGGTATTGAATATCCCTACATCTATTAAAAAATCAAATTGGTAATTACAAATCTTCACATAAAGAAAATGTAACCTAACCGGTGAATTCTACCAAAATTTAAGGAAGAGTTAATACCAGTTCTGAGGAACCTGCAGAGTCCCTCCCCCAAGGCCAGCCGCACTCGGCCCCAGTCCTGAGAAAGACCTTGCAAGACAGTGAAACCCCGCCCCACCTCGGTCCACCGTGGAGTTGGATGCACACGTTCCTAACAGATTTTAGTGACTTGACTCTAAAAATACATGAAAATGTACCTCATGACCGTGGTGGTTAACTTTGGGAATCAGCTTGTCTGGAAGCTGGGTGTCTGTGAGGGTGTTTTTGGAGGAGTAAGTGGACTGGGTGAAGAACATCCAGGTGGGCAGGCGTCCCCCAACACACCAGGTGGGGACAGAACATTCACTTTCTCCTCTGAGGCTGGGACACCCATCTTCTGGCTTTGGAGGCCAGAATTCTAGGGTCTCAGGCCCTTGAACTCAGAGTGAATCCTACCTCCGACTTCCCTGTTTCCCCAGCTTGCAGACGCAGAGTGGGACTTCCCAGCCCAGCCCCAGTGTTGTGGGAGGAAACTCACGCCACATCCTGTCTGTCTCCCATCTAGTATCTATCTGTCTGTCTGTCTATCTGTCTATCTACTATCTTCCATCTATCCTATCTATCCTTCTGTCTATTACATCTATCTATTCATCCATCCTATCTATTCTTCCATCATATCTATCTATCCATCTATCATATCTATCTATCATATCTATCTATCATCCATCTATCTATCTATCTATCTATCTATCTATCTATCTATCTATCTATCTATCCATCCATCCGTCATATCTACGTATCCATCCTGTCTCCTATTGGTCCTATTTCTCTTGAGAACCCTACCAAAAAAACAATCAACAGGGGTTTAATCTTAGGAATATGAAGTTGGTTTAATATTAAAAAATCATGCAGCTGGGCACCATGCTGAGCCAGAAGAATTGCAAGTTTGAGGCCAGCCTGGGCAACTTAGTGAGACCCTGTCTAAAAATAAGAAATAGAAAAAGGGCTTTGCATATAACTTAGTAGTAAAGAGCACTCCTGGGTTAAGTTCCAGTACTACAGAAAAACAAATCAGTGTCATTTAGCATATTTGCAAATTAGATAAGGACAAAGTCCATCATACTGTCACCTCTTTAGAGGCAGAAGGCACACTTGTCAAAATCTAACTTCTGTTTCTGATGAAGACTTCCAGTGACTGCTGTATGGCTTTGGCCACCCTGCCTGGGTTCTGGTAACAGCTTTCCCCTTGCCCCGGGGCTGGGGCTGGAATCCTCCCCCAGTGCTGGCTCAGGGAGTATGTTCCCTCTGTCCCACCACAGCTTACCAACAGTCCCTTCACTACACTCAGTCAGTCCCCTCCAGTGTACTCTTTGTGCTCATGGGACCCTGATTGATGGGGTCTATCTAGAGACTGTGTTACATCCTCGGGAATTGCCTAGTAAATCTATATTTTATAAATAACACAGCAGCACATGTATTTCCAAGTGTCTGCACAATCAATACTAGCGATTTGGTATTCAATCAGCACTTGGTTTAAATACAGATTTGTAGACCCCTTGTTATTATTTCTCAGACACCCAGCCAGCATGCGGAGCCCTCAGCCTGGGAGCCCATGTTAGAGGCTTGACTATTTCCTTAGAAATTACTTGTGACTTAAGTTGTGGTCCCAACCTGGCGGTCAGTAGAATCCCCGTGTCCTTTAAAAGGCTGGTTCCTAGGTGTCACCCCATACCTTCAGAGTTTTGCCCCCAGTCACCTCTGATGATCAACACATCTGTGACCAATGACGTGAGGATCCAAGAGCTCCCCACAGGGACTGGGAAGCTGGACTCGCGCGGCCTGGTTCTTGAAAACACAGCTGAGCAGCCAGAATGCACTATTCATGTGGTGAAGCCAGCAAGCCAGGCACGGGAGACTCACGGTCCGCTGTCCCTTTCCCATCCTGGACACACGGAAGACTTTCCCAGCCCTGTGGAGGCAGGGGGCCCTGGCCACAGGCTGGGAGCAGAGGCGAGTGAGTCACCCAGGAGGCGGTGGGTAGAACTGTGTGCGACTCTGTTCCCCTCCCTCCTGCAGACATTCAGGAGTCACGGTCCCAGGAGGGGCCGCAAAACCCAACAGCTTGCACCTGCATGGGTCCCTTGGGGGCAGCCACCTGGACAGTCTTCAGACACATGGTGGACTCGAGTGAGCACACAGTGAACCTCATGTGACAGTCTAGAGTTGATAGCTGACCCCGGCAAAACCCAGCCTGACTTAATGGATGTGCTGATGCTGAGGTGCTGCACAACTACAATAAATCATAATTTAAAATATCATATGTATATTGGGAAAATGTTTATTATGAGGTTATGTGAAAAAAAAAATCAAGCTACAAAGTTGCTTGAAGTTGATTTATAGTTGTGTAAAAATATACATGTCCACGGACCCAAGTTCCCTGGGAATACATAGAGATTAAAATACTTGTGTTAGGATGGGAATCAGGAGGTATTAAAAAGAAAAAGAGTCTTGCCTTTGAAACCTTTGACATGATTAGTTCTTCCTCCTCTTCCTCCCGTGTCTGTCTGTCTGAAGAACAGGAGGTGGGCATGTGGGGGCTGCTCTGTCGGCGGGGGGNCACTGACCTTGCCCTAATCCTCCCCACAGGAGAACACTCAGTGTTTCTTTTTACACATTGTGAAGGTCAAATGAAGGGGGGGATAGTTGACCTCCTGGCAAGGGCTGTGTGTATTTTGGGTCATCTTTGGGGGTTTGAATACGATCACTAGACCCCTAAGGGAGGCCCTGCTGCCTCTGATGTTGGGGCAGTGGGGTGCCAGGATTTGCCTCAGCGACAGAGGGTCGTCAGTTACAGAGACCCACCCCGGGAAGGGAGTGGGTCGCATTGGCTGACTGTGACGCGGACACCCCACATCCTGGCCCTGCTGCCTCACACACCCTCCAGCTCCATGGGGTGGCGGTGGCTTTGTGAGCTGGTCCTGTGTGGGTCTTCTTCTTCTGCCCTCCCTGTCCACTTAGATCTCCTCAGGAGGGGTCAGGGGTAGAGTACTCCAGATGCTCAGCCCTCTCCACGTCCCAGGCCTCTGAGCTGTTAAAGAAGCCACCAGGGCTGGAACCGCCTAGCCGCTGACCCGGAGCTGCTGGGAAGTGCGAGCCTGCGTTCGGCGGGCTTCGCTCCAGGGCGATTATTCACATCGGGCTGTATATTTTCCTGGCCTGCTGCTTCTGACAAGATAAAGTGCTTTCCTGACACGCAGAATTTTCCAATAAAGATTTCATTGTCTTGTTCCCCTGTGAGAAGTGATGAGTGAACTTGATATTTCTCTCTTCAACCTTCATCAATAAAAAATTTTTCTGGTTGGGTTATTCCTGTCGATTCTTAATGAAGTGGCGTTTTATGAGGTGCCATTCTGTCTTAAACTTCAGAAAGAGCCAGGGATAGATGGCACGTTGAAGTGGGGGCATTAAACGTCGGAATGTGTATTAATGGCCGTGTGCATACATAACACGGGAGTAAACACACAGTTATTGGGGATTTAATGCACCTCGTCCAGAGGAGGATAGATCACACATTAAAGCATAATTACTGGCTGGAAGGAGGAATAGATCACCTGCGCAGCCAGATTCACCAGCCTGACTCCAACACGTCAGCCGCCGAGCATCGTGGGTGCCCATGGCGTCTGCCATCCACCACTCAGCCTGACACACACAGACTGGCTTAGCTCCAGAGCTAAGCTGGTGACCTCCCTGACTGAACGGCATCGTCACCTGGTGAAAAACGTCTTTGTGATGGAGCACGAGGTTGAAGTGTGACGTGCGTGCGGTGCTCAGGGTGGCCTGGACCAGCAGGTGGCCTGGCCTTGAGGCCAGCATGGGTGGGGAGGTGGCTCGGGCTGCGGTCAGTCAGCATTGGTGGCCACACAGAGCCCAGCTCCCTGCAGACAGGTCTCTCGGGCCATCAGGGCCGGGGGGTGGCAGGCTGCGGCAGAGGGGCCAGGCAGCTTTTCGCACCTAAGTTCAGCCTGGGGCCTCCTTTCATCCCCAGCTGGTTCTGCGTGGGTCCCAGGGGGGAAGAGCCTTCCAGGAAGTGCTTCCCAGGAAGCTCCGAGATTCTCCTCCTCCCAGGCCACCTGTCACCACTCCTCCAAGTGTAACCCCCAGGGGATGCGTGCATGTGACAGATGGTGGTGTAGCCGGTACGTGTGAGCTGTGTGTGTGTGAGGTTAGTGTGTGTGTGTGGTGTTTGTGTGCATATATGTGAATATGTGGGTGTGAGGTTAGTGTGTTTGGGTTGTATGTGTAGGATGATGGTATGTGTGGGTGTGTGGTATTTGTGTGCATATGTGTGAGTGTATGTGTGTGAGCTTAGTGTGTGTGGGTTGTGTAGGGTGATGTGATAGTACTTTTGTGTGTATGTATGTTAGTGTGTGCATGAGGTTAGAATGTAGTATATATGCATTATATGTGTGTGTAGGGTGATGGTGGGAGTGTGTGTGTGCAAGTGTGAGTTTGTGTGAGCTTAGTGTGCATGGGTTATGTGTGTAGGGTGATATGATAGTATGTCTGTGTACAATATGTGTGGGTGCAAGAGCAGGTTGGTGTGTGTGCTTTGTGTGGGGGGGTGATGGTGGTAGTAGTGGGTGTTTTTGTATTTATGCATAAGTTTATGTGTGTGTGAGGTTAGTGTGTGGGGGTTGTGTGTGTGGGGTGAGGTGATAGTATGTGTGTATATGTGTGGGTGCATGTGCAGATTAGTATGTGTGCTTTGTGTGTGGGGGGTGATGGTGGTTGTGTGTGTGTGTGTGTGTGTATGCATGTGTGTGAGGTCAGTGTGTGTGGGTGGTGGTGTCTGTGGACTCCAGGTCTGTGTACAGAGGCTGTCAATGGAGGGCACTGAGGGCGTGGAGCTGGGAAGCTGGAGGCCAGGGATGGGAGAGCGTCTTTGTTTTGCAGGAGAGGAGGGGGACTGCTAAAGAGGGACCGCCTTGACACGGTCCCACTCACTCCCGGAGAGCCAAGCTCTCCTGCTCCCTGGGAGAGGCCCCATTGCCCAGAACATCACCTGAGCCTTCAGCATGTATGCAGCAGGTGCCAAACGTGCTGCAAGAGGCCACGGGAGGACAGACAGACTTTTGCACCTCTGGAGCCTGAAGCTGCATTTCCTCACAGCCTTGCCAATAGCAGTGAGCGCACAGATGAGACTTGACCAAGGAAAAGAGGTCACTACGAATGTAGGCTCCAAAGGTAATTTTGCCAAAGTTTTTGTACAAAACATCCATTTGCTGGAGATGGGGAGAGGAGCCTGTGGCTTCTGGACTGTTCTGCACCCGCTCCTCCCACCAGGCACTCTGTCTTTGCTTCCAGTGAACGGGCTGGAGGAGAGAGGGCATCACGTGTGGCACTCATGGCCATGAGAGAACAAGCCAGGCACACATTCTGTGCTGGGGCTCGAGGAGGCAGCAGGAATTGCATCCAGTTCTACACATGTCACACTCGTGTCCCTCACAGATGGAGAGGGGATGAGGTGAGCTGATGACGGTGTGGGGGTGCCACAGTCCGGCTGGGCACAAAATCACGAGCCACTCACAGCCTTGTAGATTCAAACAGCAATTATTTATTCCCGAAACTCTCACCGGCACTCCACACGCACGTTCTGGGGAAAATCCACACCTCCACCAGGCTCTGCATCCCAAAATACTCTCTGAATCCCGCGAGAACTCAACGGGTGGGCGCCTGAGGCAGCAGGATACTCCCTATTCCCAGCAGGATACACCCTAAACCTGGACCCACCCTAATCCAGCAGGAACCTCCCTAAACCCGGGTCTGCCCTGGTCCTTGAGCAGGGTCACCTTTCTCAAACATTCATGCAATGTCACTGCAAATGACCTGGGTCCAAGGCAAGCCCATCTCCACAATGGAGAGTCCTCCCTCTAAGCAACATGGGGTAGGCTGACAAGGAAATTGCCATGCGTCATTCCTACTTGGCTATGGCTCTCAGCATGGGGGACATCCCAAGAGGGAGGCTGGTAGAGGACAAAAAGGACCATGAGATGCGCTGGAGGAAACTCAAGACCGGGAGTGGGCAAGTGAGAGATAGTGAGACAGCCCCCAAAGGAGAGAGGGTTTGTGGGAAGGTATGCACTGGGGGCACAGAGACACCCCCTGGTGATGTCATTGCCATCACTGTCGTCACCATCACCAGCGTCAGCAGCATAAACATCATCATCAATATCACCAGCAGCACAGCAGCAGCAGCATCTCCACCACCACCATTGTCAGCATTGTCATCACCAGCATCATCACCATCACCACCATCACCACCATCATCACCATCACCACCATCACCACCATGATCATCACCACCATGATCATCACCACCATCACCACCATGATCATCACCACCATGATCATCACCACCATCACCACCATGATCATCACCACCATCACCACCATCACCACCATGATCATCACCACCATCACCACCATGATAATTACCATCACCATCATCACCACCATGATCATCATGATCATTACCATCACCACCATCATCATCATCACCACCATCTTCATCATCATTTCCGTCAGCAGCAGCATCCTATCAGCATGACCACCAGCAGCAGCAGCAGCATCACCATCATCATCATCATCATCATGAGCATCATCCTTACGTTCAACGCCAGCACCATCGTCATCTTCACTTGCACAGAACACTGAAGATTCAAAGTCGTCTCGCAGTCAGAACACAGTCGTTTGTGTGAACTTCCAGGCATGATCTATCCTTCTGTTTATAATATAATACTGAGGCCCAGAGGATCAGAGCCCAGTCATGCCTGGCACGACAGAGTGTCTGCCGAGAGCACAGAGAAACCTGTGAGCCAGGATGGTGGAGAGGAGGCGCCTGGCTCTCGGCTGCAGCCTCTCCTGAAGGCCACACTCCACCTGCGGGTGTGGACAGGATCTGGAGCCACCGACGTGTTTGAGGCTGGGTAATCCCGACAACCTCTACTTCCAGGTTAGGAACCAGACAAGAAAACAGGGCAGGGGAGCGGCCTTCATGAGGATGACTGAGGCCTGTGCAGACTCCACTGGCTCCTGACGGGCAAGGAGGGAAGCCAAGGAAAGGTCGGGGCTGTGTGAGCCCAGGGCCTCGCCCAGGGGTTTCCCACCCTGGAGGGGTGAAGCGGAGCTGCTACAGAACTGGCCTCATGGTTCGCTGAGATGAGGCAACTCGCATGGGCACTGAAGCAGGCGGGAGCTCCCCGTAGGGGCTCACGTGTCCCTGGCAGTGTGCTCTCCCTCCCCTCGCCTCCCTTCTCCCACTTCCTCTTCTCCACTCCTCTCCTCTTCCCTCCCTGCTGCTCTGCCTGGGTGGCACTCGGGAGGGAGACTGCGGGAGGCCACCTGTCCTCCCACCGACAGCCAGGGCACAGCGCTCTCTCACGCCCAGGGCTGCAGGCCGCCTGCCAGTGTCCACTGGTCGGAAAGGCAGAGAGGGCTGTCCTCGGGCCCAGGACTCCTTGTGAGGGGGTCCCTCGCCCCCCTCTGCCCTCGGTGGCAGCTGAGCAGTGAAGTGGCATTGGGGGCTTGGTAAATCTGCCACCATCCCACCCTGGACAAATGTTCAAGCGTGGCTGGGGGTGTAGGGCATGGTCCTCCCACTTCCTGTGTGTAGGAAGCCATGTGATCACACCTCCTGCCATGTGATCACACCGCCAAGTCGCTGCCTAGGGCTGCCTCGCAGCCGAGTTGCTTTTCTGATTTGGTTCAAGTTTGGGCGTTGGGAGCGCACGTGGTTTTTTTTGCTGGGGATCCGCTGTGAGCAGTGTGATTCCTCCGGGCAGCCCTCCCCATCCCGGGTCCCCCTTCCCTCAGGGTCAGCACCTGGCAGGCTGCACTGCACTTGTTGGGGTCAATGGCCAGCGCAGACCTGACGTTAGGGTGCACTCTTGGCGCTGTGCATTCTGGGGCTTGGATGACTGTAAAGACGTGTCTGCGTCCACCGTGGCACCACGCAGGACGGTTCCCTGGGCAGCATCATCACCATCTCTCTCCATCCCACCTCACTACCCCCTGGTGACCACTGATGGCTTTCTCCGGTCTCTGCAGCTTTGCCTTTCCCAGAATGTCGAGTGGTGGCCTCAGCGTGCAGCCTTCCATGGGCTTCTCCCCTGGGCAACGGCAGTTCAGCTTCTTGTGTCTTCTGTGGCTTCACGGTTCGTTCCATTGTCCAGGTGCCCCTGGGCCTTGCTGTCCATTCACCTGCTGAAGCCATCTGGAGTGCTTTCCAGTTCTGGAAACTAAGTGAAGCTTCTCTAAATATCTGTGTGCAGATTCTTATGTGGATATAGATTCTCACCCACTTGGGCAAATACCAGGAATGTGACTGCGGGATCTTGTGGGAAGAGTCTGTTCAGTCTTGTAGGGAAATGCCAACCGTCTTCTGCATCCCTGTACCCCTTGACTGGCTCCATCTCGCTATGTCACCCCACACTCTGTGTCCCCATCAGCACCCTAGGACCCTCGGGGAACCTGAGGATCCATGGACCGCGTGTGGCTCCCCACCAGGCTGGTTTCATAAGAGGGGACCCAATACTACTCTCACCTAAGCCTCTTTCCTCAGTTTTCTGGGCTGTTAGAAAAGAAAGTGCTCAATTTACCCAATTCACCAAGAATGTGAGACCGCCCATAAGCCCTGACTTCCTCAGATGGTTGCATTCTGAAAATACCAGTCTGCTGTCTGCTCAGTCTGAATTTTGATGCTAAAGACTCAAATTAATTAAAACCCAGAATTCCTAGCTCTCTTGATTTGTTTTCTCACCTAGAAAATGATCTTCTTGGATTCTGAGAATGAGTTTCTAATGTCTTTTCTGACCAAATCAAAGACGAGACAGTGGGATGAAGATAGCAGGACTTTGGCAGAGGCAGTAAACCCTCTCCCTTCTCACACCCTCCCAGTCTCTGCTTTTAAAGGTGTGGGGTCTCTGAAAGCCCCTCGGGCTGTCTTTCCAGGCCTACGGAGACTGCCCTGGATCTATGTTCCTGGTAAGCAGGGCTTCCGGGCTCCTCTGGCTGTTTAGTCCTCTTGTGAGGAGCTCCACTGAGCAGGGGTGCAGAGCAATGCCGGTCTGTCTGCAGCCTGCCCAGGCGTTCCCAGAAGCCAGTGTGCAGGGCAGCCCCCCGGGGTGGGGTGGGAGGGCAAGCCTGGACAGATGCCCTCTTACTGGGTTCTGATTCAGTAGGCCTGGGAGGGGGCACTGGAACCTGGACCATTATCAGCAATACAAGTGACTCTGCAAGGTCATTTTATGAGCAGAGAAACCAAGGTTGAATGCTGTGGCTGAGTCGGGCTGTTTATGCTGCAGAATCGACACTTGACCTTGGCCCCTTGGGCTCCGGGGCCAAGTTCCTTCCACTCCACCATCCTGCCTCTCTGTTGGGCCCACATGGGATTCGCCTTCATGATTGGTGACGGAAGGGAGTGAGGGGCCCGCAGGTGCCTGAGCCCCGTGGGTGCTCTGCACACATTTCCTCACGCCAGCCGCGAGCTGTTCTCCACGGTGCTGCTCTTCACAGTCTCCTGACGCAGCAGGTTGCTCTGCTCCTGTTTCACAGATGAGCATGTGAGGGCCGGAGAGGAGGCTCAAGGTCACAGCCAGACAATGGCAGAGTCAGGAAGACCCCGGCCCAAGAGGACCTTCTTTTTATCAGATGGACATTGCTACCTCCCCAGGTGTCCTCTCAGCCTCTGTTGGTTACCCCCTGCCCCGTGGCGTCTCCGGCCAACTCTTTTCTCCCCGTGCCTGCGATGGGACCTGTGAATATCTGAGCCTCCCGCTCGTCCTTTCTGAAGCCCTGAATCTACGGGGCCCCTTTCCTCGGTCGGTTCCTTTCCCTTCTGGTGTCTGAAGGTCAGTGAGTAGCCTTTCCTTGAGCCATGAACCTGGGGATATTTTACAAGGCTGCTTTCTGGACCTTCTTCAGTGCTGTTCAGGTTGTTCTTTCACCCTAGGTGGAGAGCACATTCCGGGAAGGTACATATATTTCTTTCCAATTGATTTCTTGTCAGGTCTAACAAGATCAATCAAATCATATGGCCAATAAAGCTGATTTAGCACTCATAAAGCTCGGGGACGTCTCCTGGAGCTGAGGATGAATGACAAAGAGGCGGACCTGTGTGTCCCTTCAGCTCCCTGTCACGGAGAGCTTTGCATCCAAGACCCCCTGCCCATCCACCAGGGGATGCCAGGAGGACTCTGGTGGGAAGCAAAGCTGGCAAGAGAGGTGGCGGGGCAGACGTCACCCCGGCTGCAGGAGGCAGCAGCCTCACACGGCAGTGCCTGGGGAGACAGTGGGAAACAGGCTCTTTCCTTGTGAATCTTGTTTTGGGAAGCTCTGTTCTTCTACGGTCTAATGTAGCCACACAGCTGGAACTGGAACCCACCCCTGGCCCTTCTTGGCCACCACTGCTGGGTCCAGGGTGGGCGCTGGATCTGAGATAGGCCCAAAGAATCCTCCCTCTGGAATTTGAAAGTGGGCATGAGAGACTGAGCCAAGAGCAGAGGGGCAGGGAAGGGCTGGTGCTGGGTAGTCCGTCTCGTCGGTGGTGAGCAGCCGGGCCGAAGGTCAGCACATCCTTTGGTTTAAGTCCTGGAAGCGTCCCTGTCCCTGTTTCTTCAGCTCTTTGGTGGTGGGGGGGGATCCTTAGCACTTGTAGCCTGCAACAGATCCCTCATTGGTGGAGACAGCCCTGTGGAGTTACTCCACACAACCAGACACACCCTGGGAGAAGCAGGTTTCTCTGGGGCATGCTCTGCCCCAGCTAGTGCAGATCTGGAGAAGTCTTATAAGGGGACTTTAGGGACTGTGCAGCCCCGGCACTCCTGGCTCCTGCAGGGGTATTTCTTAGGACTGCCTTGTGGAGTACTGAGTCTTGTTAGGTGCTTGGGCAGGCCCTCCCGCTAACCGCTAACCGTGACACTCCCTCTGGCCTCACACCCTGCCTGCTCCACACAGGGGACATTCAGCCTGGGCTCCTGATTCAGCCCAACCCTCCAGCTTTGCAGAAAGGCGCTGTGATGTCCCCAAGGCCATTCAGTTAGGCATTATCATGGTCCAGGGGTTAGAATGAAGAATCCCCGGACTTCCAGGAAAGGGCATGAGATGCAGGCCCATGAAGGAATCTGAGCTGAGCATGCTGAAGCCCAGTCCTACTGCGCGTACTGGTTGGTGCTGGAAATACAGCAGTGAACCAGATGAAGACTTGCTCTGGGGGAGCTCACGTTCTAGTGGAGGGAGACATTGTGTTCCTCCATAGTGTCTACACTACATTGCACTATACTGCAGCAGTTGGTGCTATGCAGGAAAACAAGGCCCAGTGTGTATGCGTGAGGGCGAGTGAGAGGGAGGCCCTGCTCTTCTGTATCGGAGTCTTAGGAAGCCCTGGCAGAGGTGAGCGTGAACTGCTGGATCACAGGTGTAGCAGCACCCAGGGGACCAGACGGGGAGGTCAGCCCAGGGGTTTGAAAGCAGCTGGAGGGCTGGGTTGGCTGGAGCAAGGGGAAGGAGCTGGATGGTGGAGGTGAGGCTGGAAAGGGAGGCCGAGAGTGTGCAGGTGTGTGGGGCCAAGGGAGAGCTGGAGCACTATTTCCAAGGGGATGGAGAAGCTGCTGGAGGGAGTTGAACCCAAGTGTGAACTCACCATCCTTGTGACTGAAAAGCGCCACTGGACTGGCCGGGAGGCTGAAGGCATCTGGGGAGGCTGGGACCTGGGAGGCTCTGCGGGTGAGGGAGGCAGTGGCAGACGCTGACGGGTGTGGGTGTTGTGGTCCCCGTGATACCTTCTTGGAACCTCACAGCACACAGCGCTCACAGGTCCCAGCAGCAATGACAACCCAAACCCTCCTCCCTGTGGTCTAACCCCGTGTCTCTGGGTCATGAAGCCCCTTTCTTACATGATTACTGTTGACATCCTGCAAAACTAGTCTCCAGGAAACACCACCTGGAGTCACTCTGTCCCATGCAATTTTAAATAATCAGGTCATGGGGAGAGTGGTGGCTGAAGGTCTAGGAGGCACTTTGACCAAGCCCCCTGCCTCTGCCTGATAGGCGCAACTCAAGGCATTTGTTATGCATAGCTTGGATGGCCTTGGGGACATCACCTGGCCTTTCTGCAAAGTTGGAGGGTTGGGCTCAATCAGGAGCCACAGGCTGGATGTCCTCGGGTTTAAAAGGAGAGCCCTTGGGGTGTACTCACCCCGTCCTCTCTGCAGTCTGGGGAGGCAGAGTTTAAGAGTCCATGATGGCTCCGCACTCAGTTCTGCTCTGTTGAGAGGTGGAGGGTGCTTTACAAGGATCCCCAGTCCCTGCGGGGTAATTTGGGCCCAGGCTGACCCTTCTCCTTGTCCCGCACGCCCCCGGCTGTTCCTGGGGCTGCAGGTGCACAAAAGCGCAGTGGCCCCTGGAAAGGTCTCACAAGGCATACACCTGCCTACTTCCTTCCCCTCAAATCACTGGCTCGTTAATTACCATCTGGCCAACCCTGAGCTGACCTCCAGTTTTATGGCTGTTTTCCAGCGTCTGTGAAGGTTTCTGACTTGAAGGATGCACTGGGCAATATCAGAGAGTCTGGCTTTAGAGCTCTGAGGCCCGGAAAGGCTGAGCAGGGCAGCTCTCAGTGGCTCAGTCCGGTGCGGGGCGGGGTAGGAAGACAGCTGCTTCCACACGGGGTGAGACGGAGGTCAGTCAGGGCTTTTTTAAAGTTCTTTTTGCTCTGACATGCTGGAGAGAGGTAGCATGGAATTCCTGTTGGTGGCCCTGCCATTGTGTCACCTGGGGATGTCACCTTGCCTTTCTGCAAATTTGGAGGGTTGGGCTCAGTCAGAAGCCACTCCTGCCTTTGGTGAGTGACTCTGGGTTGCATATTGGTGGTCATCGACCACCGGGGTTCCCTGAGGCCTCCTGGAAGTGTTGCCTGGGTCTCCTGCGTCACTGCGAAGGAGTTTCACCAGGGCTGCCTGTGACCTCTGTGCCCAGTGTCCTGTGCTCTGGGTGCAATGCTCTCCTATGTACCACCTTATTTTGGGTTTTCCCTCATTCCCAGAAGTGGACTTGCTGGGGACAATCATATCCTTTTGTCATCTGGCCATCTCCCCATTAATCAATGATTGGGAGCTCACAATGGGAGTGGTGTGAGCTTGATCCCTCAGGGCAGCTCATCAATGCATGTGTGTCATTCCTCAGAGCTGCTGGCACTGCCGGCCACTGCGAGCTGCACAGGCCCGCACTGGCCAGCCCTGCACACGTGTGTGCACGTCTGTCTTTTCATCTCCCCTTTGCCTGAGGCTCAGCCAACAATTCAGAAGCAGTTGGGGGAAAAGCAACTCACAAGAGTCATAAATGTGTGCAAGAGGGAGAAGTCCCCTCCAGCCCCCCCGACTCTCTGCATGGTGACGAATAGGACCAGTTCACCAGGGCACATTGTTCTAATTGATAAACAACCTATGAGTTTTTGAAGACTAATAGCAGCAAAATATATATCTCAACAATTCCTGAGCAGTGCCCTGTAACAAATGGGTACTGTTGGTGGCATTGATGGAGCGGTGATTCTGTGCCTCAGAGTCAGGCTCCTGTGATGTCTGCGGCCCCTCTGGAAGCAGCTGTTTCCTGTGCAGGAGGCAGCATCCTGGGTGCTGGGCACATGGGGCTCCAGCCTGAGATGGGAGAGTATGTCTGCTCCCTCAAAAGGGCTCTTGCTTCCGCTCCATGACTCGTGCACATAACCCTGGGAGGGAGAAGTAGAGCCTGGGGGACATGTTGGTGCCCACCCAGGCACACTCAGTTAAACAAAACCCAGCGGAAAGTGGCCCCCGTAGAGGGAAGGAGCCACGCCCTCACTGCGTGCACCTCACGGCTGGCCACTAGCTTTCCAGATTCCAGGTGGGCCACAACACACGCCTGTCAACATTAAGAGTTTCATTACTCAGATGTTAGGATCAGACTGAATTCCAGGGGAGCATCTCCCCAGAGTGGTTGTCACCCCACCACGGGGCCATTCTGGGCATGCATGCAACCAGCGCCCTTCTCTCCTCTCCCTGCTGTGTGCAGACAGGGGCTGTGTGGGATGGGGCAGCTTATTTCCTTCTCAGTCCATCTGCAGGGCCCAGACTCTTCATTCCTGCTCACCCCATGTGGGGTGAGCCCCGCACCCTTGGCCATCAGAGACACTGTCAGCGCTCCGGCCCTTGGGCGAAGCCCCTCTGCTCCTCTGTGGGAAGGGGCTGCGTAGCTTGGATTGGAGATGATCTCTTGATGTCGCAGGCGATGCTGTTGGAGGCATTTGGGGTCATGGGCAGTTGGTGGTTTTCCTATAACATTGGTTTCGGGAACCAGCTCTGATAAGCAGAGTCTCCCGGCTTGTCAAGCCTCCTCCCCAGCCCCCTGCTTTTCTGGGAGAGTCCTCTCTTCCCGCAGGGTGGGGTGCAGCACCTCAGGCTTGCGTATCCTTGGAAAAGGAGGTGAGTAGAGGGGTGGAGAGGAGCAGAGCAGAGCAGGCCCAGTGGGAGCTGGCAGGCGGTCCTGCTCTGCCTGGACGTGGGGACCCAGGCACCCTGGAAGGAGGAACAGTGCAGTCAGCTTCAGTTCAGTCAGTTCAGTCAGGTTCAGCTGCAGGGGGGCTGGCAGGGGGGACCATGAGGATGGAGGGCGGGGTGGGTGAGGGGAGGGGCAGGGCAGCACAAGGAAGGGACCTCTGGGCTGGACACGCCGTGGGCAGGTGTCTCTGGCCAGCTCTGACTGCACAGAGTAGAAGCTTCATAAATGTTTCCTGTCTGCCGGCAAAAATGTCACTGATTTCCTGCCCCCTCCGAAGCAGGGCTGGTGTCATGAGAGGGGAACAGTAGGATTTCTGAGCGTCAATGTGGAAGGTGACATTAATTGGGAGAGCGTGTGTGGCTGGAGCTGCGAAGTGTGGGGAGGATAAGAACCTGCTGATAGAGGGGGATCAAATAAAACACTGATGAATGTAATTTCAGCAGAACAGTGCCACAGTCTGGCTGGGCACAATTCAGGAGCCACTTGTCAAAAGAAACGAACTTTATTTTTAGAACACACACACCACACCACACAGCTCCTCAGGAAAAACCTTCAGAGCCCAACTGCCACCACCAGCTTCCCACAAGCCTCTAAACCTCCCCCACTCCTCCTGCTCTTGAGGCTGATTGGCTGAGTCACGTGGGCGGAGCCAAAAAAAGTCCCCCAATGAGCAGCTCCCTGGTCTGAAAGGGCGGGGAAACAGCCCAATGAGCATCACCTCAGAGGAGCCAATCAGCTGGCAGCTGGAAGTTTGCTGGGGCCGCTGTGAGCCAATCATCAGCTGGCAGCTGGAAGTTTGCTGGCAGCTGGAAGTTTGCTGGGGACCCCTCTGCTGTGGCTCTCAACAGAACAGGAAGTCTTAGGAGTTCTGCCCAGAGCCAGGGAATCAGAGGGAGCAGGGAGGACGGCCCCAGTGGACAGGGAGGGAACACTGGGCCACTCTGGGGGACCGGCTTCAGCAGCAGCCTTACCTGCCGAGTGGCTGGAGAGTCCCAGCCAGAGGTGTGCGGCTCAAGGGCAGGGCTGCATCTTCTTAAAGAATCCCCGTGTCCCCAGCAGCACCCCACTCCCAGCAGCTCTCAGGGTTGGTGACTTTCCCGTGGTCATCACAAATCCGAGAATGTCAGGCTGCTGCACTGGGGTGGGTCTCTTCAGCTTCCTCTTCTTCCTGGGGCAGTCCCTGAGCAGCCCTGTCCCCCAGCCCTCACCTGTGGGAACAAATGAGAGCTGTGCCCAGGACCCGACCACAGTAACTCTGTGGGAAGAGAGGCCAAGATGTGCAGGCCAAGCAGAGGGAAGGCTCGGGACAGCCTGTGGCTCCCCAGGACGTCCTGCTGGGGGAGGGGATGGCAGGCAGCACCTGCAGGAGGCTCAGCTTGCCAGGTGCCCCTCCTCCCAGCTTACTTCTCTGTAGTTATGTATTTGTGGTGGGTCAGGAAACTCAGTTAAGTTTTGCATTTAATTTTTATGAAATAAAGTCAGCATTATTTTTGGGGGGGGGATTAGGAAAATACTAACTACTTATTGGGTGGAATTTCTGAACAGTCACCAAAGTTACTTGAATAAAGTAGAAAATTCTTGTCCTCTGACTATATGTTTAGCCAATGCAGATATTTTCATGGATAGATTTAAAGAATTTAAGATCAAAACAGATATTACTATATAATGCTTTGCAAACTTTTTTTTCATAAGCCCCTTACATAGTTTGTCACTTAATTAGATAGTTATATCATGAGTTTTATTACTTATGATTACTATTTTTTACTTCTTAAATCTTACTTTTTGAGACACGCTCTCTCTGTGTTGCCCAGACTGGTCTCAAATTCCTGGGCTCAACCCATCCTCTTGCGTTCAGCCGTCCTGAGTCCCTGGGACCACAGGTGCACACCACCACAACTGGCTTATGATTTTTATCATTTTTCTTTGTATTTTGAAGAAATATTATTTTTCTTTGTATTTACATTTAAACCTTTTGCAAGGATTAAAAATTTCAGTTAGACAGGAGGAGTAATTCAGGAGATCTATTACACAACATGGTGACTACAGCTAGTAATGATGTACTATGGGCTTGGAAATTGCCAAGAGAATAGATTCTAAATGTTCTCCTACAAGCGATGGTGAGTATGGAGATGATGTGAAGGTTAACAGCATGTTTAGCTGCTCCACAATTTATACGTAGACCAAAACATCACAAATATACGATTTTATTCATCGATTAAAATAGTTATACCTTTTTATAAAGTTGCGTCTTTCTAATGCATTTTGAGAAATCTGAGTTTCTGTGGGTGCATTCCTCCCCTCCCACCTCCCCGATATACTGAGGTGTAACTGGTGTGCAGGACCCTGCACATAGTTGGTGCACACAGTTTGGACATGTGCACACGCTGGTGTTCCCATCACCACCTTCCAACAGCATTCCCATGCCTGGGTTCCTGGTGAAGTTGTTTCTTCCTGTTGCTTGGTTCTACCCCTACCTGAGTTACCTTCAGGGAGTCCATGACTGTCCTGGGGGCACCCTGAGCTCTCTTTGGGTGAGGCGTTGGGTGTGCTCTGACCCAGCCCACCTGCTGTATCGTGACTCTGTCTTCCCCCGTCTGAAGCACTCTCTCCATCCTTCTTTCCTCGACTTCTCCATCCTATGTGGAGGTTGCCCTGTTATGGTGACCCACATGCCCTGCTTCTGAAAACCCAGGTGCTTCTTTGGGTCCTGCCCGTTTGCCAATAGAAGAGTGTAGCTTTGTGAGAGCTTTGGTGTCATGAGCTAGTTACAGGCTTTGATAGAGTTTCTGCTTTTTCTATGTGTATGTGTGTCCATGTTGGAGTTCAATTGTAAGTTCTCAGGGGAAGAAGTCACCATCTTCTGTAGCAGGATGATGGCAGCTGGAGTGAACGTAAGTACCGCTGAGACTCGCTGCTCGGACCAGTGGTTAGCAGGAGCATCTGTGCCAAGTGTGATAGCGTGCTCTTAGTGTTCCCACCTTCAAGTTTACACAGGGCTCCAGAGGGCTCTGTGTTCACCATGCAGACTCCAAGGCTGTTTTAATGAGTGAATGGATCTTTAACAAGGACTTGTATTAGGTTTTGGCTTATTTTATGTTAACAGGCTCCTGTACGCATTCAAAACGTTTCCTCTATTAAATTCAGTTAAAGCATGCATCTTGCAATCTTGTTCTATTTCTTAGCAAACTTTCTTCTTTTATATTTATACTATATTTGTAACTTGCAGATAATTCAGAGGAAGTTCTAGATTTGATTTAGGATACATTCCAGGATTTTGGTGGCCGGGACCTTCCCTCAGTGGACAGCCGTTTGGAATGAGTGGGCTCTGGGAAAGGAAAGCTTCATTTGTCAACTCTGGATCCAGGAGCAGGAGCCCAAGATGAGAAGTCGGAACGCTTGGCTCCCAGTGTCCTGCTGTCACAGAGCTGGCTGCTTCCATTTCCACACTGAGCGGGTCCAGTGACCACCAGGCTGTCTTGTGGGTCAGTGAGTTTGCATGGGAATGGGTCCCAAGGACGTTTGGGAGGCAGGAACTCAAACACGGAAGCCCCTGGTTTGAGAGGCCCAGTGTGGGGCTGGTCTCCAGGCCCCCAGGCCATCCTTGATTTGGGTGTGGGAAACCCAGCGCTCCAAGCAAGGGGCGCAGGTTGTCTTAGAGAATGTCTTCATCTTGCTCTCCCTGGTCTGCCGCAGCACGAGGACAAGAAACCAGAGTGGCTGCAGCTGGAGTGCAGCTCTAGAGTTTTCTGACCCATCACATTCAGGGCCTGGGGACACCCACAGCAGCAGGGCCAGGGCCACCCACCCAGTGATATCCCCACTGGTTTCTGCACATTTGGGGCATGGACACTTCCGCCCAATTCCCCTTAACCGCCTGAAAGTCTCTTGGGTGGTTGAAATAAAATAGAAGCAATTAAACAATAAATACGAATTACTGGCTCTTCAGTAGCTCCAGGGGTATTGATTCCAGTCCTACAAGAATGAATTCTCATCCTCTTTGTCTTATCTGGGATTGTGTGTCACCCTGATTGAAGTTCACCTGGGGAGTGGACTCTACATTCAAGGGAGTATGAAGAACTCCTGACTCGGGTGGAGTCGAGGAGCCGTGGTTTGCTGAAGGAGAGCCAGGCCCCGCTGCAGCTGCAGACCTCGGGATCTGGCGCGGCAGATGGCCGCCATCGCAGCTTGCTGCTTTGTTTGGAATCCCAGGACATCATCCGATTTAATAAAATGGACACAACGTCCTCATGGCGAAGGGAGTTTTCTTGGCCCACAATTTCCTGAGGTTGACTTCACTGCTGACAGCAAGCCAGCCGCTGGCTACTTTTCATTAATGGTGCTACGATCAAATCTAAATGGAAAATGCAATAAAGTCAGCGATAATTTGTGTTGACCCAGACTGTCTCATTATTTGGAGGATAGATCGTTTCAAAGAGCCGAGCAGAGATACGGTTGCCTTGAGTTTTGCAATATTAGCAATCTCGCCTTGGTGAATTTTAATACCATTTGGTTTAAATGCAAATGTTAAAATAAGTAACTGCTTCACTACGGGCTGTGGTTGAGCAGGCGGAGAGGATCTTACAATTAGGCACATGGGTAAGATGAATGTTTTAAAGGAAAGCTTGATGTGTTATCAATTATTTCACGTAGTAGAATTAACAGAGAGAGAAGCTCGGTACAGGAACTTCCTGTTTTCCAACCATGCACCAAGCGGCTGCGGTTATCTGGACTTGGGAAGCATCTCACATCCCAGGTGGATGGGGGTTGGGAAGGTGGGGGTGGGGTGTCGGGTGGGGGCGATGTTCTCGCAGTTATTTACTTTTTATATACAAAATGCTTTATTTACTACCTCTACTTTTAACATGCTTTGTGTATGTACTTCTAAACATCTAGAAAGTCCAGTTGTTTCAAATAGGACTGAAATTTGCCTACTACGTACACAGTAGTGTTGAATAAATGGTGCACACATGGCTGTGTTGTACCTGAAGTGTCTTCTAAGGGGGAATATTTTGACCTCGAATCCTGCACTTGTTCCATTTCCTTCCCTCCTGGACACATGGGATATACGCAAGTGCATCTCTCAGATGGGATGCGAAAACCTAACTTCCTAAAGTCCTTTTCAGAAGAATGCCTCTCCACAGAAAGTACAAAATGCATTAGTCTACTACCTCCGCTGTTTTAAAATTTGTTGTTTTTAGATGTACGTAACAGAAGAGTACAATGCATTCCAATCAGGATCCCATTCTTACGATTGTGCAAATGTGGAGTTACACTGGTCATGTGCTCATTTATGAGCAAAGTGAAGTGGTGTCCGATTCATTCTACTGTCTTTGCTATCCCCACCCCTCACTTTCCTTCATTCCCTTTTCTGCTCCAATGAATTTCTACTCTTCCCCTCCCTACCCTCCTTTGTTGTGCGTTAGCATCACATGTCAGAATGTCCCATTTTTGCTTTTGGGTACTGGCTTATTTCACTTAGCTTGATGTTTTCCAGTTTCATCCATTTACCAGCAAATGCCATAATTTCATTCTTCTTTATGGCTAATATTCCATTGTGTATGTAAACCACATTTTCTTTATCCATTCATCTGTTGAAGGGCACCTACGTTGGTTTCATAGCCTTGCTATGGTGAATTGAGCTACTATAAACATTGATGTGGCTGTGTCACTGTGGTATGCTAATCTTAAGTCCTTTGGGTATAAAACAAGGAGTGGGATAACTGGGTCAAATAGTGGTTCCATTCCAAGTTTTTTAAGGAATCTCTGTACTGCTTTCCATAGTGGTTGCAGTTCCACCAGCAATGTGTGAGTGTGCCTTTTCCCCCACACCCTTGCCAATATTTATTGGTACTTGCATTCTTGATAAATGCCATTCTGACTGGATGGAATCTCAGTGTGGTTTTAATTCACATTTCTCTAATTGCTAGAGAAGTTGAACATTTTTTTCATGTATTTGTTGACCATTCATATTTCTTCTGTGGGGTGCCTGTTCAGTTCCTTTGCCCATTTGTTGATTGGGTCATTTGTTTTTATGGTGTTAAGTTTTTTGAGTTCTTTGTATGTCCTGGAGGTTAATGCTCTACCAGAGGTGTAGGTGCAAAGATTTTCCCCATCCTGTAGCTCTCTCTTCAAGTTCTCGCTTGTTTGCTTTCCTATGAAGAAGCTTTTTAGTTTGATACCATCCCATTTATTGATTTGTGATTTTACTTCTTGTGCTTTAGGACTCTTGTTTAGGAAGTTGGTTTCTAAGCTGACTTGATGGAGAGTTGGGCCTGCTTATTCTTCTAGTAGGTACAGGATCTCTGTTCTAATGCCTAGGTCCTCGATCCACTTTGAGTTAAGTTTTGTGCAGGGTGAGAGAGGGGGTTTCATTTCATTCTGCTACAAATGGATTTCCAGTTGTCCCAGCACCATTTGTTGAAGAGGCTATCTTTTCTCCAATGTAGGTTTATGGCTCTTTTGTCTAGTATGAGCTAACTGTAATCATGTGGTTTGTCTCTGTGTCTTCTATTCTGTACCATTGGTCTTCATGTCTGTTTTGGTGCCAAAAACCATGCCATTCTTGTTACTACAGCTCTGTAGTACAAGTTAAAGTCTGGTATTGTGATGCCTCCTGCATCACTTTTCTTGCTGAGGATTGCTTTGGTTATTCTGGGCCTCTTATTTTTCCAAATGAATTTCATGAGTGTTTTTTCTATTTCTATGAAGAATGTCATTAGAATTTTAATAAGAATCACATTACATCTGTATAGTGCTTTTGGTAGTATGGCCATTTTGACAATTCTGCCTAAGACTATGGGAGATCTTTCCATTTTCCAAGGTCTTCATCAATTTCTTTCTTTAGTGTTCTGTAGTTTTCATTGTAGAGAAAACTCTATCGCCTGTTTTGTTAGATTAATTCCCAGTATCTTATTTTTTTCAAGGCTGTTATGAACGGGATAGTTTTCCTGATTTGTCTTTCAGCTGATTCATCACTAATGTATAAGAATGCAATTGATTTATGGGTGTTAATTTTATATCCTCCTACTTTGTGAATTCATTTATGAGTTCTAGAGGTTTTCTGGTGAGGTCTTTTGGGTCTTCTAAACATAGACTCAATTGGTAATCAGGCATAATTTGAGTCTTCTTTTCCTATCTGTCTCCCTTTAATTTCTTGCTCTGTCTGCTTGCTCTGGCCAGGGTTTCAAGGACTATGTGGAATAGGAGTGTGAGAGAGGCCACCCCTGTCTTGTTCCAGTTTTCAGAGGGAATGATTTCAGGTTTTCTCCATTCAGAATGGTGCTGGCCTTGGGTTTAGCATAGATAGCTGTTACAACGTAGAGGTACGTTGCTGCTTTCCCCAGCTGCAGCCCAGCTGGCCTGGCCACTAGCTCTGCTTTTGTCACGAGTTGGCAAGCTCTTTGGTGCCCGGAGACTAGATGTGATGACATCAGGACTCCTCTGCCAGGCAGAGACCCAATGTACACCGCATGGCAAGGCACATGAAACGCAGGAGCACGCAGGGCAGGGTGAGCTCAAGTGTCCTAGCCCTCTTTCAAAACGCCCTCTGCCGCTTCTGCCCCCCGTCTTCCTTCAGCCCAGTGAACAAGGGACATGGGATACTGTTCAGGGGGCTAATGATCCCAACACAGCACTTCCCACCAGTTTTTAAAGGCTATTTACAATGAGTAAATACTATTAAATATGTAAAGCCCTTCTAAATATCTCGACGGACTAGATAGTCCACATAAGAACCTGTCCTCGAGGCACCCGTAGCAATGGTTATATTCTGCGGTATCCGCTAGTGTGACCGCTGTGTCCTTGAACCTTTCCTTCTTCACTTCCTTCCTCTTCCAGGCCTGTGGACAAGTACAGCATAGCACTTAGAGATGGTTGGATAAATTCATATCCAGAAGTCATTTGCAGAGGACAAGCTTTCCTATGAATTTCAACACGAAGTGTACAAAATGTGCTAATTTTACTAACGACTTGGTCATAACTGGCAACCTCTGTAACATCTAGAGACTAAACGTTTCAAAATGGGGACTCATTTGTCCACGATATACAGTACGTCCACCACGAACAAAATGCCCAGATCATGCAGAGAGTGACCTCTGAGACTGTCCAAGTGGGAACTCACTGGCCAGTGCTCCCTCCCTCCTCCACAGCACTCAACGGTTCAGGGATACTGTCCTGCTCACAGAGGTGGCTCAGCAGAGCCATTTCCGAGAGACGGTATTTCATATGAATTTTAACAAGAAGGTATTGCCATATTGATATTTTACCACTTCTACATTTAACACACACCAGGCATTTAGACACTCCATCTAAACATGGAGACGGACTGGATGTTTCAGGCAGGACTCAATCTGTCCACCATGTGCACAGCAGTCCTGAAAACACTGCACTCACGTAACAATAGGCCTAATTCAAAAATGTCTTCAAAATGTGAGCGACTGCCCTTCATCAAACCAGCGCCCAAGTTTTCAGAAGACAATCTTTCCTAAGAATTGAACTCAAAACACACAAAATTCATTTACTAATTTTACTTTTGTCCTACATGGGCAACCTCTGACATCTAGAAAGATGAGATGAGGCTAGACCACTTGTCCCTTATGTACACCAAGTGAGTACGCGGCAGAGTGCAGCCAAGCGTGTGGATGCAGGGCAGGGCGGTTCCCTGGCCCCTGGGGGAGGCACTGGCCTGGCGCTCTTTGCCTTTCCCCTCCCTCCGAGGACAGCGCACATGTGACTACTGAACGGGGTGCAGCTATCCCCCAAACAACGTTTCATAAGAATTTTAACAAAAAGAAATTTACAACCTGGTTTCTTTTTACTACTGCTGCTTTTAACATATATCAGGCACTTTAGAGCGTCTAGAAAGAGCAGATAGTTCAGAACGTACTTGTCATTGTCAACTGTTTATACGGTAATGAGGAACAACATGCACACACAGAACAACGGTTATGACATGAGGAACGCGTTTTCCTGTGACCCACCTGGCGTGGGGCCTTCTCTGCCTTCCCAGGTCTCTGCCCCGGATCCTCTCACCACTGAACACACCTGGACACGGGTGGGTGTCGCTCCCACCGTGGTCTAACAACTCCATTTCAAAGTCACGTCCAGAAGTCATTTCTTCTCTGATTTTAAAAACAAATGGGCATTTACAAGACGTTTGATTTTCCAACTCTGTCACATGGGGCAGCCTCTTTACATGTGGAAAGTTCAGATGTAGCAAAAAGTTTTTTTACGGGGTTGGGGGAAGCTGAGAGCAGCGGTCACGTTACACACACAGGCCTTCCCCAGATGGCCAGTGAACATTCCCCAGGCTGGTGACGTGTCCCACAGGCCACATGCCAT
Source organism: Marmota marmota marmota (assembly GCF_001458135.2). Lineage (NCBI taxonomy): Eukaryota > Metazoa > Chordata > Mammalia > Rodentia > Sciuridae > Marmota > Marmota marmota. Next base: position 1,396,356 of record NW_026000164.1, on the reverse strand, counting down.
GGTGTGTTCCTGCGCGTTCTCTCCTCCCTAAAACCAAGGCCACCACCTTGGTGCTGACCGGTGCCCCTGTGTCTTCTTTACTCACCCTCCAGGACTGGTCAGGCCTTTGCTTGTCCTTGTTGGGAGGAGGGGGTCTCGTCCACCCTGCAGGGGTTATGACCCTGAGTCCAGGTCTGTGTGGCGTAGTGTCCAGGTACTGCTGAGCCTCAGGCATCCTTGCCTCCTTGGGCCTTGAGCCCTTGACCCACTTGTGGCCACTAGGCCATTGGGGTGCAGGGAGTCATCCTGCCAGGCCAGTGGGCTCAGGGCATCAGCAGGGCAGAGGCCTGAGCTGTCCTGCCACCTGCCTCATCTGGGAGCAGCTGTGGAGCACTTCTCACCACGGCCCTGCGGGAACTCGGTGTCCTCACACTCACTGTGGTTTCTTACACAAAATATGGGTGTAACACACTACACCACCTTCTGGGTGAGTTCAATGTCTATTTTCCTGGTCAACCTTCTACCGCAGTCTCTGACTCCCACAGTCAGGCTGTGAGGCCCCGCATGCCCTTGCCACTGCGTCCTTGCCCACCTACTCCTACAGGAGGCCAATGGAGGATGTGGCACTGATGAGACTCAGCCCTGGGCAGGAGTCATGTTTCTCCATGCTAGGCCTTTAGGTCCTTGTGTGTCACCACCTGGTGCTCCCATACCTGTCCTGCCTCCTATTTGTGGCTTTAGCATCTTGTCTCACCTGGCCCTTGCATGAAGGACACCAAGGGTCCTCCACAGCCACTGCTCCTCATCCCAGGCCTGCTCTCTGTGTCTGGCCCTGGCTATGGGAAAAGGTTTTCCAGCCCTTCCTGAATGTGCCTCACCTGAAGTCGGCCAAGTCCTAGCCTCCTGCCCTGGAGATCCTTGACATCATGGTGTCATACATGATTCATACGTGACTCATACATGACTCATACCTGTGTGACCTAAAGAGAGGAGCCCATGGCCTATGTCCATGGAACCCATTGCATCCATGGAACCCATCTGCACCCATGTAAACCCAACTGCACCCATCATGGAAACCCAACTGTGCCCATGGAACCCATCTGTGCCCATGTAAATCCAACTTCACCCATCATGGAAACTCAACCATGGCCATAGAAACCCAGCTGTGCCCATGGAACACAACTGTATCCATGAAAACCCAATCATGGCCATGGACAGTGGGAACCTGTGCATAAATGCTCCTCTCTTTCCCCTTGGGTGAATGACACCTTTAGGATGGCTCCCCAGAAATTTCCAGAAGGAGGGAGCACCAGGCAGTCCACTAGCAGGTGTCAACTTCCCAACAACCCTCCCAGATTCCCCACTCCTGCATCTTGAGATGGCTTCCTAAAGAAACTATGTGCATGGCCAGGAGTGGTGGCTCACACCTGTGATCCCAGTGGCTCGGGAGGCTGAGGCAGGAGGATCACGAGTTCAAAGCCAGACTCAGGAATGGTGAGGCTCTAAGCAACTCAGTGAGACTCTGTATCTAAATAAAATACAAAATACACTGGGAATGTGGGGGCTCAGTGGTCGAGTACCCCTGAGTTCAATTCCTGATAACAAAGAAAGAAAGAAATTAGGCAACTTTTGCCTGGGGCTCTGCTTTTGGGGGAATAAAGGCTAAGACACTTGGGAAAAGACTGGGAATATTACAGTTGAAAAAAACTTATCATATTGACTAATTTGCTTTTAGTCAAATTGCTTTCAGACAATTGTTCTCTGGCTGAAATAAGGGCCCCTAAATGACTGCTGCTTCTCCCCTTCTGGCCACCACGAGTCACACCTGCACCATGTCTACCTCTGCTTTCAGCCAAACTCCTTTTGTCTTGCTCAAGCACCAGAACTCTGTGAGGATGTGCCCCGAGATGGCACAAATTTGGACATGATGCTGTTGGCTACCACCCTCACCCTCTGCATGGTCCCCACCTCTCACATGGAGTGGACTGAAGCTTGGTCCATCAAGGAGGGAGGCTGATGCTGAGGGGCCCCGAATGACCACGGCTGCCTCAGCAGAGCTGGCCTCAGATGGGCTTCCTCTACTCTGGCCCCACCTCCCCACCTTGGGCACTTATCTTAGGACACTTGTGATCATAAATCCCCTTTCTTCCCCTTTGAGTTATAAATATCCCAAAAGCCCTCTTTCCAGAGTCACAACCAGGAATGTCTTTCTCAAGGACCAGAGAGTCATCTCTGGGAAGTGCACCCACAACAGGTGGTGGCATTCCTGGGAGGTGGGGCCTGACCCCTGCAGGTGCCCTGCTCCATGCTGTGAACTGTCACCTGTCACGTACTCTGGCATCTGCTTTCCCTGTGGGCAAAGGAAATCAGCAGACGCAGATGCCCCTTCTCTTCCCCTCGCCCCGGCCCTCGGCACCCTCTGTGTTTCAGCACAGTTGAGTTCAGACTGGGTCCTGGCCCCTCTTGCAATAGTCTTGAATGAAGGCTCCCTTGCCTGTCCAACTTTTTCAGGTGCAATTTTTACTATGACATCGCAGATCAAAGGAAGTGGGTCATGCAAAGTGGATCACTTCACTTTGCAGACGTGGAGAGACGGAGGGCGAGTCCCCAAGTCCTTAATATTTTGTGACTCATTTTCTGTGGATTGGGCAGTTAGAACGGAAGGTCCTGGGAGTCCCAGCCATAGGACCAAAGCATTCCTACTGACACTCAGTCCCAAAGGGGTGTGGCCACTAATTGGCACCAAATGGCAGCTGGGACCAAGACCCACTGGGATCTTGCAGCTGTGTCTCCCTCAGGGAGGGGAGGCTCAGATGGCCATGCTGACTTTGTCCAGAGCCTTCATCACCCCAGTGTCCCTCTTACTGCATTTTCTGGGGTCCACCTGTAACAAGGCGCTGAACTTCACCCTTACTGACCTGTCTTCCTTATGAGATAGATGCACAAGGAGGCTTTCAGAGCTACGCCTGGGGGAGACTGGTTACTCAAGCTGACCAGCCGAGCACACGGCAGTGCTGTGGGAGATCTCACTCCACACGATGCAGATGACTGTGGCTTTGATCTGAAACAGAAGTCAAAGATTCAACTCAACACAGGCACTTTAGTGGCTCTCCAAGATCTGTACATTTTTTCTGGGTCTTTTGTGGTGTTATACGTACCTCGCCTATTTAAAACGAATCTTTTCCCCTCTGTGTATCAGAGCCTCTTAGCATTCTATTAAGTACTTCCCCTTTTTACTTTAAAAAATATTTTCCACTGGGGCTTGAAATTATCCCAGGATTTTCCCTTTATCCCCGGAGTCTGTCAGGATTGCAGGCTTCACCAGACACCGGTGGACGCAGCTCACTAGCAGACGCCCAGGCAGAAATTCCAAAGATCACCTTCCTCCAAGAACTTGCTTACTAACCTGCTCAGGGTGAGAGCGATTATCCTTCTAGAAGTCCGACGTCTGCAGCTGATGACACTGTGTGGGGAATGTTCTCTGGGGTCAGTCATTCCCAGTGTCCACTTTGTGACAGCTCTGGACAGAAGGCATGGACTGCTGCTTTGGGATTTCAGGATACTTCGGACCTCCTGGGCTTTCTTTTCTGGTTTTGAATTAGAAAGCAAAATGGTGGAGTAAGCAAGGGTGTGAAAAAAGAGCATTGCAGGGACATAAAAGTATTTACAGAACCTGTGATTATCACTGGGACATCACTTGACTCTTACTAACAAAGAGGTGCTTGCTCGAGTGGCCAGTGGTTCAGGGCTTAAAGAAGAGGGAGCCTGGGACAAGGAGGCAAAGGCACATTATCACCCTACATATATATTAAGTAGAAACAATCAAGAACGTGAAAAGAAGAGCCTACAGAATAGAGAAATCTTTACCACACGCACCTCAGACAGAGCACTAATCTCCACAATATGTAAAGAGCTGAAAAAACTCAACACCAAAAACAAATAACCCAATCAATAATGGACTAAGGATCTGAACATGTGCTTCACAGAAGAAGAACTACAGTCGATCAACAAATACATGAAAAAATGTTCAACATCTCTAGCAATTAGAGAAATGCAAATTAAAACCACACTGAGATTTCATCTCACTCCAGTCAGAATGGCAATTATCAAGAAGAGAAGTAATGATGAATATTGGCATGTGGGGGAGAAGGCACACTCATACACTGCTAGCGGGACTGCAAATTGGTGCGACCACTATGGAAATGAACCATTACAGTAGGAAGATTCTCAGAAAACTTGGAATGGAACCACCATTCGACTCAGCTACCCCACTCCTTGGTTTACACCCAAAGGACTTAAAAACAGCATACTACAGTGATGAAGCCACATCAATGTTTATAGCAGCTCAATTCACAGTAGCTAAGCTATGGAACCAACCTAGGTGCCCCTCAACAGATGAATAGATAAAGAAAATGTGGCATATATACACAATGGAATATTACTCAGCTTTAAAGAAGAATTATGGCATTTGCAGGTAAATGGATGGAGCTGGAGAATGTCATGCTAAGTGAGATAACCAATCCCAAAAAAACCAAATGCTGAATGTTTTCTCTGATATGAGGATGCTAATTCACAATAAGGTGGGGGAGCTAGGGAAGAATAGAGGTACTTTGTAAAGGCAGAGGGGAGTGAAAGGAGGGAAGAGGTATGGGGGTACGAAGGAAAGTAGAATGAATCAGACATTATTACCCTATGTACATATTTAATTTCATGACTGGTGTGATTCTACATCATGTTCAACCAGAAGAATGAGAAGTTATGCTCCATTTATGTATGATGTGTCCAGGTGCATTCTACTGTCATGGATAAGTGATCAGAACAACAACAACAAAAAGATGCTTGCCCGAAGAGGAGTCTGTTGAGTTAAGTAGACATAATTCTTGGGATGGGTTCTAGTGTGTGGTGTGTGCAGTATCTAACACACAAGGCAACATTGAAATTTCGGGGGTCGCCATCTGGGATTTGGGTATCTGGCTTCTCCTGGAAGCAGACCTCTGACCCTGTAGTCGGTACCCTCCAATAGTCGCAGCCAGGGCCTCGGTGGGAAGGAGCCAGCCAGGTCTGGGAGCTCTGCAGTCCCCCTGGAGGGGTCCCTGGTTCACTCCTTCATCCACAGGCCTTCAGTGAGCACCTGTCATGACGGGCAGAACAGCTCCACAGGATCCGGCAGGAGGCTGCTTGCAGTTGGAGGCTGGGCTTGTGGTTCTGGGAGGCTCAGAGGCCAGGGGTTCAGGGCTTAAAGAAGAGGGGCCTGGGACAAGGAGGCAAGGCACAGTTTCCTGCAGTCCCTGCCCCTTTCTGCTTGGTGACTTGGGTGCACTGAATCGTTCTGCATCAGACTCGTCACCTACGGAGGGCTCCGTCCCAGTGAGCTCCCGGGGCAGCTGTATTTAAAGATAGTAACCGCGGCAGTAGCTGACATTTGCAGGACGCAGGCCTCGCTCAGCCGCAGCCTAAGCCCTGTGTGAGTTGGACCCCTCTGCCTGTTGGGCCCCCTGCAGTTTTAAACTGCCTTCCGGGAGCTCAGTTTCCCTGCTTGACTTTCCACCCTTGTCTCCTGGGCTTGTTGACTGGATCCCTCCCCCACTCCGGGCGTGGGTCATGGGCATACTGACAGGCACAGCTTTTTAGGGTGAGTTTCTGTCCGACTCTGATGGAGTCTCTGGACAGTGTGCTGGGGCTCCGGCTGGCGGTGCTCTCCTCCTCCCTCTTCTCGGCTGTGGGCTCCCCCTGCCCCTGGCCTGAGCTTGCCCTTGGCTCTCCGGGCTGCAGGGTCTGTAGGATCTCTGCCCGTGAGCTCCGCGGCGATGCCTGGCCTTGCCGAGTGCTTCAGGAACCTCTTTGTGTCCAGCTGCACAGGCCCTGACCTCCCTCCCGGTCCCCTGCTCTGACACAGCTGTGTGGCCAAGGAAGGAGGCAGGGAAGCCATGCCCACGATGCCCTTAGATGTCACAGCAGTAAGATGTCTGAAATCGGTCTCTTGCAGGTTTTTGGTTTGTTTTCAGTTTGAACAGATTGAAAAATAACAGGACAACTAGGGGCACTTTCAAGTCTTCTGCAGTCCGGGGAGTTAATTTATCCCTCTGTGATTCAAGATTAGATCCAAACATTATTTTTAGCTGTAGGCTTTCTTAAGTCATGTCGAATTACTGGCAATTGCATATTTTAAATGCTTTTTTTCCGCTCTTGAATTTCTTTTTACTAATTTCTGACTGGATTGAGGCATAGACAGATGGATTTTTTTTTTTCTAATGGTCTGGTTGATGCTGGGAAATAATATACTTTCCCCCTTCTCCTTAGTAATTAAAATAAAATTGAAATGTCTTCTATGTGTGGGATAATTTAGCAGATCAGTGGGAGTGAGTGACAGAAGTCCCTGGAGAGGTGACCCCTGGTGAAGGGCCCACAGCCAGACAGCCTGGGCCCGGGTCTCTGCTGCTTGTTAGCTGTGCAAATATGCAATGGAAAAATGACTTAATCTCCCTGTTTTCAGATTTCTTCACCTGTAAAATGAGGATTATGATGAAATGTATCTCACAGAATTATTGTAAAAATTCAAAATAATATTTACAGTTCAGAACAATGTCCTGGTACCTTGCAAGTAATTAATAATCATAAAATGGTGGTTATTTTGGGGGTGTGTTTTGTTTCTGGGAAATAGCATAATTGGCGGGAGAGTCTGACCACCATTGGGAGCACCGTGTGAGGGGGCTGTGGGGAGCCGCTAGCTCTACCAGTGTCTCGGTGCCTTTGGTGATGCCTGAGGGCTTCTCCCTCCTCCTCCTCATGCCCTGCCTGCTCCATGCCCACAGCAACCAAAGGGTGGGGACATTGAGACCCGAGGGTCATGTGATCTCTCAAGGTCACAACAAGGGGCAGAGCTGGGGTCCTACCTGGTGTGAATGACGTCAGAATATGTGCTGGTGACAATGGCCTCCAACTGCTTCTTTTGTGTGGTCGTGACAAATGACGGCTTGTGGAGTTAGGAGATGGACTAGAAGCCGCTCCTCCTGAGCCCACGCTCTGCCCAGGTGACGCCTGTTCTCACTCTAGACAGGTCGAGAAAGTCTTACTTTCCATCTGAAAATCCCGGGGAGAAAGACGCCATGGAAAGGGGGCTGGATTGCCTCCTTAGAACGAGGACGGTCTGTGAGAGCGTGGCCGGCACTTGTCCAGCACCTCTGAGCGCCAGCTCTGCCTGGGTCTGTGGCAGTGGGCCCAGAAGGATGGTGGTTGTCTGCTCAGCGGTACCTTCCGGTTGGTGGGAAAAGCCACACAAGCAAAAAGACCAGCCAGAGGCCAGAGCCTAAGACATGGGGGACATCAGCCTTTGGGTCATTTCTTAAAGTGTCACAGCTTGAACCACGTGTCCCTGGTGCTGGTCTGAATGTGGCTAGCAAGCCCACTTCCCATGCACCTCTGAGTACAGAATTCCTCTCCCTCTCCAGGCTGGGAAGGGAGCAGAGCATTGGAGGCTGCCAGAACGTCGTAGGCTTAGATGGCCCTTGCAGGACATGGTTACCCTTGGAGAAGGGCCAACTCCAGACCCCCGAGTCCCCACACTGAGGGCACAGAGAAGGAGCCCCTTGGCTGCAGGTGTGGGCTGTGAGGTGCTGGTGCCCTGAAGTTCCCACCTGGGGCAGGGATGCTTCCTGCAGAGCCAGCTGGCACCAGCGTGGCTTGTTGGGCCCCTTGAGAGGTGCTGCTGCTGGGGATGCCCCGCTTCACACACCCAGGCCTGCACATGGCCGTCTTTCAAAAGGACCCTGCTTAGAGCTTCCCACCCAGGGCTGAGCATTTCCTTCAGTGTTAGGAAGAACTGGACCATTGGTGGGCAAAAGTGTGTCATTGAGCCACAGGGAACTTGTCACCTGAAATCCAGGCAGGAAACAGGGAGCTGCTGACGACAGGGCACCTTTGCAGGGATCTGCCCACTTTTCAGGCCTAGAAGAGCAAGTTCTGGTGACCTAATGTCCAGTGGGGTGGCTATGGTCGACGATACTGTGTCGCACACTTGGAATTTGCTAAGAGGGTAGATGGCAATGTTCTCACCAAATGCGCAAAAGGGCAGCTCTGAGGGGTGACCACTGTCATTGGCTTGATTGTGATAGTCACTTCACAGTGTATCCATTTCTCAAAACATCACCTAGTACATGCTAAACACATGCGATTTTCATTTGTCAACCACAGTTCCCTAAAGCTGGGAAAAAAATTCTTTCAAGTTAATTGACAGAGGAGGTGACCCGGGAGTTCTCGGGTCAAAGAAGTAGACATTTGGCTGTGACAGCAAGTGTACCCTGAACTCACTGAGCGCTACTCCCTGGGACTGGCACCAGCCAAGGCGGAGGTGGGGAGCAGCTCTGTGGTCTGTGAGCCCAACTGCAGGTTCTGGAAGGCCGGCAGAAGAGAAGCCCAAGCCTCTGTCTGGGACCATCCTCATGGGGAGTCTTCCCCCCCTTACCTCCTTCCCTTTCAGTGCCACCTAAGTGCACTCTTCCTGTCTTTCAGACTCTCATTTAATAACATGAGGGTCGATGGGTAGACTTTGCTGGGCCCTGTCCTCCCGTGCAATATCCAGGGATGATCCGCCCACCAAGTGTCTCATGTCCTGTGTGTTCTAGAAACTCCAGGTTATCCAGTGGCCAGGTTTCTTTGCTGGAGAACTGCACAGAGCCGTTAGCATGCTGGTGGGTGTAGCCAGACTCTAGGAAGAGGGAAGTGCATGCCATTACCCAAACCTGGGGAATGTTCAGGAATCATGGGCAGCGTCGTGACACGCTCCTCCAGGGATGGGCCCCACAGGTGGAGTCCCAGGGAGGATGCCCCCAGGCTCAGCTCTTCGCCCTTGTTTCTCAGCTTTTCTTTGGCTTGGTTTTTATTTTGCTCTGTAATATGAATGTGTGAGATAGTTCACTCCCAGAATCCATAGTCAACTTTGCTCTAATATGATGTGGGTTTTCCTAAACATTACCATTTGAAGCAAAATCATGCAATAAAAGCCACAGGGCTGATGTGAAAAATGGCATACAGAAGTAACACCCGACATGTTAAAGAAACATCAGCACCCCGTAAAGAGAGTAGTGCCATTGCACAATCGCTGAATGCTTCAGAAACATGTAAATGCTACAATCACTCTGGCACTTGACCTTTCTGAATTTTTCTCACTCCTGGATGACCATGAAGTGGTGCTGGGGGTCACCTGTGGTCAGAGCAGCAGGTGGGGTAGGGGCACTCTGAACACCAGGCGTTGGAACCAGCCAGGAGATGCTTGAGGGGAGCAATTGCACCATGTGTTTTTTGTGCTCCCTGGGGCTCAGCTGGGCTGGGGGCAGACTTCTGCATTCATTTAGTATTTCTTGTGGACAAAAATTGCAACATAAGCAAATGAAAAATTCTTGTTATGCTGAAAATGTTCCCTAATGTATCAAATACATTGGAACAAAGATGTGTTTTTAAGACAAGCGGTTACGTGGCAGAAATGAGTGGAGTGTTAATATTTCAGATTATTTCCTAGTAGATGTTTTTCTGTGCACATAACAAATCAACACAAGTACACATCTCGGTAGAATTCTTCTTTTCCTTAAGCAGGTTACTGCACTTCCTGTGTTCCATTTCAATCTTTGTACAGCATGGCTTGTCTCTGCCAGTGTGTGTACCCTGTCTTCATCTTTTCCATGTGGGCCAGTTTTCCAGGGTACAAATACACCACATTCATTTAACTCTTTCCCCTGATAGTCCCCTAAATTTTCGCCATATTTTTGTTGATAGGTTGTAATCAAGGTTATCTTTCTTGAATATGCACCTTCAATGAAGGCTTCTCCAGCTTTTGCTTGGGGCATACCAAGCTGGAAGGAACATGGCTCCTAGCTTTACAACAGCAGCAATGTTGCTCGACGGCCCAGCTCCAACGTTTCTCGAATTCATTAGGAAGCAGAAACCACAGGGCAACCGACTGAGCAGAGGTCTAAGGGAAGCTGGGAATGCTGCAGAGAGGGGTGCCACGCACGGGGCACTTGCTGCCTTGGGCAGAGGCTACCAGGCGCCGGAGGAGGAAGTCCCAAGAGATCAGCTTAAATCTCTAATGAGCTATTAAAGCCTGGTGTGGGCTGGGGTGGGACCTGTGCCCTCTCATGGACCCTCCACAGACCCCGTGGGGTGCTCTCAAGGAAGAGCTACTCCTTGGGAATGGCGCCGGCCAAGGCAGGGGCTGGGGAGCTGCCATTGTCTCATGCTCTGTGGTCCAGTGAGCTCAGCCGCGGTTCTGGAGGGCCGGCAGAAGAGAAGGCCAAGCCTCTGTCTGGGACCACCCTCAGCTTCAGCCCTTCTCTTTGTGTGGCACTTCAGAGAGGGTTTCCTCCACCCTTTCCCATCCCAGTTTTGCTGGTTATCTAAGATTGCCAGGCTGGGAGGGAGGGCGTGTCCTCTGCTGCTCTCAGGTCAGCCTGAGTCTTCAGCAGGGCTGTGTCCCTAGGTCTTGGGAGGGAACCTTCTCGGTGACGCCGTCCTGCTCCCAATGGCTGGGGTCTCTAATGGTCTGAGCCCAGGACTTATTCCTGCCCTTCCATTGGGCAAGAGGGTTCTTTCCGGTCCCTTCCCCCAAATGCAGTAGGTCCTCCCCAGTGTTCTGAGGGTGATGGGCTCTCTCTATGGTGTCTGGTCCACAGGGCAGGGAGGTGAGGAGGATTCAGGGCTCCATGTCTTTCCTTCAGCTCTGCTCCTCCCGGGTCTGCACCGTGAGGCAGGTTTTCTTAAGACACAGAGAGAAAACAGCAGAGCACCCGAGAGACATGGAGCCCCACGAAGAGGCATGAAATATGTGTAACCCGAATCTCAAAAGGAGAAGAGAGAGAGAAAATGGGTCACAGGAAATTGTTGAAGGGATGATGGCTGAGAATTTCCCCAAAGTAATGATAGGCACCAAGTCACAGTGTGCCAGCACTTTGATCTGGGACTTCTAACATTCAGAACTGTGAGAAAATAAATGTTTCTTGTTTTGTTATAGCATCCCAAGAAAGGATTACACTATGCAAGGCAAAAGATCACAGAGTAGCAGCTTTGAAATGTTAACTGAAAAATTGACCATTGCGGGGATTCAAGATAGTGGAATAGAGGAAGCCGCCTTCCTAGTTGCTCCGTGGGCTTGGGATTCAAGCATTGGGAGTGCTGCTTCTTAGTGAGGTGGATAAAAGACGGGTTTCACTAAAATTCAGTAGCATAGTCAGAGTGTCTTAGAGACTCCGAAATTTAGGTGCATTGAACAAAGGAGAGTCTATTGGACCAAGCTGATTGAGCAGCAGTAGCTCACCACAGAGGGAGGGAGAACACAGAGAGAAACACAATAGATAAGTTTGGTGCAGAAAAACCTGAGATCAGAAAAGCAGGCTGACCTTAGCTGATTCCTAGGCTGCATCGTGCACTGGTGCTTGAAAAGTGTGCTGTTTCTCAGCGGGTCATGCAGAGCCGAGGCTGGGCCGCCCTGAGGTGACCACACCGCTGCTGCTGCTGCTGCTGTGTGGACCCTGGAGATCACAGCAGACACCGCCACGCTGTCCTGGCATGCGGCCTAGGGTGTGTCCAGCAGAATGTGATTCCGCTCACATGACCAGCGGAAGTGGGTGAGTAATCTGAACAGGTGGGTGTGAAGACACTGGGACTAAGTCTGAGAAGAGCGTGTGGAGGGTTGGTTCTTCTGCTCCCCGAGTAGGATTCCTGGGAGGCTGCTAAGGTACGGACTCCCTGCAGAGCTTAGCATCTGCCAGGCTCTAGGGTGTGTTGATCCAATTGCTCCAGAGCAGATACCACTCAGCAAAGCCCCTGAGGCCTGGTTAGATTGAAGCCCCAGACACTGGGGGAGCACTGATCTGGTCTGTGCCAACGAAACTTCAGTTGACAGAACTTCTCACTGTGTCCTCCCTCATCCTGGTGAGAAGGGAAGCCGAGGGCCACTTCAGCCAGCTCAGGCAGCTCAGTGAGCGGCACAGAAACGGGAAGGGTCAACAGCCCTCAGCCCTTGTGGGGTCTCTCTCTCTCTCTCTCGCCCAAGAAGAAACAGAAAGGAACAACTCGGTACAGACATGACCATCCATTCTTGCTGACTGTTTTGACCACCTCAGAGGAGAAGTGGAGGTGATTCTTTCCTTTTCATTAAGAATCTCTTCTCCCCCCTTTTTGGTGTTCTTGCCGTGCTGATTAGTTTGTGGACATATTTTTCCCCCTTCAATTTTTAGCATTTTAAAAATGTGGTTATTTTTCCTCAACTTGTCTTTTGATGATAAGGTTAGGGGTTTGCTTATTTTGATTTTGTTTGTTTGTTTCTCTTACTTTCCTTTCTTCTCCCACTAATAGCCAAATCTTCTCTTCCCTCTCTCTCCCCCTCCCCTTTAATTTTCTATTCTTTTCTTCTCCTTTATAACCATCACTTGCTACATCTCTTCTGAATTCTTTCTGTTCACATTTTGCAGATTCTAAACTCTTTTCTACCTCCCTAGCGTTGTAGGGATAGACAAGACAAGGCTCCAAAGACAGCAGGAAGCAGGTTTATTTGGCTGCAGCCAGGTTCAGAGGGCACAGCTTTTGCTGTAATCAATCAATCCCCTGAACCCCGAGTTCAGGGAGTTTCAGAGTTTTATACGCAGCGTATAAGGGGAGGGGCTCAGAAGTTCCAAGTCTGCAGAAGTTCACATAAAGCAACTTTTTCTTTCACAGTTCTGGTCAAGTTAACCCTTCAAGGACCTGAGAGGGGGAGAGCTGGGACAACATCAAAAAAAAAAAAAATTAAGAATCACTAGAGATGAAGAAAGATGTGAGATTCAGGCTTGGGCCTGGATAACCTCTTCAGGGAAACAACAACAGAACATTTCTTAAACTTTGAGAATGAGAATGGACATCAAGATAGAGGATGCATTCAGAACCCCAAACAGACATGACACAGTATAGTTGAAATCCCCAACATGTGGAACAAGGAAGAATTTAAAAACCTTCAAGAGAGAAACATCAGGTCACATTTAGAGGCAAACCAATAAGAACCCCTTATAACTTCTTAGCACAGACCCTAAAAGCCGGGAGGACTGGGAAGGAAAATAACAGTGAACCAAGATTGCTGCACCAGCAAAGCTACCCTTCAGAATGAAGGAGAATTGAAAACCCTGGGACAAACGACGCTGTGCCAAGGCTGCTGAGGCTGGGGGGCACAGCGCTCTGACGGCCGATGACCACAGGAGCTTTGGAGCTCCAGACCACATTCCAAGTATTTCTAAAATGGAGACGGACAGCACCCTGGCTGTGTGTATTGGTGCTCAGACGTGCATGAATTTTATGGAACGACTAAACATGTCTGGTGTCATTTTGTTGGTGATCTTAAGAAGCCCTGGACCGCAGGGTGGTACCTTGTCACCACGTACTGCTGTGTAGTTTTGGTACCTGTTTTAGTCAGCCTTTTCACCCCTGTGACCAAAAGACTTGACAAAGAACAATTGTCGAAGAGGAGAGGTTTATTCGGCACCCGTGGTTTCAGAGTCTTAGTCCACAGATGACCCACTCCATTCCCCAGGGCCTGAGGTGAGGCAGCACGTCAGGGAGGAAGGGTGTCGGGGAGGAAAGCAGCTGGACATGGCACCAGGAAGCAGAGAGAGAAAGACTCATCTTGCCAGACAAAGCAGATACTTGAAGTCACCCTCCAGTGGCCCACCTCCTCCAGCCACACCTACCTGCCTTCAGTCACCACCCAGTTAATCCCCACCAGGGATCAATGCACTGATTGGTTAAGGCTCTCATAGCCCAGTTAGTTCACCTCTAAATTTTCTTGCATTTTCTCACATATGAGCTTTTGGGGGACACCAAATATAAACCATAACAGTTCGTTAGCTTGAGTTTGTGTTTATATTGAGCTTAAGAGATGTCCTAAATTAAATATTTAAGTGTCACAAATGTGTATTGAGGCATACCATACATGGTGCAGAAGGCGTAAATCTTAGGTAGACAGGTTGGTGAACTTGTAGATGTTTATGCATGTGTGTGTGTTCTCTGTTCTGAGATGGAGGTAGAAGATGCTTCCAGCCTCCAGAAGGTCCCTCATGCCCCTTTCCTAAGTCAGTAGCCACTGTTCCTGCACAGCTCCCCACCACAGGGGACCACCTGTTCTGGTCAGGGGTCTTAGAGACAGAAGCACGAGGGTGTATCGATAGATAGATAGATAGATAGATGATAGATAGATTAGATAGATAGATAGATAGATAGATGATAGATAGATTAGATAGATAGATAGATAGATAGATAGATAGATAGATGATAGCTGGATGGATAGTTATTAGCTAGATAAGAGAGGATCTGGCAGGGGACTTGGGCTGTGTGACGACAGAGGCTGAGGAGTCCCGAGATAGGCCATCTGCAAACTGCAGACCCTGGGGTGCTGGCAGTGCGGCTCAGTCCAAGGTGACAGGTCTCAGAACCAGGGAGGCTGGTGGTGTGACTCTCAGTCGAGGCTGAAGGCCTCAGAACCTGGTCCCCTGGTGAAGTCCTGGAGTCCAAGGGCAGGAGAACCTGGCCTCTGGGGTCCCAGGGCAGGGGAAGAAGGGAGTCCAGCTCCAGGGAGAGAACTTGCCCTTCCAGGGTCTCTTTGCTCTATCCAGATCCTCAGCTGAATGGGTGGTGCTCTGCCACCCCGAGTGAGGGCAGATGCTCTTAGCCGCAGATTCAAATGTGAATCTCTTCCAGAGACCCCCAGAGACACCCAGAAGCAACCCTTCACCAGCCGTCTGCGTCACTTAACCCACTCAAGTTGGCACCTACGAGTGACCAACGCCCCAGCACTTCTGCCTTAGGTCTCCTTTGGTTGGTTGTGCCCTTCCTGACGTTCCCATGCTGTGTGTCCGGTCTGCAGCCTTCTGTGAGGCTCACTTTCACTCACCTCTGTACCTGTGACATTCGGCCTCCCTTGAGTCTAGTTTTCCATGGCGAAGCACTGCCCGGTATGAGTGGACCACAGTATTGACGCCTGTTCTACTGTTAGCGTGCAGTTGGTTGCTTCCAGCTTGGGGGCATTACAAATAGAGCTGTGGAGAATTGCAGTTGTCTTTTGGTACACCTAAGCACCCATTTCTCTTGGCCGTATGTGGAGGAAGGGGAGTTGCATATTCAGCATCAGTAGCACGGCCAGCGCTCCCCCTTGACGCCACCCTAGGTGCTATCCTCTTCTGGGTTTCCGCCCTCCTGGGGTGTGCACGGCACCTTTCTAACGTGCAGTGAGAGGGCTGATGACTTCCATCCTCTTTGGTGCTTTCCTGTGAAGTCTAAGCCTATTTGAAAAATCCTTTCTTCCTTTATGATTTGTAGGAGTTGTACAAGTCTGTACAAGCCCTCTGTCAACACACATGTCTCAGCCTGTGGCTCAACTTTTCAACCTCTTCGTGGTGCCTTTTGCTGGATAAAAGTTCTTAATTTCACTGCAGGCCAATGTACCTTGTAGGTTGTAGTTCTGATGTTCTCTGTAAGATTTTTTTTCTCCTGTGAGAATATTCTCTGTTTTCTCCTGGAAGCTATTGTCTCATTTTTCAGGAGGTCTCTGGTGCATTTTGAGCTAATTTTTATACACAGTACAAGTTAGGACTGGAGACCAGGTGTTGGCCATGCAGATGTGCGGCTGACGGGCCTGGCCTTCCAGTGGACGCTTTGTTCTAATTAGCGCCTCAGGAAGCCAGAACACGTGGCCTTTCTCTAGACCTGTCTGTCCACTGCTGCATTTGTCCGCTCTTTCACCAGGAAGGACTAACTCTCAATGCAGTCGATCAAACCTGCGATGGTTTGTCCGACAGCTGGAGGACTAGAGGATTCTGGAACTCGTGATCGTTTTGGGTCCCATGATTTATCAGAGTCAGTGCCGCCCCGCCCGCTGGGTCCTCTCTGGCTCTGGCTTTCTCTGTCTGGTCCCTGGGTTCCGCCCGTTTGCTTCTCTTGGCGCCGTCTTGGTCTCCGCCTCCAGACCCCACTTACTCCACCAGAAGAACACATTACCCCAGACTCTGGCCTTCAAAGCTGGCCATCCATATTGCTCACGAACCTGCAATTTGTGCAGGAGTTGGTGGGCACACGGGTGTGCGCTCCCTGCAGCATCTGCTAGGGAGGGTGGACGGCTGGGTGGGACTCTTCTGAAGGCTCTCGTGGTCACTCTAGAGTTGATGCCGGCTGAAACCTCGACTGGGTCTCTTGGATGGCACATTCCCTGTGGCCTGGGCTTTAAACCATGTGGTGGCTGGTTTCTAGGGCGTGTGCAACCTGTGCTTGAGAGAGAGGGAGAAGTTCTGTCCTTCACGACACAGCCCTTGCTGTGCTGTGTGATTTGTGTGGTGTGATTTTGGTGGCCCTGAAGTCTCCTGTGTCTGAAGCTTGGTCCCCAGAGTGGTGGAGGGAGGTGGTGTGCAACGTTTGAAAGGCAGGCTAGTGGGGGGTCCTCAGGTAGCTGCCCTCAGAAGACCCAAGGTATCTCCCATGGGGCCCCGAGCTCTCAAGTTGTTACATAAACCTGAGCTTGACCCCTGAGTCTCTTTCTCCCTGCCTGATGATGTGATCGCTCCCTCTCTCACATACTCCTTCCTTTGTAATTACCACGTGGTCCTTGCCAGAGCTGAGCTGATGCCACCACCAAGCTCTTGAATCTCCAGAACTGTGAGGCAAATAAGCCTTTTTTCTTTAAAAGTAACTGCCTCAGGTATTTTGTTACAGTAATGACAAACAGACTAATACAGCCCTGGAAGTCGCATACACCACCTCTTCTGGATTATATTCATGGAGGGAGTCACAAAGCCTTCCCAGCTTTAAGGTAAAGGGCAGGATTCACAAGAGCATGTGGGACTGGAAATGTTGCTGTGGGCAATTTTGAAAAATGTGTTCTGCTCACATGTATTTATGGTCTGGATAATCCCCAAACCTGTTGCCAACCCTCTCCTTGCCTCTCCTGGCTCTGGCTGCCCTCTCTCCCTCATGGGCTGACTGTGGCTCAGATGCACAAGGTTAGCAGGGCACAAGCTATAGCGTTTTGCATTCTTGTGTCTGAACAAAGTGATCAAAGGTGACAGCGTCACCTCCACAGGCCCTGGTGGGGAATGCCAAAGCCGAGAAAAACATCTGTGAAGTCTGGGCCTTCCAACATTTCCTCTCTTGTCAGCAAAAACAGTGAGATTTAGGGACTTGTAGTTAGCAGTGAGATTTAAGATGTTTAGTCCCACAAATCAAACCCCACAGGTCTTCTGGGGTTAACCAGGACAAATTTATGAGAGAGAAATTATGTTTTTTAAGAGATTCTGAGAGATGAGCTAAGGTTTCTCTGCCTGCAGGGCAATATTTCCTTTTGAAATTTTCCGTCCCTTGTCAAGGTGGAAGGTGCTGCTGGTGACCTTGTTTATGACTGAGAGAGTAATATATTTGCAAAGCAGAGTTCTGCCCAGGAACTTAGTCTGTCCCTGACTTTTGTCGCGAAGCTGCTTTGATTTATCCACAAGCCAAACTTTCCCGACGGAGGGATGATTAAACCTGCGAGTGGCTGAAATATGACACAGAGTCCACCTGACTGGGGAAGCCACATGCCTGGGACACACTCCCCCCCAGGGCCTGGTGACCCTGGGACAGGTGTTCTGAGAAAATTTACAGGATGAATGGAAAAACAAAGATCGATGGAAATGAAAAAAATAAATCCCATCCCGAAGCCACTGAAAGAGAGTTTGAAGGAAACTCAGTTAAAAACGGACGCCTTGCCATTTTCAAACAGAGCCCGTGCAAAACGTGGTGTAAAACCAACACTGCATTTTGCATGAAGAACAGTGAAACTCTGGCCATGGAAATTCAAAAGTAATGACGGTGATGAGAAGAAATATGGATAGATAAGTAAATTTGCTCAGCAAGCTTTGTTGAGCACTGTGAGCTTTACCAGGCATTGGGCAAACCTTTGCAAATACAGGTAGAGAGGCTGTTCTTGGCCCTTGTTAATATTGTGCTTCTGATGAAGACAAAGTACTTCGCACTCACCAGCAGATCCTTACCCTGAAGTGTGGCTTGACTACAGATCGGGCTGTTTCCATGTTGTTTTTCACGGGGGCTATTTCATGGAATGTAAGTCACCGCACGCTACAAGAGGCTGATTTTCTGTCTTGCTAATTACACAATGACAGCCTTCTTCGCTAGAGTTCAATTTCACATTTAGTGACAGGGGAATTTTCACCTTAGATTTTTAAAAAATGCACAGGGGCATTTTATAAAAAATACATAGAGGCACCGGCAGATTCAGTGCATGTTTGAAAAAGAAAATCCAAGCAGCCATGGTCGGGATAGTCCGGTTCTCTGTGCACAAAAGCCTTCCTCCACCTCCTCCCGGGTCCCTGCAGGCTCTGCCCCATGGTGCTGTGCTTCCTCCGAGGATGTCGGTCGCCTTGATCCTGCTGTTCTGGTAAATGCTTCTCTCTGGGCCCGAGAGCATTCTGTTTAATCCTGAGTCGTGTCATTTTTTAAAATGGTTTTTCTTTTTCTTTTTTCTTCTTGCACTTCTGGGACTGAGCCCAGGCCCTCCTGTGTGCAAGGCAAGGGCTCCACCACTGAGCTGCACCTCAGCCCTAACTTCTTTTTTAATGTAGTAACTTTTTAGTGAATAGATTTTATTTTTCTGAGGAGTTTAGGTTTACGGAACAGTTGAGCAGAAAGTACAGAGAGATCCCATGCACCCTGTCTCCTGGCACCGGTTATGTCTCTGAAGTCATTTAAAATGGCAATCACACCCAACGTGGGAGGAGGGGACAATGTGCAGGCCCAGTGAGGTGAGGACAGGGGCGGTTGACGCGAGGTGGACGCGCACACAGACCCGCTGGCAGCTCGGTTGTGACCGTTGTCTGAGCCCACACGGCTGCTGTAAGAACATCCCTCAGCCTGGGTGATTCAAAGGGAGTGGAGATTGATTCCTCCCAGCTCCGGAGGCTGGAGGTCCAACATCGAGGCACCGGCAGATTCAGTGTCTGGAGAGGGCCCTTCTCTGCCCCATAGAGTGCTCTTGCTGAGTCCTACAAGGAGGAAGGCAAGAAAGGGGCGAACACTGTGTCCTCACGTGGATGAGGCAGGCCAGGGGGCTCCCTCCTGCTTCTTTCTCAAGGGCGCCCATCCCATCCATGAAGGCGAAGCCCCTGTGGCCTCCTCGCCCCCAGGGCCTCACCTCTTAGTGCTGTTGACTTGGAGTTAAGTTCCAACGTGCAGGTTTTGGAGGTGCATACAGCACTTCACCACCCCTTGGCTGACGGGGCTTAGAGGAGCGTAAGGAACCCTGACCTTGGAGATGTTGCAATGGGGAAAGGTACAGCTCACAGATGCCCTTGGGAATCCCTGAACTTGGTTAAGGCAGCACAGCATTTGTTCTGTATTTTTGACTCCATTTGTTTTGGTACTGGGATTGAGCCCAGGGCCTCCCTCAGGCATAGTGCTGTGCCCGTGCTACACCTCTGAACTCTACCCCCTGAGGGTGCAGTTTTAAATCTGTATCTCAGATCTTTGTGAGCTACCTGTCACAGGCGTGTCATCCATGATCACAGCCTGGGAAGAGCAGGGACCTGTTCAGGTTCACAACACCTTCAGGGGCAGTTGGCCCCTGGCCCAGAGTCAGTAGGGAAGCCACTATATTTTCATTTTTGTGGCAGTGGAATTCACTGCACCCCCCTCTTCATAGTGGTTTCTGAGAAACAAAGACATGTGCGTACATATTTAGGAAGCATTCTTGCTTTTAAAGTAGATTCCTGCATGGTTGGTGACTATCAAGAAAGCGTTCATGCGCGTTCAGTGGGCTAGAAAAGAGTCTTTACGTATTCAGTTTGGCATTTTCAAATGGTAATTGACTTTTTAGACAACTGAAGATTTTTTTCTTTCTTTTCCTCTTTCCTTCTTGCTAATTTATCCTCAAATGTTATCCCCCATAGGAATGAATCCCAGTTTTTTTTTTAAAGGTCTTTAAAACACTTTCATTTAAAAACCTAATTTGCAGGGACTGTTGATTTAATTAGCCCGAGGTCATTTGTTGGATTACTAATGCCCCAGTGTTCTCTTTGGAAGCAGACGAGTGGGAATTATGGGGGAAGGATGGCACGTAGCTCAGCTCCGAGAGCCGAGACACACGGGGTCTCTGGCTGCGCTGAACTGCCGCGGCCTCTATTTGCCTGAGTCCTGCAGAAGCCACGTAAGTTTTCAGAAAGCACTGAAATCCACGAGGGCTGGAAGAGGTGTCCTTGAGACGGGACTCTGGGAGTGAAGGGAGAGAAGCGAGTGTGGAAGGAAGTGCCCAGGAACTGCTGATGTGCGGAAGGCTCTGGGGGCGGCTGCGACTCCTGAGCACCACAGCCATAGCCTCGTCGGCAAAGGCAAGGCCAGGGCCGTGTGCAAACTCGGGGAAAAGGGGTGAGATTGTGACTCCACTCTGGCTCCGTCTCCAGTCCAGCCCCTCGTGCTGGCCCTCTGTGAATATTACACCCCCACCAGAGGGTTGCTGCTCTCCCTCTGGAGATGGCTCACATTCTCCCTGGATATGAACCTACTCTCCTAGATAGACCTCGTCTATACCTCTGCCTGGCATGAGTGGAAATCCTTTTCCGTGACGTCATGTATGTCAAGAGCCACCCCCGCCCCATCCTGAGCCGAGTTCCCCCTTCTCTCTGGGAGCTCTTGGGACCTAGTTTGGAGGCACCTCTTTTCCTGGGACAGCACCCCAGGGTACTGTTTGGCCAGTGAGTTGATCATTTTGACTTCTACTGTCAAACGGGGAGTCACAAAGATGCAGGGGACTTGGGATGTCTGTTCTCTTATTTCTGGTGAAGGATGCAGGCGTCTGACTGGTGGTGGGGACTGGAGGGACCCAGAGGAAGGAGACAGGGTTCCTGCTCGGGGGCCTCACCCAGAAGGTCAGAGGCAGACGGAGTGTGGACGCTTCACTGCTGTGGTTATTTGACAGTGGGTTATGGAGGGTGGAGTGGGCACCATGGGAGGGCGTACCCCAGTATGGGCAGGTAACTGAGGGGTCCTCTTGGTGCCAGGTGACTGGGACAGGCTTCTAAAGGGCAGAACTTTTGGAAATTGAAAATGGAACTCTCCTGAAGCCCCAAGCACAGCACCTCCATCGTGAACTCATCCTTGATACGAGGGTCCTTCTCTTGTCCCAGCTGTTAATCTTAAGATTTGGTTCACATGTTTCTCTTTGTTACAAGAAATTTTCTTCCTCTTCATTTTCCTAACTTCCACGGTACTTACTAAAGATGCTGATGCAGAGAGATTTCCTCCCTGTGAAGCCGTCTGAGGACCCTCGGAGTGAAGGCAGCTTTCGGAGACAGCGGAGTTCCTTGGGTTCTGTCGGGCACCCCGCCTCCCAGGTGGGCAGATGCTCTTCAGTTCCATCTCAGCCCCCCCCCCCACTTCTGTTTTTAGATTGGGTTGACAGGAAGCCAATTCCTAGCTGTCTTCTAGAGAGGAGGGCCTCAGTGCCGTGGCCGTAAGCCTGCCCTCGGGGAGCGTCCAGCTGTCAGACGCTCACAATGGCGATGGGACTTGCCCTGGCGCTGCGTTCATTTAGCCGAACATTCATGAAGCACTTGCTAAGATGCTGACCGAAGTCTATTTCTCATCACCTCACTCTCCACAGCACAGCCGTGTGACCTGCTTCAGGTTTATCCGTTTATGACTTGACTCCATTTTGGACCTTGTGGCTGGACCCCACCCTCCCTTGCTGCCCCTCTCACAGATGACTTCTTCTCTCTTCCCTTGAGGCAGACGCCTCTGGTTCTTTTCTCAATCATCCTCTTTCTCTGCACGATCATTTTCTTTTTCATGAATTTGCTTAAGACGAGTATCCTCATGTTGATGATATGGGGAGAGACAGATGGGTCGACTCCCAGTCTCCGTCTGTTTCCTCATCTCTACATCTGCATCCACGACCTCTACGGCCTTTCTTGATGATCCCAGGAGCTCATCATGTCCAGAACCAAGCTGCCTTCTACAGAGGGTCAGCTTGATTACGGTGGGCTGTCGGGGGGGGTTTCCACACATGCCAGAAGGGGGCCGTGCCGACATGGATGGATGTCTCTAGGCTCGTTCTGTGGGATCCCTCCTTCATCCAGTCTATTTTTGGTAACTTGGTGCAGCCACTGGTGACTGGCTGATGAAACATTTTAGGTGATATAGAATTTCTTGGAGAAGATGTGAATTTGGTGTCAACATACCTTATATACAAACAAAGATATGATAAATGGTGGTACAAAGGTGTATTAAGAATCGTATGCAAAAATAAATAAGAGAGCTCATGTATAATGGCATAATTTGTGTGAACATACTTTATATAGAGAGTTACAAACAATTTTGCTGTGAGTGGATAATTATGAATGTAATGCACTCCACTATTGCCATGTATGTAAGAAGTAAATAAAAAAAAGAAAGAAAGAAAGAAAGAAAAGAATTTCTTGGAGATAGCTAATATGGTAGATAACTGACTGTCCAATTCTAACAAGATAAAGTTTAATGGGAACAAATATGAAGTTTGTTTTCTGTGTCCCCAAAGCCAATCATACAAGTAGAGAACAGGAGAAATCTAGCAGAACCAATGTCATGTGTGAGAAGTGGGTAGTGTCTGCCTTTGGTTGACTGGAAGTTTGATTGAGGCGGCCAAGCGAGGCGCCTGTCTCTGGAGCTCGTCCATCCTGGGCTTCACTCTATCTATCCAAGTTCAAGGAAAGCCGACTCCAGGTATCAGGGGAAGAAGGGATCACAGCATTTCCTGTGACAGCCAGGTGAACAAGGAAACGGGAATATTTAGGCTCTCAGAGAAGCTTTTTGAGCCAAGATGAGTAGCAGGAGTCATGTCTTGCCACCGAGAGTGATGCTCCTAGCCTACTGGATAAAGTTGATCAAGCATTAGAAACAGGGGAACAGGGTGGGTGAACGCGGACCAGGGGGCCGGGGAGATGGGAGGGGCTAGTCCTGAGCCCCATCACTGGTCTGCAGTGACTCCTGCCAACTCTGACCCTCTCCACCATCACCTCTTAACACCACAATGGTTAAAATATCATTGGCATTTTAGGTCCCCAAAGGCCGGGAACACTAAAGTGGGGACTTCGGCAGAGGGGAGAGGGTGAGGGACTGCAGTGGAATCAGATCACACGTCTGGGTGGAAACCTCGTGAGTTTCTTTGTTGGGAGCTGATCGTGAGGGACCTGGCTCCACCCGAGTCTGTGCTGCTTTTCGCCTTGAGCACACTCCTGAGTAAAGGGGTGCAAGGTGAACACCACGGGTACAATGATGGACAGCCACCTGACCTTCCTAGCAAGAAAGGGCCAGTGGTGGTTCTACTGTCTAGATGGGGGACTCAGGAGAGAGGGAGCTCACAACTGGAAGGCGATAAGTGCGCGGCCTCGGACTCTCAGCTCCCAGAGTCTAGACGGTTGGGCTTGTCAAGAGGAGGAGTGGGAGGGGCTGGGGCGGGTGGAGCAAAGCGCCATCATCTGGCCTCTGTACACTGAGCTCCGAGCCTGTGGGTCACTGCTCTTAAGGCAGAAGGCCAGCTCCCAGTAGGCAGGCGTCTTCTGGCTGTACCGGGCAGGACTGTGTGACCCGGGATGGCTTTCCACAGCTTCTAGGGCTTGGACAGCTGGACAGCTGGGACTGCCGCTGCTTCCTGCTCATGGAGGGTGACCTTGGAGCCATCAGCTTGCATTGGCTGAGGCCAAAACAGCTCAAGGAGACGGGCTTCTCTCAGGCCCCAGGTGGGGAGTGGTGGGATCCTAGGAGCAGCTAGTCCTCTCACAGTCCTGGAGGCTTCAAGTCCAAGATCAAGGTGCCTGGAGGGTCCCACAGCCTCTGGAGGCTCCAGAGGAAGATCCTTCCTTGCCTCTGGAGGCTTCTGGTGGGTGCACCAGTCCCTGGCATTTCTTGGCTTGTAGAAGTGTTGCACCAGCTTCTACTTCTGTTGTCACAGTCCCCCAAACCCCGAGCCTCTGTCTCTGTCTCTGAGTTTCTTGGTCTTTACTTTCCTTGTAAGGACACCAGTCATTGGATTTAGGGTCAACAAGGTCCTGAATATAATTTGTGAGATCAGGCAATGGGGCCGCAACCAAAGGAGGTGGTTAAAAAGACCACAGAACCAGGCTTTACTGAGGCTCACGGAACTCCATCAGGCGGAACTCGATCAGACAGACAGAGAGGACAGGAGGAGGGTCTGAGGAGAAACCACGTGGGAGCTCGACTGGACTGGACTTTTATGGGGCTTTGGCAGGAAGGGAAGGGTGTGGGACAGGAAAAGGTGTTTTTAGAGTTCCTTGTCCTGCTGGAGTTGGTGGGGGAACTGGCTGAGATCCAGGGTTGGCCAGAAGGCCCTGTTGATTGACAGGTGTTAGCCAGGAGATCCTGCTGATTGACAGGCGTTTCCGTCTGCGCCTGATTGATGTTTCTTTTCTTTTCTTTTTTTTAAATTTTTATTTATTTTTTATTTGTTTTACTTAGTTACACATGACAGTACAGTGATTTTGACGTATCATACATTTGAATCAGATGGGATATAATTTCTAATTTTTCTGATTATACAGGTTGCAGGATCACATTGGTCATGCATTCACACATATACACACAGTAATAATAATGTCTGTTTCATTCTACTATCCTTCCTATCTCCCCAACCCCTCCCCTCCCTTCCCATCACTTCTGTCTACCTAATCTAGGGTAACGCTATTCTTTTTTTTTTCTCTCACATCTTCATACATGTATTTTGTATCACAATGAGGGTCTCCTTCCACCATCCATGCAATTTCCTTTCTCCCTTCTTTTCCCTCCCACGCCTCTTCCCGTGCTCTTCCTCTCTTCCCCATTTTGAGTCACCCTCCCTTATATCAGAGAGACATTCGGGATTTGTCTTTTTGGGATTGACTAACTTCACTTAGCATAATCTGCTCTAATGCCACCCATTTCCCTGCAAATGCCATGATCTTATTATTTTTTAGTGCTGAGTATTATTCCATTGTGTATAAATGCCACTTTTTTTTAATCCATTCATCCATTGAAGGGCATCAAGGTTGGCTCCACAGTCTAGCTATTGTGAATTGTGCTGCTATAAACATTGATGTGGCTGTGTCCCTGTAGTATGCTGTTTTTAGGTCCTTTGGATATAGTCCGAGAAGAGGAATAGCTGGGTCAAATAGTGGTTCCATTCCCAGCGTTCCAAGGAATCTTTATACTGCTTTCCAAATTGGCTGCACTAATTTGCAGTCCCACCAGCAGTTTATGAATGTGCCTTTTTCTCCTGCATCCTCGCCAACACTTGTTGTTTGTCTTCCTCATGGCTGCCACTCTTACTGGAGTGAGATGGTATCTTAGAGAAGTTTTAATTTGCATTTCTCTGATTGCTAGAGATGATGAGCATTTTTTTGTATATTTGTTGATTGATTGTAAATCCTCTTCTGAGAAGTGTCTTGGCCCATTTGTTGTTTGGGTTATTTGTTTTTTATGGTGTATAGCTTTTTGAGTTCTCTGTATACCCTAGAGATTAGAGCTCTATCTGATATGAGGGGTAAAAATTTGTTCCCAGAAATTGAAACAAAAGAAACAATTGAAAAAATAGACAAAACTAAAAATTGGTTTTTTTAAAAAATAAATAAGATTGACAGACCCTTAGCCATGCTAACAAAGAGAAGAAGAGAGAGAACCCAAATTACTAGCATACAGGATGAAAAAGGCAAAATCACAACAGACACTACAGAAATACAGAAGATAATTAGAAATTATTTCGAAACCTTATACTCCAATAAAATAAAAGATAGTGAAGGCATCGATAAATTCCTTAAGTCATATGATCTGCCCAGATTGAGTCAGGAAGATACACACAACTTAAACAGACCAATATCAAGTGAGGAAATAGAAGACGCCATCAAAAGATTATCAACCAAGAAAAACCCAGGACCAGATGGATATAGAGCTGAGTTCTATAAGACCTTTAAAGAAGAACTAATACCAATACTCTCCAATCTATTTCAGGAAATAGAAAAAGAGGGAGTACTTCCAAGTTCATTCTACGAGGCCAACATCACCCTGATTGATGTTTCTTTCCTGTGAGGGCTGCTTTGTCCTAAGTCACCACCACTGGCCTGACATAATTATCTTTGCCTGATGACATCTACAAGGACCTATTTCCAAATAAGGTCACACTTTTACACACGGGGCAGAGTGGGTGTTGGGACTTCAACATGTCCTTTTGGAGAACAGAATTCAACTCCTAATAGTGAAGAAAAAGGGAAGTTTCTGTATATTCATGTCAGCCAACTTACTGTGTTCACACTCCCGGTCTTGAGAATTTTTGCAGGAAAAAACCTCTTTTCTGAATCCCAAAGCAAATTTTTTTTGCATCTCATTCAAAACCTGGGCACACAGGTTAAAGTATCTGTGCTCACAGTGTCCCATCCCTCCTCAGTTCTATCTGGAGAGCCTCACTTAATCACGTCTGCAAAGTCCTCTTTGTCTCATATAACCTATTCACAGGCCAGGGAGTGGGCATGGGGCTGCGAGGGTGGTGTTTCTGTCCATCCATACAGGGCATCTGAGTGGAGCGGCACTGGAGGGCAGCGGGCAGTGCCCAGCAGGACGCCCTCCCATGATGGACTACGCAAACCTAAACTTGGGTTTCTGTAAGTTGACTGCTCTCCAGGCCCCTAGCAGGGGGATGTTAGTAGGAACATGGTGAGCTTCCTGTCTGGGAGCCAGGCCTTGGCTGTGACTCTGGAGCTAGGGCCCAGCGTGGGGCTGAGCGCTGTGCAGGGGAGAGCAGCCGCGGGCTCCCCAGTGCAGCAGCGAGGGAGGAGGAAGCCCAAGGGCAGTTGAGCAAAGGGAGAGGAGCCAGGGCAGCGAGGCTGAGCGTGGGGACCGAGGGGCGGGTCTGGAGAGGCCGATGAGTGGTGGTGGGAGCTTGCCCGACCTGGACCATCAGTGGTCTGGCCCTGTGGCAACTGCTGTGCTTTACTGTATCTGTGTCACACAATCACTCATGATGTAGGTGTTGTGAACATCCTCATTCCACAGATGGAGAAACTGAGGCAGAGAGCTAAGAACAACCGTGCAAAGATCGAGAGCCGGCAGGTGTCAGGGTCAGGGTTTAACTGGGGGCAGTTCAGCTGCAGGCTGTGTGCGACAGACCCCTTAACATGCCTCAGGCACGCTTCTGATGCCCTGGATGTCTATGCAGTGCCTGCGGCTTTGCCCATGGAGTGGGTCCCTGGAAAGCAATCCTGGGGGACTGCACCCAAGCTGCTGGCTAGCACTAAATCCTAGACCGCTGACCTGACCAGACTCGGGTCCCTGAGAATAATTTGGTTTGTATCGTGATGGTTCTTTTGCCGTTGTTATTTTCCACTGGCAATATGTCTCCCACAGTGTAATTCGCAGCTCTGATAAATCGATGGCTTCTAAATGAAGCACGGTCCAGGCTAGCTTTATGAATTCTGCGGAGCAGCCCACTGCATTTTGGCAAGAGCACCCAACTGGGGTGAGCCCTGTATTAGCATTTTAATTGCAGGCTGATTGCTTTCCTGTTGCAAGACTCAGCCCACGAAGGTACAGCAAGCAAGTTTCAATTAGTTCTTATCCTGTGATTTACGGGGCCCATAAAAACCGTCTCCCTGTAGCACTTGGGAAGTAATACCCTTAATGTACTAAAAGCAATATAGCACATTAAAGGAAAAGAATGGCCTTTGCTAAGATGTGGGCATCCAGGGTCCCAGGAAAAATTCCTGTTTGAATGATAGTAAATTATCCTGGGCAGGTTCTCGTGGAAACAGAATAGAACAGACAGAAAACCAGGGGTCCTCTAAATTCCATGCTGGGCTTTCTCTTCTTAATGTGGGATATCACGGTGGGCTCTTTCCCTGGCCTTCCTTTATTTTGTGGTGGGAGCCAGCTCATAGAACTGACATCCCTTATCAGATCTTTGGCTTACAAACCTTTTCTCCCACTCCATAGGTTACCTTTCTATTCTGTTGATTGTTTCTTTCATGGTGCAGAAGCTTCTAAATCTGATATAGTCCTGCTCGTTTATTTTTTCTTTTTCTGATATGATACCTTATGCTTTTGGTATCATACCAGAAGGATCAAATAAGTCAATTAAGAAAGGGCCTCAATATACATTTTCCCAAAGGAGATAAATGAATGGGCAGGGTGGCCAAGGCACATGAAAAGGCACTCAACATCGCTGTTGACAGGGGCAATGCACAGTGAGATCTCAACTGGCACCTGTTCAGATGACTTCCATCAGAGACAGAAGGTAACAATGTCAGCTGGGATGTGCAGAGAGAGTCCCTGTGCACCGTCACGTGCATGTGAGTCAGTACATGTTAGAGTCTGTAAACAAGTCAGGATGGCGCCTGGCATTTTGCCAGAGGGAGTGGTTGGTGAAGTAACGCCAGCGAGCCATTAGGTGTGGAGATTCCTTATTGGTTGACTGCTGTATCTAGTTTATGTTAATTAAGATAAGCTGTGTGGAATGGATAAATACCTCTGTTGTCCTACAATAAAGGGCTCCCGCTCCTGCTGTATCAGTCTACAGAAGTTGCTCGTCACCCCCCGGTTATTTTGCTGCAGCCGGACTGCGGCAAGTACAGCCCTCATGGAAAGCAGCATGGAGATGCCCCAAGAAACGAAAACTTAGGGTCATCATCTTGTTACAGGGCTGGGCCTTCTGGGAAACTGAGGCTTCACAAAGGCCCCCCTTCAAACCCCGATACTTGAGATTAAATCAGAAAGATTTCAGCTTGACTTTAGAAGGGATGGGGAGGGGGAAAGAGGACACTCTCAAGGGAGGGAGTGGGTCCTCTCTGAGAGGAGAGGGAGAGCGTCCCTCTTCTGCCCTCTTTTATTGGAGTCCCAGGAAGTTCTCAGAGGATCTGGCCTAGGTCCACCGCTTGACTTCTGACTGACAGCAAGATGACATCAGACTTTCAAGTCCCCACTGCCATGACAACTCAAGGTCTCTTTGGCCCACGCTGACCAGTTCTAACTGGAAACCGTTCTTACAGATTGTGTGGTTGGGGGATTGTCCTTATCTCCCTGAGTTCTGGGATCTGGTCTGTGGAAGGTCACCAAAGTCCTCCCATCCAGGGGAACTTGTGTTCTTCTTATCAACATTTTATGACTGCATGTGTCCTGTAGATGGCAGGTAGTTTGTTGGGGACTGTCATATACCCTGTGGACTTGAGCCAGGCCGGGGTGCAGGTAAAGGGCTTTCTAAAAGGGAAAGCTTGGGGATGGTCAGCACAGTCGGCCTAGTTCATAGAATATTCCTCACCTCGTGTTCCCACACTCACGTCTTACTGTCCCCCCTGTCAGAATTATTCAATTTCTTTTGTAGTTACATTTAAAAACTGAAGGACCTCAAGACCCCAGGCCCAGCATTAGGTGACCTAACCCCTAGGCCTCAAAGCTGCAAGATGCTCCCTCACCCAACCCCCATGTCAGAACCCCTCCAGCAGCACGTAGCACCTCAGGTGTTGCACAATGTTACCACAAGATGTTCCATGTAGATAACCCTAACAGGCCCCCTATCACAAGATGTTCCTTTTAGACAGCCCTACCGGTTAAACTTGAGAACTAGGTTTAAAAACAGGAACTGAAAGGACAGAATGCAATTTTATGGTTTTTCCGAGAACAAAAAGTTGAAAAACAAGTTTACCCCCTAGGTGACCCAACTGCTGGATTCAGAGGGACCAATAGAAAGGCTGTTGCTGTGCTAAGCTAAGAACTAACCCACCTGTTCCCTATAAAAGATCTGTACCCCAAAGCCCGGTGTGCCAGTTCACCGAAGCTCTGGCTGAGGTTTCGCTGAGCACCCGCAGGCGCCTGTGTGACAATAAACGCCTCCTGCTTTTTGCAGCCAGTGTCTCGTGTGGTTCATTCCGGGTTTGGGATCTGTGGATCTTTCAAAACTACATATTTTGTCAATGGTTTTCTGAACAAATTTCACCAAAATTTTATTTATTAAAGTAGTTTTTTGCTATCAGCAAACTACTTTTGTTTGTAGGCAACACTTTAAGTAGCAACTTTTCATAGTTGATCTAAGAGCACGTGTCCTACCTTCTGTCCTCAGGTCTTGAGTGGACTTGTTCTGGCCAAAGACACTCTGCCGTGGGGGAGGGGGCTGGGCAAGGGCCTCACAGTCCTCCCTGGCTCAGCTCGGAGACACTGGGCCTCCCCAGGCCACGTGGAGTTACCGAGGCCTCTCTCTGGCTGGATGCTTTCTGCACCATCGGATTCCGTGGGTCCCAGACTTCTTACTCTTTCTGGAGGGAGTGTAACCACAGCAACTATCCGAGCAATGGCAATGCCTCTTTTCTTTATTTTTAAGGCTATAAAGAGGACCAGATTTCCAGGTCCTCCTTCCTGTAGACTTTTGACTTCTTCAAATTTTGAGGCTTCCTGGCACAACTGGAGTAATATCTTGGTCTGCCTGGGAGCCGGCACTTGCCAGTGGCTTGGTCCTAATGTAAACCTTTATTGCCACTCCCAAAGTACCTGTTGATCCCTAAAGACTCATCTGCGGGTCTAGTTCATGACTTGGTACTCATGCTAAACCGAAATGAGGAGTGATGAGAGGATTCTGCACATTTTGTGTCAGAAGTGTGTAACACGAAGGAACTCTGATACAATAGACACATGTACCCACATGTGGACATGCATGTGGATATTATCTTTAAAAGTCCTCTATTTCTGTTTGAAAACACTAAGAAGAGGTTGAGGAGTTGACCAAAGGAGGTGATAGTAATTCTATATAAAGTCAATCTTCTAAATTTAGAATTTTTCTCAAATCACAAGCAACACTTCTATAATAATATACTATTGGTACTTGTTGGGGCTCAGAAAATAACACCCCGAGGTGAAGCCTCAGAAGCAAAGTCTCCTTGGACCTTCTCTTGCATCCCTGTCTCTCACCTCTCCACCTCCCCAGAGGCAGGTCACAGTAACTAGAAGTCTCTTCTTCAAGGCTGATCAAAGAAATCACTCCCTTCCCCTAAAGACAATCATAAAACCTCAAAAGATGACTCTAACTTCCACCTTTCTGTGTAAGGTATAAGTATGTTAGCCTCAGGGAAATCCTTTGATCTACATTGTTTGATTGTAGGTCATTAAACCCCTCTCCAGAAAGTTCCTGCCCCATGCCCAGAAGGAAGCCAGCCTACATGGACAGGCCAAGAAGGGTCTGAGCAGGCAGGCTTGCTGGGTTTCCTCTCCTGTCTTTCCTCCTGGGTATTACTGTTGCTTCCGGCTGTCCATCATATCAACAAGCCTGACTATAAAAACTGAGAGCTCATCCTGAGTCTGGGGTCTTCATTCTGAAGGCTCCCATGATTGTAAAGCAATGATCAAATGAGTTTGTTCGCTTTCCTCTTGCCGCTCTGTCTCTTGTTCGACCTTGACCCTTGGTGATGGGCAGGAAGGAATCACTTCCTTTCCCATCCCTTCCCTGTGGATGTTAAATCGTCAACCCAGCCCCATATTCACACTCTTGCTATCCATCCTTGGTGGCTTAATTGGAGCTATCCTATTTCTTAAGATCTTTTCTTCAAAGACACTAAAACTCATTAACTTTCCATGGCTTCTGGCTAAAGGGATTAAGGAGTGAGATTTGGGAGCAGTTTAGTGATAAAAGAAAAGACGAAACTTACCCTGTTTATTATCTATTTGGGTGGGAGACACACCCAAAGGGGAAGAAAACCGTGTATTTAGCAGAACTTGTTGAAGATTTGTGCACTGGTAGCTGTAGTCCTTGGGCTTCTCTGATGAGAACATGTGTAATATATAAGTAAATTATTAAATGATTTTTTCTATAGATCTCTAGGCAGAAGATAACCCAAATGGTTGAATGACACCTAGTCCAAAGAGCAAAAAACTATTGTTTTAGTCAGCTCTTTCACTGTTGTGACCAAAAGATCCAACAAGAGCAATTTTAGAGGAGGAAGAATTTCATGCTCACAGTTTCAGAGGTCTCAGTGTGTAGGGGGCTGACTCCATTGCTCTAGGCCTGGGGTGAGGCAGGACACATGGCAGAGGGTGTGGTGGAGGGCAACAGCAGATAAAGTGCTCCCGTCTCCAGGGCTGAAATATAGACCTCAAAGTCTCACTCCCAATCACACACAGTCACACAGTTCCTGACCACATTAACACCCAGTTCATTCCTATCAGTGGATTAATTCACTGATTAGGTTAAGGCTCTTATAATCCAATCATTTCACCTCTGAACCTGAAGTGGCCCCCCTCTCTCCACAGAAAAAGTCTTACCTGGGCTTCTCCAGAAATCCACACCATGGCTTATTTTGGTACCGTCAGCCAAAGAGTCTCTGCAAAAGAGTCCAATGTAGATAAACTTCCTATTTTCCCGTTGCCCTGTTTACTTGGCCACTGGCCGGGAAGATACCAGCACTCCAGGTGCTGGACACCCCCTTACTAGTTTTTCGCAAATGTATCCACTATAGTAGTTTGTAGAAATGTGTAAACAGGCCTCTGGCCTTGAGCTGGGCTTCGCAGAGATGTCTACATTTTAAGATAAGTTACAAATGGGCCCATGGTAACAGAGCTGGGCTTCGCAGAGATGTCTACATTTTAAGATAAGTTACAAATGGGCCCATGGTAACAGCTGGCAGGGGGAGGAGAGGAGGGGAGAAGAAGCTCTCCCCCTCTCAGGTCCTTGAAGGGTTAACTTGCCCAGAACAGTGAGAGAAAAAGCTGCTTTTATGTGAACTTCTGCAGACTGGGAACTTCTGAGCCCCTCCCCTTACATGCTGGGTATAAAACTCTGAAACTACCTGAACTCGGGGTTCAGGGGCTTAATTAATTACAGCAAAAGCTGTGCCCTCTGAACCTGGCTGCAGCCAAATAAAACTGTTTCCTGCTGTCTTCAGTGCCTTGTCTCGACTGTCCCTATAACATACCTTTTTGCATTATCTTGCACATGAGCTTTTGAGGGACACTTCATATCTAAACCATAACATTCTGCCCTTGGACCCCCAAATGTGTGCCCCTCTCACAATGAAAGATACATTTAGTCAATCTGCAAGACTCCCCATCATCTCAACAGTCTTAATAGTGTTAAGAGTGTTAACAGAGTCCAAGTCCAAAGTGTCCACTGAGACTCAGGGCAAACTCTTGGGGAGTCCCTGTAAAGGTCCAAAGCAAGTTACATGTATCCGATGAACAGAGTAAGCATTCCATTCCCCTAGGGAGAAACAGAGGCCAGAGAGGAGGGATGGGTCAAAGCAAAACTGAAATCCAGCTGGGCAAACAAGTTCTGCAGCTCCACGTCCAGCACTTAGAGCTGTGGCGTTGGGATGCTCTGTCCAGAGGGCGGGTGTGACGCCAGCCCTGGGGCTTAGCGGGCGGCAGCCTGTGGCCTCTCTTGGCTTTCCTCTGCTGGATTCCGCAGTGTCCTTGGCAGACATTCCAGGTACTGGCACCTCCTCTTCTGGGGGTCTCCACAGCAGCTCTGGCTTCCTCCTCCCACCTCCACACAGCCCACTCTCAGGAGCGGCCTGCAGGGTGCCACCCTGCTGCACTTCACACAGCTTTTTAAGCTTTCCTTTGAAATCTGGGAGGAAGCCCCCATGACCCCCAAACTCAGGCGTCCTGCAATCTTGCAGAACCAGCACCGCATGGTTGATGCCAAGGTCTGCCACCATCTCAAACAATAACCAAACCTCCTGGGGTCATAGATGCTGAGGCCTCTGAGTACCTTGGTGGCTGAGCTGGCCCCCTGGAAGGTGTAAGCAGGGTGTTCCACGGGTCTCTGATGAAGGAGTTTTACTTTAACACCCTTAAGCTTGAGACGGGTGTGGACTTGCCAATTCCCCAGATGCCCTTAACCATCTTTCCTATAGGCTCTGGATAAAGTCTTTGTAAGGGTCCAGCGAACGTCGGAGGAAGAGACCGCCAAGAGACCGGCTCATGCAACAGCAAAAGGGGATTTATTGAGGATCCAATCCAGCGCGCTGGGGCTCCAGGCTCACTCAAGAAGGGAGAGCGGCCAAGAGCCCCGAGCAGAGGTTAAGCAGTGCTTAAGTACACTTTTTGGGGAGGGCGGGGGCTTTGCATACATCAGAACAAATCATCATGAGGCGTGGGAAAATCGAACAACAACTCTCAAACTTGATTAGCACATTCATTGGCGGGAACAGGTCGGGCGGGGGTGATAGGTCAGTTCTAAAGCGGGATACACATTCAAACTGATTGGTTTAGGCCCTGAGATGCCTACGTGCCAAGCTGCACAGGGTCCTAGGTTATTAAACAACTAGATGGTCAGGGGGAATATTTACTGGGCAGTCCCGGGTATTGTCCTAACAGCTACAGGAGTTTCAGGTTTTGGGTGTAGCATAGGAACTTAACAATACCTGGTCCTTTACATTTTAACTCAGGCCTTGCAGCTTAGAAACTTTACGATACCTGGTCTTTTACACTTTAACTTCAATTTCTTTTACTCTTACATCTTTAGCATCTCTTTGTGGCTATAACATCTTTAACAAACACACCTTGCTTAGCTCCATTTTCATCACAGCCGTGTGGCCAAAATGCATTTTTCAAATCTTTCTGCTTTGTTCTCCTCTTCATTATCAGAGTAAACTTGGATACAAGATGCCAGCAATTATCCATGCTAACTGCCTGAATGTTACGCTGCCTAGAAATTTATTCTGCTAAATTAAGAAGTCCATTACATGTAAATTCATTCTCACAGAAGCTCGTAGGACATGGGGAAAATGTAGATGACTTCTTAGCCAGAAGATAACACAAGTGACCTCTAGTCCAATTCACGACAGAGTCCTCCATTTCCTCTGCATCTCCATGAGCCCAGTTTTATGGTCCATAGTCCTACTGACATCTGGTCTTCTGAGCTCCCACCAGAATTGCCCATGAAGCTCCACTTACAACACTGTAAGGGCCTTGAAGGCCACAGTAAGAGCCCAGTGGTGACATGGCAAAAGTCAGTCACGTGCTTAGAAAATTATATTGGGAAGATGAATCAGAAGGAAGGTCTAGGGGAGCTGAGAGTTGGAAACTGAGAAAAGGACAAGCAGGTCTCAGTGACTCTGTCCCATCTGCGGGACTTGG
This sequence comes from Marmota marmota marmota, assembly GCF_001458135.2. Taxonomy (NCBI): domain Eukaryota; kingdom Metazoa; phylum Chordata; class Mammalia; order Rodentia; family Sciuridae; genus Marmota; species Marmota marmota. The sequence goes on along the minus strand of NW_026000164.1, from coordinate 1,361,256 downwards.
AGCCTAGACTGGGTTATTCCCCGTCACGGTCGTGGAGGGGTGGTGGCTTGAACAACACAGTGTCATCCCAGCAGCAGTGGCCAGGGCAGTCGTCAACCCCATTCTTCAACGTCTGTGGACTTACTGCCAGTCTGACAGGGTCTTGAACAAGGTCACGAGAAAATAGCATCTGCCCGATGAGCTGCCAATGCGCAGTATCTATTATTGTGGTTGACAAAATAAATCTGCTTTTATGGCCTATTTGCTTTCGAAGGTGGAAGCTCTTGGAGATTACATTTGCTCCATTTTTTCTGTCAACCTTTAAACAGTGACGCATGAGTGCTCCTGGGATTGGTGCTTTCCGTATCAGGCCTCTGGTTCTGGCGAGTCCATCCATCCATCAGCCATCTGTCACGCCCAGCTCGGCAGGACGGCGCTGTCCTTTGGGGACAGCATGGGAAGAAGTGCAGAAGGTCTGCGTTTCCCGGTGGAAGCTTGCACGTCCCCTCCTCTTGACCACAATGGCTGCAGAAGTTGACTCCAGGAGACCTGGATCTGTTCTCGCAGGTGTCCCCTGCACCGGCTGTGCTCCAGACTGTCAGGCCGGCAGTCTGCATTGCAGACGATGGCTCTACTTTTTAAAATACGGCTGATCAACACACCCCACCCCAGCCGCAGGTCTGAGAGGGTTTTGCCCCTGGCTCGAGGCCACCAGCTGTCTTACTCGAGACTCCTTCGTGACCTTTTATTTGACTATTAAAAGGTGCTGTGGTGCCAGCTTTGGAGGTGGTGAGCCCCCTCTCCTGTTGACAAAGCCCCTTCGGCCTCACTCACGCACCTTGCCCACGAGGAAGGGTGAGGTCATTTCTTCGTTGTTGTCTAAGATTCAAGTTGAGTCAGAGAAGCGCTTCCCTGAAGTCACAGAGCAGTAAAATTCACAGAACCCAGGGCTGCGGGAATGAGCGCTCCAGGTTGTTTTCTTAGAATGTTGTAACTTCAAAACGTCATCATTGAAGACATTTGCTGATGGCTAACCAGCGTGGTGCGGCCAGCCAGTGGGTAATGGGGTCTGCTCTGGTCAGGGGCTTGCCTTTCTTTCAGGTCCTCTAGCCAGGGTACGTATTGTGTTCCATCTCTGCCGCAGTCTGGCTGGGCACAATCAGGAGCCACTTGTCAAAAGAAACTAACTTTATTTTTAGAACCACACATGCCAAACAAAACAGCCTCTCAGGAAAAATCCTCAGAACCTCAACTGCCACCACCGGCTTTCCACCAGCCTCTCTCTCCCACACAAGCCTCTTTCCACCTCCCACAATCCTCCTGCTCTTGAGGCCGATTGGCTGGGTCACGTGGGTGGAGCCAAAAAAGTCCCCCAATGAGCAGCTCCGTGGTCTGAAAGGGCAGGGAAACAGTCCAATGAGCATCACCGCAGAGGAGCCAATCAGCTAGATGTTGCTGGGGCCGAGGAGCCAATCAGCTAGATGTTGCTGGGGCCACTGTGAGCCAATCATCAGCCGGCAGCTGGAAGTTTGCTGGGGCCCCTTCCGCTGTGGCTCTCAACACATCTCCAGCGCTGTGATGGCATACCTGGGCTCATAGAGTTTCAGGCAGAGGTACCTATTTTGCTCACGGCTTGAGAGGGTCTCTGGTCCCGTGGCCTGTTTCTCTGGGCCTGTGGAGGGCAGAGCCAGGGTTGGCATGCACAGTCACCCATGACCTACTTCCTCCCATGGGCCCCACTCCTACACGTCCCACCTCCTCCCGGTAGTGCCACAAGCTGGGGACCATGCCTCCAATGCTTGAACCTTTGGGGACATGTATGTCTGTAAAGACTCAGGTCCAAGCCGGGTGCGGTGGCTCATGCCTATCACCCCAGCAGCTGGGGAGGCTGAGGCAGGAGGATTGTGAGTTCAAAGCCAGCCTGAGCAACTCAGCAAAGCCCTAAGCACTTCAGTGAGACCCTCTCTCTAAATAAAATATGTAACAGGGCTGGGGATGCCGGTCAGTGGTTGAGTGCCCCTGAGTTCAATTCCTGGTACAAAAAAAAAAAAAAATAGCTTACATCTCATTCCCTCCCCTCTTTCTGTCCCTCCCTCCCCCATCCTCCTCCCTCTGCAAACTCTCCTTGAGCTTCTTCTGGTTTCCCAAGAACAAGGCAGGGCCTGGCCTCTCAAGCCCGTTCAGCCAGCCGAGAGCTGTGGCGCGGAGCCCACCGGACCTGCCGGCTGTGGCTTGTAGCTTTAGACTTTGTTTCCCTCCAGACTGTAAGAATTCAGTCTCACTATTGTGGGACGTTTCAGCTTTCCACGGTCACTTCCTGCTTCTCCTTGGAGCTTCCTGGGGGTCATCCTAACTGCTAGGTGGCCAGCGGCCCAGTTTCCCTCTCATCCTGAGATCCACTGGCCCCTGGGTGAGCACAGCCATGTGCCAGGCGCCGGCTGGGAGTCGAACATGCTGCAAAAATTCCCGTGGGCCTGCCGCTCACCCTCCTAGGGAGGGACGATGGATGCCAGCTAGGAGGTGAGTTGTCTGCATAAGTAACGGGGTTCCCACGTGAGAGAAGCCGTGCGGAAATGGGAGGCACGGGCAGGGTGAGTTTCAGTGGCTGCGGCTGAGAAGGGATTTCAGGTGTGCCCAGCAGGGCCCGGGAGCAGCCATCGCTCCCCTAAGTCCTCCTTAGCTCCCGTGTCCCTTTTCCTAGGAGGCGGGAGCCAGTCCCGGCTGTCGGGCAGCCCCTGCCACCTCAGGGTATTCTGAGGGCCACGTGCAGGAGGGTGAAGAAGAACCAGCTAGGCCAAGGCCACTGGTCACTGTCCTGCAGGACCTTGGGACAGTGTGCACCTGCCTGGACCTCTTGTGTGGGCTGGGCCTCCTCTTCCACGAAGTCACCTGGACCCGTTGGCCTCTCTGCTCTCCATTCTCCCTGCTCTGAGATCAACCAGAGCCATGCTTAGACAGTGTGTGCACCACCACCCTGTGCCGTGTGCCTCTGCTCCCTGATGTCTCTTTTCTGTCCCTCAGGTGCTGCACAGTGGGCCTGCTCAGGGACATCGTATCAGCAAGGGCTGGAGGAGTCAAGGATCTTGAGGGAAATGAAGGGACCAGTTCTGCCTTAGGATACAGATGTTGCATTTTAAAGGGGAGTCGGGAAAGGCTGCGGTGGGCTGTGAGGGTCAGGTCGGGCTCATCCTGGGTGTCAGTCCTCAAAATGCAAACGTCACTCAGGAGCCTCCTCGGAGCTTGGGACGTCTGACGAGAGGAAGTGGGGTGGAGAAGGGGTGGTGGTCTGGAAAGCGAAGCGTCTCACTGGGGTGGGAGGGTGCTACTCAGACCCACCAGAGTCCCTGGGCTTCTGCCTTGACCCAGAGCCTGGCCTGAGTGTCTTCACCACATCTGGTTTAATTCACACGACAGCCCATGAGATGCGTGGTCCAGGCTTGGAGATGAGGACTGACGTCACCACCTTCAGTGACTTGTCCACTGGCTGACTAGGGGCAGAGCCTGGACAGCACCCGGGCACTCTGCGCTCCACACTGTCTTCCTTCCTACTGTGTCCCCTGGGCGTCAGCCCATGCACTAGGCTCTCAGTCATGAGCTATATTTTATTTTTTGTACCAGGGATTGAACCCAGGGGTGCTTAACCACTGAGCCACATCCCCAGACCCTTTTATTTTTTGAGACAGGGTCTCATGAGTTGCTTAAGGCCTCACTAAGTTGCTGAGGCTGGCTTTGAACTCGCGATCCTCCTGCCTCAGCCTCCTGAGTTGCTGGGATCACAGGCGTGCACCACCATGCTTGGTTCATTTCTTTTATTTAACTGAGTTTTTACTGATGTGCTCTACAACCACGGGTTAGCTGGCAAACCCGTGCCAGGCTGTGTACCTTGGCACAGTGTTGCCTGGGGGGAGTGGCTAGCCTTGAATGGACCGATGCTCGAATGATTAATCGCAGACAGAAATTTGGCTTGAATGTTCCAGTCCCTCCGGTGGGTCATGACGAACACCAGGAAGCAGGCCTCCTCTTACGTTCGGTCCTCTTCTCTGAGAACTCCCCGTCTTCCCTGGAACATGTTACACCAGAAAGGATGTGAACGCCTCGTGTTGGGATGGGAGGTGCTGCCAGGCCTTTGCTGCTACCCTCTGGAGCTGCTTTCCGAATGGAAAGCAATTCCCTCAGCAGAGACGAGGTCTGCGGTGCTGTTTCACACCTGACTGGAAATACGCTCCTCATGGGATGCAGGCTGCACCACACTGAAGGTCTGCCTGCAGCTTTCATGAATGTGCACATCAGGAAACCCAGGTCCTTGTCACGATGCAACCAATCTTTCTCCACTAGCTCCCCTGAGCCACCCCGACTCCCCCCACAGGAGGACTGCTGTTCTTCTCTTTCACCTTGGATCGATCATAGCTGCAGCAGGAAGTCATCCAAGTGGAGTGGTGGCTCCTGGGTGCCTGGCCCTGCTCGGTGACGTCTGGGAGGTCCCCTTGCTGCACAGGCCTGCTCTGTCTCCTGGCGACCACGTGTGTCCTACTGTATGAATGCCAGTGTCCACGCGTCTTCCTGTTGATGCTCGTTTGACTTACTTATTTATGTCTTTTACTATGTCCTCTGTGTTCTGTTTCCTGCTCTGTGGAGTTCTTCCCACAGGACGAGTGTTACCTGTTCAGAAGGTCGTCTTTACAATGACTTCATGCTGTGCCCTTGGTCTTGTAGGACCTTGTTTCTTGGAAAGCCACATGGAAGGACCGTATTTCTTTTTCCAGCTCCACTGCTCACCACAGAACAGAATTTACAGTATCTTGTGCTTATCTTTGTCCCTCCCTGACTTGGCCTGGTAGCTTTAGCCGACGTTCTTTGAATTACAGCTCTGATGACCGAGGCTCTTTCCCTGTCTCCTACCTTCTCCCCTCCCCCTCCCCCTTTCTCCTGTGTGTCCCCAAATCACACTACATTTGCGTTGGGCTCTGTTGTCTGCTTTGGACTTTTTTCTGCTGTTAAGTGTAGCCAAGCCCTTCCTTAGTCTGTTTGGTTGAGTTTTCCTACCGTCTGAAGGTGAGCTGAATTTTAAATTCCAGTAGTTGCTCCAAGAAAGGTTCATAAAAGCAATTTTATTTGAATTCTTTCCAGTTAAGGACCTTTTCTGTAGCCTTTGTAAATGTAGGGCCACTTGGCTGGATATAGAATATTTCCAAACTCCCTCTTAAGGTCTTTCCGTATCTCGTGATAGTCTCCTGGCTTTGAACCTTGCTGAGCAAGCCTGTCTCTCCCGGTCACATGTGCGTCATTTTTTTTTTTTTTTTTGGACTGACTTCACAAAGACTCCTCTATCCTCTTTGTGTCTATGGAGTTCACTAATTTTAATATCATACAACGCAATGTCAAAAATTACAGGCTAATTTTCCCTGGGACAGTGGATTTCTTCATTTCAAGAAAGAGTTTTAAATTATGTATTTATTTTGTTCCGTGGTTTCGTTAAAAAAATCCAGTGCTCACATATCGGTTCACTTGGGCCGTTTTCTGCACAGGGCGCGTCCTCTCTGGCCTTCTTACATCCAGGCTGTGTGTGTTGTCTCCCTGTGTAACCTCTGTCCCCGGTCACTCAGTGGTTATGACCTGTCCAGGCCCGTGGTCTGCCCGGCCCCTGCCGCGGGCATCTGGTTTCTGCGATGCTCTCAGGAACAGCCTGCCACAGCCGATTTCCCTGGGTGTCACGTCCTCCTTTCTCCTCACTCGCTCTTCCCTGAGTCACTGCGCGTCTGCGGGACTTTTGCTTTGCAGAGGGAATCTGTAAGGTGAAATTCCACCTGGAACCCAAGCTCCTGTTTCCAAGTTTCATGGCAACGTGTCCCCGTTAGTGGGTTTTTCTGTTAGTACATTTGGTTGCTCTTTTCTTGTCTGTTTCTTACACTTTTCTTGTTTGAATAGTTGTGTATTAGTTGTCATTAAATGAGTGACACTTTCCTAGGAACATGTGGCGACTTCTAGACTCTTCTGTGGCCACAGAGGCAACGGGTCTGCTAATAAGCTTTGACTTTAGTAGGAGCCAATCAACACTGAGCTGTGGGTGGAGTAAGTTCTGGCAAAGCTCCTGATACAAGCCCGGTCGGTGCTCAGGAGGAGGCAGCTGGCCCTGGTTTTCAGCAGCTGGACTGGAGCCTCTTTCTGGGCGGGTGATTCACCCTCAGGAATAAATAATCCAATGACAACATTGCTTACAATATAGATGGGAGTATTTTACACACCAAAACCCCCTTTAAAGTGTTTTAGTAAGAGATGGCTCTAAAACACTTTCCTTCCCTGTTTTCCACACTAAATATTAAAAATATAAAAGTGGTTAAAATCCGCCTCCTATCTGTGGGGTCTCTGTGGAGAGACCCAGAGGGGAGGAGCCAGAGGCAAAGTGAGAGGACGAGAGGGGGAGGCCGGGCGGCCTGGGAGAGTGCGCGGGGTTGTCGAGGCCGGAGGGTGGAGTGGCTGGAGGTGGCCATGGCCCTCCATGTCCTCGGGTGGAGGCCCTCAGAGAGCGGAGCGTCTGGAGGACTCTGCAGAACTGCGGTGGCCTCCTGTTCCCTGAGAGCCTCTGAGGCTCCCGGCGACTTGTGCCCGTGATTTAGAGGATGGGGAACCCGGGGCCAGGGTGAAGGTGGGGCTCCCCTGCAGTCATGGGAATGTGGTATGTGGCCTGCCGGGGAGCCCAAAAACGGGAATGGGTTTCTGCAGCAAAAGCAGGTGACCTCTGCAGGTCACCTGTGCTGGGCCTCCCCCTTACCTGTGTGACAGGTGGGGGCGGGGACTCCTGGCGGTGATTTGCCCTCTTATTTCCACCCAGTTCTAACAATTTTATTCTCACAAGTCATTTGGAGGACCCATTCTGTCTCCTGGCAGCTGGTCAGTACCCACTGTTACCACCTTCTCAGAGCGTGGCTGTCCTGTGGGATGTCAGCTCTGCACAGCCACGAGTCACACCTGGGAGGGCAGTGACATCATGGCAGGTGACAGGGGGACAGTCCCTGGTCTGCTGGTCAGGTTCTGAGGGAGTCTGGTGAGTGACGACCCCTTCTTTCCACCCGCCAGCTCCTTTGCTGGGTCTTCTGGCTCCGACGCTCTGGAGACTTTGGTTTGGTTACAGGAACGAGAGACTCAATAATCGAAAAGCTGAAAATTCCAGTCTCCATCCTACATGTTGCCCCTAAATTCTCTCTGTAAACAATTCTCGTTACCCCAGAGTCCACAGACTAGTGTGTCTCTGGGCACGAAGTCCGTATTTTGGGGCCAGTAAGGAAAACCACTGTGAACAATTGACCTTCAGGTTCTCGTGGAGTGGAACCTCAGGGGAATGGGAAGAGCCGATACTTGAGGCCTCGAGTGTCTCCAGCCTCCTCTATGGGCCTTCAGCTATGGGCTGGTGCAGGGAAGGGTCAGGGTGGGTGCTACCAAGTCAATGAACTGCAGACCCAGGGCTCCTTCTGGGCTAAGATAAAAGAAGTGGAGTGTTTTCAACCCTGGGAATTCCTGTGATGGAAGTAGGGTGCTCAGACTCCACAGGGGCCCTTGTGCCCACTTCCTGGTATCACACCCATGTCCCCTGCACCCCACAGGATGATAGCACATCACTCCCGCTCCTTGAGGCTGTGACTCCTGTCTTGCTGGCCAACTCTTGACTCAGTTGCTTCCTTGATGGCTTTGAGGGAGCAAGGGCCACTGGGGAGACCTGCACAACAGGGAATTGGGGGTCCAGCAAGGAGCGAACTCCAGCCCTCACCTAAGGAGCTGGATCCTGTCACCAGCCATGTGAGCTCAGAAGCAGCCCTCGGATGAGACACCAGCCCTGGGTGACACAGTGATTGCCACCTTTTGAAGCAGACAACCAGCTAAGTTGTGCTGGGTTCCTGATGATCTGATTGGTGGAAACTGAGATAATAAATACGTATAATTTAAGCTACTAAATCTGTGATAACTTGACATGTATCACAGGATAATTAAGAGGGAAGGCACCAGAGTTAGCCATCTCCAAGGTAAGGGCACCATCCTGCACGACTGCCATGGCTGCCCGAGGTGCTGAAGTCAGTTGTGAGTTTGGGGGCTCCCAGAGTCACCCTGACTTCAGATCAGCTGGCTACAAATTCGAAGTCCCCACAATTACTTTTGAGTTCAATATTTCACTAGAAGGACTCCCAGAATCCAGGAAAGCCCTCCACTTACAATCAGTTTTATTATAGCAAAGGGTTCAAGTCATAGCCACAGAAGAGATGGGCAGGGAAGCCCAGGGACGTTCCGTCTCCCTCCTGCACTGTGAGCTCTAGTGCCTGGACTTGTGGGGCTTCTTCACCTTGGCGTTGAGGCGCTGACTAGTTCATTGGTTATGTGGTTTAGTTGACCTCTGGTGCCCCTTCCCTCCTGGAGACTGGTGACGTCTCGTGGCTCAAAGCTCCAACCCTCTAATTAGGCTGGTCTCTCTGGTGCATCCCCCCCCCCCCCCGAGGCCACTGGTGTCACTGTGTTACTGTCCTCTGCTGAATGCCTGGGTAGCGTCAGTCCTCAGAGGTGGTTCCCGAAGCTCCCTGGGACCTACGTCACGAGGGAGATTCCTGCTCCCGGGAGTGGACAAAAGCCAGCCCTCTCTCTGGGTAAAAGGGATGGACGAGGGGGGACAGAAAGGGTGTGGACTGGTCAGGACCGAGGGGTGGGTCCTGCTGTGGGGGCGGGGCTGGGAGACCTCAGCAAGGCTGAATGTCTGCGGTGTTGGACTCGGGGAGGGAGGCACAACATTTCAGGTACAGGAGGATTTTCAGGAAAAGTGGCCTAACACCTGAAAATAGGCAAAAACCTGGTTTCATGCCCTTGGCCTGTCATGCCCAACATTTTCAAACGAGCCCACCCGAAGGTCATCTGACTCTCCTGGGTGACGTCGTGTTGGACCGACTGATTAACACCCAGAAGTTTTACAACCCTGTGAAGTCAAAGCTTAACTCGGGCAAACTGAAGAAGTGCTCTGATTTTTGTCTTTTCTGACTAGTAGCAAAGACACCTCAGAGGCTCTGGTCTGGCTGACTTGATGGCCTGCCAAGCTTTCCAACACCCCCCTCGGCTCTGTCCCCTGCTTCCTGTTCCCTCTTTCCTCCCAGAGGCCTTCTCCTGGCCCTTCCTGGCTCCTCACTACCATCTCCCCGTCTTGCAGGCAGGTCCCTCGGGTGACCCTCAGGGTGTCCTGAATGGGAGGCCGTGTGTCCCCAGCCCCAGAGCACAGCAGGCGAATCTGATTTCCACCAGCAGAGCCCAAGGTAAGGCTCAGCTGGGCAGCTGGTCCAGGAGCCCCTGTGTCTTACTCGCTGCAGTGGGCAGTCTGTCTCCATGTCCTGAACTGTCCCTGCAGATCAGGGCAGATAGAAGTACAGGAGAGAGGAATAAATGACGGGGAGAAGGAAGCCCACACAGGACCTCTGCAATCGCATCTGGATCAGGTGCTGGGTTCCAGTCAATATAATGTATGTTTTATTATTAAATAGCCCATTATAATATAATAGGGCAATAAATACTGATGAAAGTGTTCCCGGTGAGTAATTTCTTTTGGAATAATTACTATTTGATTAGGGAATGATTTGGCTTTTAATTTACACCGGCACTTAATGTGTTCCCGTTAACTGAATATTCTCCCCGTGGTAAGTGCAGGCCAATCCAGACAGTGATGAATGCCAACATGGAGGGAACTTCACTTCAGCGCAGCTCCTGCGTGGGGCCACTCAGTTCTGTGGCCTGCAGATGCCACCTCAGTCCAGGGCGAGCCTCGCTGCTGCTGGGTGCTGCCTGGTCTGGCTGGGCCCAGGGTGGAGAGAAGAGGTCCAGGTGGGTGACCCTAGGTGGCTCTGTCCGCCTCTTGCCTTTCTTGGTGCGTGGACTCTCGGGGCACGTCAGCTCCTGGGGCACGGAGTCATCTGCAGTGCTTCTTTAAGAGCCGACTGACTGTGCCAGGCACTGTTCAAGGACAGTGTTAAAAGAAAAAATCCCACAAATCCAGAATCTCCAAGGCGTGAGAGTTGTGGGAAAGCATAGGCACTCCGTCTACGCTAGGTCTGGATGCGACCAGTGGTCACCGTTGCGGGGGAGGAGGTGCCCCAGGGTGGGGCCTCACTGATGAGGGCAGAGGAGACAGGTCTTTTAAGGGAGAGGGAGCCAGGGAGCCGAGGGTCCCGCAGAGCTGGGGGGTCCCCTGGTGCTCCTCTGAGGAGCGTGGACATCTCACATCAGCATGGGAGTTAAAGAGGTCTGCCCTCCAGGCCAGGGGGAAAGTGGATCATCCCCCTGAATGTCTGCGGCGCAGAGAGCCCCCAGGTCCCTGGGAAGACGTTCTGGGTGGGGAGGGTCTGCCTCACAAAGCAGCTGAGGAGGGGCTGACCAGACGCCTGACTCCGCTGCCTTGCAGGAGCAGGGCTCAGGGACATTTCTGTCTGTCCCCAGGTAAATGCTGCTACCAGACAATTCATCTGGCAGCTTAGAGACGACTTAGGCAGGCACCTTGGGCGCAGTAGGGTCATGTTAGGGATGCCTTGACTTGTTGGGTGTTGAGGAGTGGGGTGTGGTGAGATCATTTGTGCCCAGTCCGTGGCTTTTATCTGCCAAAGCTGAGGCCTAGGTGAGGAGGGGCTCGGAGGCCCCTGACTATAGAGTTTGACCAAGGGAGTCTTTGTCATTCTCATTAACATGAGGTGGGACCTGCTTGTCTATACTGTCAGGCGGCTTTCATTACTGTGAAAATCCCCAGGGGAATCAACTCATACAGAGGAAGGTTCATTCTGGTTCATTTGGGAGGTTCCAGACCAAGACGGTTGGCCCAGTGCGGTGGGGCCTGTGGTGAAGCAGGACGTCACGGTGGGAGCACATGGCAGAGGTAAATGCTCTTCTCTTGGTGACAAAGAGAGAGGAAGGGCACACCACCAATGACCTGCCTGCCTCCCTCGAGACCCCACCTCTAAGGGTCCCACCACCTCCCAGCAGCACCACAGGCTGCGGAGCAAGCCCCAACACAGGGCCCTGAGGGGACACTTATCTAAACCGCAGCATGAACACATCCCTCCTCTTCCTCCATCCAGTTGCCGCCCCGGAACTCTCCAGTCACAGGGTGGAGCAGGGCACAGACTTCCGAAGCCACGGTTCCAAGTACTGGACAGATTTGTCCAGCAGGGCTTCTCGGTGGGGGTAATACTGACCAGGATGTTGGGGAACCTCATGGGACGTTCCTGGATGTCACAGGAGGGGTCACCATGGGCATCAGGAGGATGAAATCCAGGAATGTCTCCCACTGCAAGGGGCAGAATTGTCTAAGAAATTGTAATTCTTGCTCAATTTGCCTTTAAGATCTCACTAATAACGGTGGGAATGTTGCTGGTCATTTGCATATAAACACAGTACTTCGGCATGGTTTTAAAAACATGTTTATTATTAGTGCATTATCTGCCCACTAACAGTGGAGTTCACTCCATTTCAGTCCCCATGACTTCCTCCTTCTGTCCCCTCCCCTCCACTCCCCTCCTCTATTTGTAAGGGTCCGGTGAATGACAGAGGAAGAGACCACCAAGAGACTGACTCATGCAACCGCAGAAGGGGGTTTATTGAAGAATCCAGCACGCTGGGGCTCCGTGCTCACTCAACAAGGGAGAGCGGCCCAGAGCCCCAAGCAGGGGTTGAGCAGTGCTTAAGAACACTTTTTGGGGAGGGCGGGGGCTTTGCATACATCAGAACAAATCATCCTGAGGCGCGGGAAAATCAAACAACAATTCTTAGACATGATTAGTACATTCATTGGAGGGAACAGGTCGGGCGGGGGTGATAGGTCAGTTCTAAATCGGGGTACACATTCAAACTGATTGGTTTAGGCCCTGAGATGCCTACGTGCCAAGCTGCACAGGGTCCTAGGTTATTAAACAACTAGATGGTCAGGGGGAATATTTACTGGGCAGTCCCGGGTATTGTCCTAACAGCTACAGGAGTTTCAGGTTTTGGGTGTAGCATAGGAACTTAACAATACCTGGTCCTTTACTTTTTAACTCAGGCCTTGCAGCTTAGAAACTTTACAATACCCGGTCTTTTACACTTTAACTTCAATTTCTTTTACTCTTACATACTATCCCCCATCTATTTATCGTTTTTATAAGTTGGCACTTTGTGGGGGCACATCAAGTACCCTACAAGGGGATTCACCATGGAGTTAGTGACCTCATCCCGCTGCCCTCCCTTCCCTCAGCCCCTCCTCTAATCCACTGATGTCCCCTCTGTTTCCATGTGTTCCCTCGCCCCCTCCCTTGTTTTGCTCTAGCTTCACATAGGACAGAAATGTTTGGCCCTTGACTTTCTGCGTCTGGCTTATTTCACTCAGCTTCATCCTTTCACTGAATAATGATTTCTTTCTTTTTCATGGCTGGGAACTCCACTGAGTATATATGCCACATTTTCCTTAGACATTTGTCATTTAACAGACATCTGAGTGGTTCTATAACTTGGCTATTGCAAAGTGAGCTGCTGTCAACACTGATGCGCCGGTATCACTAGACTATGTTGATTTTAGCTCTTTTGGATTAATAATGTCAAGGAGTGGGATGTTCGGGTCATGTGGGGTTCCATTCCTAGTCTTTTGAAGAATCTCCATACTGCTTTCCAAAGTGGAAGTTTCATTTTGGTTCATATTGGAGGTTCCAGACCATGATCGGTTGGCCCAAAGTGGTTGTACTAATTTGCAGTCCCACCAACCGTGTATGAGCTACCTTTACTCCCACATCCTCACCAGCATGTATTACTATTTGTACTCGTTGCCATTCTAATAGGAGCTGGATGAAATCTCAGTGTAGGGCTGGGTTGGGGCTCAGTGGTAGAGCACTTGCCTTGTATGTGTGAGGCACTGGTTGGATCCTCAGCACCACACAAAAATAAATAAATAAAAAGCCAACCAAACAAATAAATAAAGGTATTGTGTCTCTCTACAACTAATAAATAAATAAAAAAAGAAAGGACAATCATATTAAAAAGAAAAAGAAATCTCAATGCAGTTTTTTTTCTGGGGGGTGGGGTACCAGGAATTGAACTCAGTGAATAACACCATGATTTCTTTCTTTTTCATGGCTGGGAACTCCATTGTGTATATATGCCACATTTTCCTTAGACATCTGAGCTGGTTTTATTCAACCACTGAGCCATGTCCCCAGCCCTATTTTGTATTTTATTTAGAGACAGGGTATTACTAAGTTGCTTTGTGCCTCATATTTGCTGAGGCTGGCTTTGAACTCACGATCCTCCTGTCTTAGCCTCTGGAACCCCTGGGATTACAAGCATGAGCCACCGTGCCTGGCTCAATGTAGTTTTGATTTGCATTTCTCTGACTGCCAGGGATGTTGACCATATTTCTACATATTTGTTGGACATTTGTATGTTAATCCTTTTGCCCATTTATTGATTGGGTTATTTGTTTTTTGAGTTCTTTATATATTCTGAATATGAATCCCCTATTGAAACAGTAGCTGCATAGATTATCTCCCATTCTGTCAACTCTCTTTTTATGCTCTTGTTTTCTTTGTGGCAGAAGATTTTTAATTTGATCCCATACCACTTATTGATTCTTGGTTTTAGATCTTGGCATTGGGGTCTTGTTAAGGAAGTCAGTGCCTGTGCCAACAGGTTGGATCGTTGACCCTACATTTTCTTGTAGCAGTGGCAGTGTCTGGTAATTCCTAGGTCTTTGATCCATGTGAGTTGACTTTTGTGCAAGGTGAGAGGTAAGGATTTAGTTTCATTTTTCTACATAGGGATATCTAGTTTTCCCAGCACCACTTGTTAAAAAGACTATGTTTTCTCCAATGTGTGTTTCTGGCACCTTTATTGAGTATCAGGTGCTGAATCTCTGTGGGTTTGTCTCTGTGTCTTCTATCGGGTTCCATTGTTCTTCAGGTCTATTTTGGTACCATACTGGGCTGTTTTGGTTACCATAACTCCATGGTGTACTCTGAGATCAGGTTTGTGATGCCCTCAGTGTCACTCTTCTTACTCAGGATCTTCTGGCTGGGGCTCTTCTGGGTCTTCTATTCTTCCAAATAAATTCTAGGTCTGCTTTTTTCTGTGAAAAACATCATTGGTATTTTGGTGGGGATTTCATTGAATCTGTAGGATACTTTTTTTGGGAGGGGGTACAGGGGATTTAATCTAGGGGTAATTACCACAGAGCTACATTTCTAGCCCTTTTTATTTTTATTTATTTTTGGGTACCTGGGCTTGAACTCAGGGGCATGTGACACTGAGTCACATCTCTAACCCTATTTCGTATTTTATTTAGAGCCAGGGTCTCACTAAGTTGCTTAATGCCTCCTACTCACTAAATTGCTGAGGCTGACTTTGAACTCAATCCTCCTACCTCTGCTGGGATTACAGGCCTGAGCCACCACGCCCTCATTAAGTTGTTTAGGGCCTTGCCAAGTTGCCAAGTCTGGCCTTGAACTTGTGATCCTCCCATCTCAGCCTTCTGAGCCTCTTGGGTTATAGGCCTCAATAACCTGCCCAGCAGATATGGTTATTCCTAGACAGTATCTGGGAGGGCTTTCCGTCTTCTGAGGTCTTCCTCAATATCTTCAGTATTTCACAGTTTTCATCATAGAGGTCTTTTACCTCCTTTTAGATTTATTCCCAAGTTTTTTTTTTAAGGCTAATGCAAACAGGATAGCTTCCCTGATTTCTTTCTCAGCAGGTTCATTATTGGAATATGGGATAGCTATTGATTTATGAGTAAGGAGCTTGTATCCTGCTGTGTTGCTGAATTTGTTTATTAGTTCTAGAATCTTCTGGGATTTTTTGGGGGAAAGGTCTTCTAGATATAGGATCATGTCATCAGCAAACAGAGATAATCTGACTTCTTCTTTTCCTATTCGTGTCCCTTAATTTCTGATCTCTTGTCTGGCTATATGTAAAACTCTTGAATGAGAAGAGTGGAATCCTTATCTTGTTCCAGATTTTAGAGGACATGCTTTCAGTTTTTCTTCAGTCCTGCTATTGACTTTGGCTGTATCCTATGTAGCCTTTAGAATGTTGAGGCAAGTTCCTTCTGTGCCTAGTTTCTATGGTGCATTTAATATGAATGGATGCTAAATTCTGTCAAAGGCTTTTTCTGAAACTATTGAAATAAACATGTGATTCTTGTCCTTCATTCTGTTTATGTGGTGAATTGTATTTATTGATTTGAATTTGTTGAGCCAACCTTGCATCTCTGGAATGAAACTCACTTGATCATGGTGTACTATCATCTTAATGTGTTTTTTTGAATGTAATTTGCTAATTTTTTTTGAGGATTTTTGCATCTATGTTCATCAGGGACATTGGTCTGTGGTTTTCTTTCCTTGGTGAGTCTGGTTTTGGTATTAGGGTGACACTGGCTTCATAGACTGAGGGTGTTCCCATCTTGTTAGGCTGATCTGCTTTCATTTGTGTGATATAAATTAAAGCAGCACAGATAGGGTCATATTAAACCATGTGGCTCTGGAGGGCTGGGCAACACTCACCATAAAAGGCTCCTTAAGAGCAGGAAGCAGGTTCCCCAGAGGCCCTCCTGGGCTGGGGCTGGACCATTTAATTGCAGGGTTGCAGGGGAGACAGGGGTTGACTGGGAGCGAGGATCCCGGGGAGCTTGGGCTGTGGCTGTCTATCATCTCCATCTTTCACCAGCAGGAGTGGCTGTACAGGTCCTCCTGGGCTGCAGATGATTCTAAGGCCAGGCTGAGCCTGCAGCCTGGACTGCGTGCTCCAGAGAAGCCAGGTTGAGGGTCGGGCCGTGCCACTGTGAATTCCAGGCACGAATTCTTGCAGGACCTCATTGGCTAAACCCCTATCTCTGCCCAGGTGTCCCTGGTGGCTCCAACATGCTGACTGGCTTGCCCCTGCCCCTGGGCCACTGCCTGTGACTTCGGGAGACTTAGCTCGCTGTCAGGTGTTGATTTATGATTTTATTAAAATGTGACCAAGGGCTGTACTGGGACAATTAATTGCTCTCACTACTGGCCACCTAAACCTGCCCAGCATCTGCCAACTGTATGGAAAAGACAGATAAATCAGCACTGAGCAGCACTGGACCCCTGGGCCTCAGGGGGTGATCATGCGCCTCTCATGGGAGATGATCATAGGTAGCCCGGCTCTGCCAGTGCCTGGCGTTGCTCAGCTCAGCCTGCACTAGAGATTTCCACCTCCCCAATTGAGCTTCTGTGTAGACATCCATCCAAGACACAACACTAACTATTCACTACGCAGGACAGCAAATGGTAGACTCTTAAAAGAAATCTTTCTTTAGCTAAAACTTCAAATGTATTTATTTATTTTTTTGCCTGTTTGGCTATATTTAATTTGCTTTACCAGCTGGCTCTGACTCCAGCCTTGTGGTCTGCAGTGTGCCTCTGCTTACCTGACCACTATTACCCAAGGGGAGACTGGTGGAGGAACAGGCTGGAGAACACCCACAGCCCCCCGGGATGTAAATGGCCCCGCCTGCCCTCTCCACTGTACCCGAGTGTCTCAGTGGACAACTGGAGATGGTTTTGCCTCTAGTTGGCCTCATTCCCCCGTGTTCAACCTCCCTCTGGATTTTATTTTATTTTTTTACTGTGCTAGAATACAGGTAGTATAATTGCTAGAATTAACAAAAATTTACCATGCCACCCATTTTTAGGTGCCAAGGTCAGCACTGTTACCCACATCTGGTGTTGTGCAGCAGCTTCAGCACTCATCTCCAGGATCTTGTCATCCGGAAACTGAAACCCTGGCCTGTTAGACGGGAACTCCCGCCCTCTCCTTCCCTGTCCTGGCATGACGAGTTGGACCTCAGGTTAGAGGAACCATACAGTAACTGTCCATCTGTGTCTGGCTCATTTCATTTAGCATGATGTCCTCAGGGCCACGCATGCTGCATGTAG
Source organism: Marmota marmota marmota (assembly GCF_001458135.2). Taxonomy (NCBI): domain Eukaryota; kingdom Metazoa; phylum Chordata; class Mammalia; order Rodentia; family Sciuridae; genus Marmota; species Marmota marmota. The sequence continues at coordinate 1,344,346 of NW_026000164.1, read as the reverse complement.
CATGTGTCAGAATTTCCTTCCTTTTTTAAGGCTGAATAATATTCCACTGTATGGGTGGAATATCAAACATTTTGTTTATTTGCTCACCTGCTGGTGGGCACTTGCATGGCTTCCACCCTTTGGCTGGGACTGATGCTATTTCATCTAGTTTTGGTTGTTGAAGGACACAACATGCCGTTTCAAAACCTTTTAAAATACACTGACTTTGCCCCATGGATTCAATGTTATCTACGGTTCCTTAAATGCACACCTTCTGCCCACGCGCCCTGGATGTATTCAGCCTTCAAGGCCTCACCTTCAAGCTGCTCCTCTCCCACCACTGGGGTGGAGGATTCCATCCTGCTGTGCCCACGCCGCGGTCCCCTCTCTGCTGGTGTGCACTTGGCTTTTGTCTCATCTCCAGAACAGCACCCAAGCCCTCGGTCTATCAGCCGAGATCAGCTGGCTTCTGATTCCTGAGGGTTCCCCTGGATGAGCTTCTGAAGAGTTCCAGCCCCTGTCCTCCCAGGAAGCCAGCACTGCAGACAGCCAAGGCTGAGCTCACAGAACTGTTGAGTATTGATATTAAATAAAACTTACAAGAAAGCTAATCAAACACATAATTAATTACATGCACCACGGTTATTATGCTGCTTGGTAATTAGGCATGACTGATAAGCAGCTCCTAAGTGACTGTAATTAGTTTTACTTTGATGCAGGCACCCGGGTGTCTCTGGAGTCAGTGGGAGGCACTCTGCATGTGCATGTGGACCTATGTGCATATGTGTGTTGGCGGGAGAGAGGACGGAAGGGCATCCGGGGGGTCATGAGCGGAGGCAAAAATGGGGGGGCAGTTGTGCCCACTGCCTTCAACTCTGACAGTGGATGGGAAGCGTCCTCCTGAGACCAGCTTCAACTGTGTCCCTTCACCCCTGCCTGCCTCCTCCCTGCTTGTGCATTTCTAGAGAATCTTCTGGTCTTCCTGTGTTTATTTTTCCTTCCCTCCCTTGACGTGGAGAGAGTTGGGTGGGGGCCGTAAAGGCGGACGGTACCTGCTGAATGTTATGACAAAAGGAAGATGGATTAAAATTGGCTCTGGGCAGCTGCCTGAAATCCTAGCCTCCGACATCCCTGGTCAGCTCCTCTGATGGGTTTGTCAGGTAAAGCACTGAGACCTATTGGTTAAGTCTGTTACAGTAACTAGAGGTTCTTGTTCTCTCTTCTAATAAACGACTAAGCATTTGGTGTGTTCAGTACTGAGGGATCCTGCCCTCTGTTGGAAATAGTGGTGCTGAGCGTTAGCCAGAGTGACATCAGGTCAACACAGCAGACTGAGTGACTCATGGGGTACCCCCGTCCTTTCCACACCTGGAGACAGCAGGTGAATTAAACAGAGCAATAACTACCACAATAACCACCAAGCTTTATAGAGAGCTGAGCTCAACACCAAGAATGAGAAACCCCCGGATTCCAGACAAAAAGAGGAGACAGCATTGGAATGTTGCTTGACCCCGGGTGGGAGGGGGACGGAAGTGGGAGTGAGGGTGTGTGGGGGGAGGGCCAGGGTCAGTGTGTAGGGTAGAGGAAGGTAGCCAGCTGCATAGAGGGGCGTCCCTGAGCTGCCCAAGGTGAAGTCACAGGGCTTCTGACTACTCATGCGGGAAAGCTGTGGGCGAGCGTGACACTGGGTGGGATCAGGGTAGAAAAGACACTGTCCTTCACTGTACCCACAGCTGTGGGGCGCTGGACTCGCTACAACACTGAGAAAACAATAAAAACTGGTCCTGGTTGGTAAAACCCAGACACACACTAGAAGAACAGGCCTCTGTCCCCTGTACAGGTGCCCCCCCACACAGAACAGTCAGATGCCAAATATGGTTGTGAATAAATTGTTAAAAACAAGTTGGGAAAGAACCACGTTTTAGGAAGAGCCATCAGGTACAGGTGAAGATTTGTCCCCTAGGACCTGGGGCTAAGAGAAACTTTACAATACATGCTTAGAATGTCAAAATAAATCAATAAAAACTCCAAGCAGAACATGAAGTCATAAAACAGGATAAGTTTATTTAAAAAAAAAAACCCAAAAGGAATTCTAGAAACAAAAAATCTGTATGTTCCATATGTTCAGTAGAATAGGAGACAGTAAAAACAGACGATGAGTAAGAAAGAACTGAGGAGGAAATGTATAAATAAGCAGAGAGATCTGAGGAGAACATCTATAATGGAGCACAGATAAATAAACCGCAGCAAACCTGAAAAGTGGGGGATACAATTAAAAAATGCAATGTATGTCTCATAGGAGGTCAGAGAGAACAAATATTTGAAGAGATGATTGCTGAGCATTTTCCAGAATTAAAGAAAATTTGTTTCAATACCTCTAAGTGATGGGTGAAGCATACAGAGTTCATAATGGAATACAGAAAGAACAATCCACATCTAAGTGTATTGCAGTAAAATTATAGACCATCAAAGAAAAAAGTCGACAGGGATTCTGTGGAGGAAAAATAATTAGACTATAAGCAGATTTTATATCAGCAACAATGGGTGCAAGAATAGAGTGCTTTGTACGGCTGAATGATAGCATCTTTCAGTTAGAATTTTATACTCAGCTAAACTATCATTCAAGAGTGGATCAAATGAACACCTTTCCAGGTGTGTAAACAACAGTTTGCTTTTCATAAATTCTTGTGGAAAAATACAGAACGTTGTACTTCAACCAGACGCAACAATCCCTCAGGAAGGAAACGGGGTGCTCAAAAATAACCTGAGTAAAAAAAATGCTGAATATATAGAAAATCATTAAGTATTTATTTCTTAAGAAAAAAATAATTTGGGACTAAAAAGTTTAGAATTAAAATGTTTTTGAATATTGTGGTAGGTAAGAAGCAGAAGATTAAAAATGAGTTTTAAGGGGCTTGGGCTATGGCTCAGTGGTAGAGCACTTGCCTAGCATGGGTGAGGCACTGGGTCTGATTCTCAGCACCACATATGAATAAATGAATAACATGAAGTTATAAAAAATGTTTAAAAATGGGTTCTAAGGCATTTATATTTGGGGGGAATCTATGTATTGTTCAGTTTTAGACTCTTAAGTATGCACACTCATTGGGTAAAGAAACCAATAACAGGATAAAAATAAAATGTATTTTTCTTAACTTCTAAACTAAAAAAGAACCAAAACAAAAGAATAACTCAGGGCAAGAAGAGAGGGAAGAAAGGAGGTGTAGTACTAACATGTCCAAGTAGTCAATATGTACAGCAGAACAAAAAGACACTTTTCACTTATAAAAGACATTAATATGGCGTATTAGGAGATAGCAACTGACAGGTGTGACCTATCAAGGTGTATAAAATTTTAAAGCATATGCACAGTTGATGCAATTTCTGTAACTTCAAATATCACATGAAATATCACATGTGATAAAAACATGAGAAACAGACTAGGAGACACACAGACCCAGCTCAGTAATTGCTGCCGGGGAGGGTGCAAGAATAAGGAGATGGGAGAGAGGAGGAGACGGTTTTAAATGTATGCATGGTGTTCTTCACACAAAACAGTCTGAAGCAAACAATCAAAAAGCTAATTAGCTTAATTAATCCTTGCTTTTTTGCTAGTTGTCAGAGTGTTCTTCTCGGGCTATTTTTTCATTCAGCGAAATCACGCATCTCCAAAGCCGCCTGGTGGGTGAGTTTAATGGTGGGACCTGGTGGTGGGCTGGAGACAGGGGGACTTTTGGCAGGAAGTCCTTCCGTGGCATGGTGGGGGGTGAGGGGGGGAGCTCGGGAGCTCGGGGTGAGGGGCACAGGAGCAGCGCGCGGAGGCCTTGGCATGGATGCAGCTCTGGTCCCCTTAGATGCTGCAGCAGGTGGTGAGGGTGGCTTCTCTCCACCTCGTGGTTTCTTGGGATGTAGCCCTTCATGTCCTTGCCACACAGGCCCAGTGAGCAGCTAACGTGATGGACACGGCGGTCAGCAGGGTCAGCCCTCTCATAGCACGTGCCTGTGTCGTCTTGGACACCGCAGATGCCTACGGGTTGATTGTTAATTTTACCCTGGTAAAGCCTGCGGAGGGGAAAAGAGAAACAGGATGGATCAGGAGCCTTCAGACCTGTCCGGAGCCAGCTCTTCCTTCTAACCTGACATCAACCCTTGAGAAATGTCCTACGCGGCCATTATCTCTGCCCAAATCCTGCTGGTTTAAAGAAACAATATAATCATCAAACAAGTCGTTCTAGGATGTAAAGGTGAATATTACTGGACAGATCAGACACAGGACAAACCCCACATCCAAGGACAGGGCTGGTGTAATGGTGGCCAGGAGGCAAAGCTCCCCTAGGGCTGGCGCCTCTGGGTCAGGAGTCAGCCGCCTACTGAGCCGTGCTGTGTGGCGCAGGGCCCCTCGGCTCCGGGTCAGGGAGGAGGAGGAAGCCGGGTCGGCCTCGAGTCTCCTGCTCCTGGCCGGGAAGGGCCCTGGATGACTTGACTTGCACCTGGATGACCGCAGGATGGACCGTCGGCTTCATTTGTCCTGTGTGAGCCTCTGAGGAAACTCGCCGGGAGCCAAAGCCCAGGCAGCCTCTGTTGCTGCCTTTTGGGGGAAGATTTTCCTTCTGAAGAGAGGGCAGAAGAGGCCGGGTGAATGGCAGCCTCCCTCTCCAGCCACAGCTGCTGTTTTCTGCACTATTAAAACCCCATCCTCGCTGGGAAGCTATGGGTGGAAGGAGGGGCGGGCAGACCAGCGACTTTATGTGCCTGGCTGCAGGCCCCAGCCCTTGAGCTGCTTGACCTTCAGCTGCTTGACCTTGGGCTGCTGTTCTTTGCTGGTAAAGGAGGGAACTCCTCTCTGCTGTGCCTGCAGAGAGTTAAATGCAGGGCCTACTGAAGCAAGGCCTGGGCCCAGAGAGGACCGCACACTGTTTCCTCTTCCATTATGTTGTGTTTCCCTACTTCCTTGGCCTTGCTGACCCGCCCCGTCTCTGTCTCCCTTCCTGTGCTCTTAGTTGTGGCCTGCTCCTTGCACGGGGACCCTTCATGCATCAAAAGCTCAAAAGCTTCCTCCCAGCCCTGTCCTCTGAACGTCCTCCCTCCGGCAGGGCAGCCTCATCCTTCTCTGCCTTTCTTGGAGGAGCCCCTACACTTCCCTGGTCTCTGAGCCCTGGGGCTCCCTGAGTCCCCCTGCCCCCCCTGCAGGGTGCTGGCCCACCCCACCCTCCGCCTTGTTTGGTGCCTTGGTTCCTGCTCTTCCCCACCTTGACCTCTTCACTTCTAAGCTTTGTTGCAAATTCGAATCAACGCCCTCCCAGCAGCTCTCTAGGACTGAGATCACCAGCAGCTCAGCTGTCGGGAGACGCTTTCGCAGACCTTGGCGAGGCTGGGGTAGGACAGGACGAAGGAGCAGGCCAAGCAGCATGGAGCTTGCTCTGAGCCACTGGGCCCCAGGGGCCAGACTTCCATCTTTGAAGCTGGGACATGGCGGGACAGGGAGCAGAGAAAATGGGCTGAAACGGAAGCTGGGGTCCAGATGGACACCCCTAATAGAGTTACCAGAAGGCAGAGGAGGACCAGCTGAGACTGGACATGAGGCTGGCCCGGCTTTCCCAGAGTCTGGGAGTGGCTGTGTTCTGTGCTGCTGCACCTACTTACCATGAACTTGGCAGCTTAGGACAGCACAGGTTTATTTTCTGGGTTTCTGTGGAGCAGAGGTTCGACCTATGTCTCACCAGGCTGAGATCCAGGCAGGGAAAGGCTGGGCTCTTTCTGGAGACCCCAGGGAGGAGCCCGTTTCCAAGCTCATTCAGGTCACTGCCTTGTGGTTGCAGGACTGATGTCCCCATTTCCCTGCTGACCACCAACTAGGGCCACACTCAACTCCCGGACACCTCTCTCTGGTTCTTGCACATGGGTCCCTCCCTCTTAAGGCCAGCTGTGGTCTTAAGTCCTGCAGGCTGCAGACTCCCTGACTCGAGCAGCTGACGTTTTTCTCATGTGATTAAAGTGGGCCTCTCGAGGTGATCAGAAAAATGTCCTGTCTTAAGGTCCAAAACCTAATCACATCTGTAAAGTCCCTTTACCACACATGCTCAGGGTCCTGTTGTGGTGTAAACTAATCAATAAAATCACTAAGAGTGTAAGTTATAGGTTATAGATTAGTAAAAAATATAGGTTATAGATATAAGATTTTGATAAGTGAGATAGGACAATTATAAAGCAAAAACTGTCATAGGCCTAAGACTCCATTTTGCTGCCTTCTGTAAAAAAAACCTGTTGACTCATTTCTGAGAAACAGAAATGAAAGCTGTCTTCTTGATTTTCTGTACTTTGTACCCCACAGAATGTACCCAACTCAGGACATGGTGGTGGCCATGGTGAGCTACATCCTGGATTTGAGTACATGTAGGGGTCTACATGACTTTGAAATAGACTGTCGCCCCTGCTCAGCTGAAACTCAGGATAAGGTTGTCTAACGCTTGTTTGGACCCGAGATGCAGGTAAGCTAACTCCTTTTTTTAGCTTCTGTAACTTGCTTGCTTGCATACACTGAGAAAAGCCCCTGTGCTGTGGTTTTCATCCTTGAATTCCCAAGACACAGGCCAGGAAATTGTGGTTGTCCCACAGAGCATCAGTTTCTACGGGTGGGAGACAGTCCCTGGCCAGGTAAATAAAGCTCTCTTTTGTTTGAATTCGGACTTTGAGTGTTTTCTGAGGCGGCTCCCCACGACAGTCCAGAGATTGCAGTGAGAGCATCCTGGTCAGGCCTCTCTGGCCAGTGCAGGGGCCACGTGGCCCATGATGAGCAGTAAGCAGGTCCAGCTGTGCTTGTCAGGAGGCCATGGGGCAGGAAGCCCTGGAGATCATCACAGCCAGTTTTACCCCCTGCTGGTTCCTATCTACCCGACATTGCCCTGTCAGCAGGATTTTTTTGAGTTAGATTATGTTTGTCTCTCAGGGTGTTATTGCTCTCTGTTTGGTTACACTATGTATGCTCGATTTGGAGGTCGTGTCTAGAAAATGTCACACATACAGAAGAGGAATCACCATCATAGGACGAATTGGAGGGGCCCTGACAGGTTCCGCTCTCTTGATCCAGGGCTCCTTAAATTCCATTATTAACAACAATGAGGCATTATGGCTTCAGGAGGTGTCTCTGAACATGCAAATTCTTCTTGGCAGGTTAGGGGATGTGTCAAGTCCATTGACAAATCTCTGGTTGAGATTGCCTGGCTAAGGTGTCAATGAAGGGTTTTGAAGGGATAAGGCTCAGGACAGGTCACTTATGAAAAGAAGGCCAGAAGGGAAGTTCAGGACCCTGGAGAGCTGCCTAGCAAAGCCGGTCTGAGTAGGGCGTCAGGGTGGGCGGTGGTCACATGGGGATATTCCCAAGGTGAGCAAAAGAGTGCAGAGGACGGGGGAGGGAAGTCCACGGGTCAGAGCCAGAGCCAGGCCACGGGAGTCCATGGTCAGCTCAGCCACTCAGAATCTCTAGTCTTGGACACCTTCTTAAGCTGCTCTTGTGTGTGTGTGTGTGTGTGTGTGTGTGTGTGTGTGTGAGACAATCTGTGATGTGAAGATGATGGCACCTCTCTTGCTGGTTGTTGTCAACATGACCTACCCCTCAACGCACTGTTCTTCTACCCCTTTGACACTTCACCTGTGAAAGTGATGGAGCACTGGTACCTGGGAGGGTGGGGAGGGCCTCTGAGGGAGGAGAGGGAGGGAGACTCTATCACCCCAGGCCAGGATGATGGGCAGGTCTGCAGGCCCCTCCAGGGGGAGCACAGTACCCATGTGTCCACCGGGTCATCCTTGTTACCGTGGGCTGGCATTCCCTCTGTGAACAACTGGGGATGAATGGGAACCTGGACACCTTGCCGGGGAGGACGTGCCTCAGTGCCCGTGGAGGGCTGGGAGATGGAGTTGCAGCCAAGTCCTTCCTGGCTGGGTTTTCAACACCACCTTCCTGCAGGTGTAGACCAAGGCTGCTCCCAAGCCTTCTCATGGGCCACTTTCTGATGGTGTGTGGGTGTGAGCAGGTGTGTGTGAGATTTGGGGGGCTGAACCCAGGACCTGGTGCAGGCTGGGCAAGTGCTCTGGTCACTGAGTCAGGCCTGAAGGTATTGTAGGTGTTGTTAACCTACAATCTGCTGACTCTAGGGAAAGGAGGTTGTGCTCTATGAAGTGCAGGCCTCACCCATCCGATGAAGGCCTGGAGAACGCGTCCTGAGCAAAAGGGCATCGTGGGGGGTGGTTAAACAATAGAAATCTATTCTCATGGCTCTGGGGCTGGAAGTCCAAGATCAAGGTGATCTGACAGGTCCTGGTGAGGACTCTCCTGCTGGCTTGCAGATGACTGTCTTCTCACTGCGTCCTCCATGGCAGAGAGAGCGAGCTCCCTGGGTTTTTCCCTGCAGGGCGCTAATCCCATCCCCAGGGCCCCATTCTCGTGTGTGCGTCTAACCACCACTACTTCCCCGAGGCCCTGCCTCCACTACTGAACATCCACGTTAGGGCTTCAGCAGATGCGTTTCTTGGGGAGAGGGGTACAGACACTGGGTCCATAACAGAAAAGACAGGTGTCCCTGCCCAGAAAGAACCCTGCCTCGGGACAGCAGTTCAGCTCCTGTCTATCTCCCAGCCCACGGTTCCAGGCTCCTCAGCCCTCGCAGCCTTGTGATCTGACTCCTTACAGCTAGCTCGCAGATAGTCTCCTAATATTTGTTTTTTTGGGAGACCCCCGACTAATACGCGCTTACAGACAGATTGTGAGTTAATGATTCTCTGTGCTTCATATTCAGCCAGGTCTGGTTTTAATCAGCCAAACTCAAGAAATTTGAACTATGACGTATCCCTGGAAATAGTCACCCGACTGCGAAAGTTCATCTTCCTACTATGGGATCCAGGGCTGGACTCCGCCAATCACCCCTGGTGCCTGGGGCAGGGCTTGCCAACCGGGTTTTCACTGGCAAAGTCCCCGAGAACTGCTTAAGTGGATCTAAGCGTTCCTAGTTGTCTCTTTATTCATCAGCCGATTTCCACATCCAACCCTGGCATCATTTTAGAGATTTAAAAAACACAAGTTAGGTAGGAGGGGGAGGGGATGAAAGACAGGCAGAGTGACGGCAGGAGTGCTGCGTTCTTTCCCTTTATCCAGCGCAAAACTGCTCCTTCAGAATAGTGATGAGAACCACGCTGGGCCAGCTTCTCAAGGTCAGAGTGGATGTCCCATTGAGGTTTCATCTTCCGCCGTGTGTTTAGATTCCATTTTTGAAGAGAAGAAGAATAAATTATTACTAATAACGTTAATGATGCACTGCAGCTTCGTACCTCAGAAAGCACTTTTATACGTCTGATTTCAGGTCATGCTTTAAACAGTCGTGTACCGTAGGGAGGCCTTTGTAGACTAAATCCTTGACGTGTGGGAGTGGTTTTCCAAAAGCTCTCTCAAGCCCTTGGATTCAAGGTGTGTCAAACAATGGAATGAAATGCAATAGAAACATTTAGAGAATAACTCTGGACGCGATGAGCAGAGGACAGTGATGCTGAAAGGAGTCCGACTGCCCACGACCTTGGATGTCTTCTAGCTGCCCACCGTCAGTGGCCCTCGCTCAGCTCCTCGGCTCATTGCAGCCACTGTCCCCCCCTGGCCAGGTCTGGGATCGACTGGTGCTAGCTGAAATTGGAGAAGCAGAGCTTTCCAGGGTCCACTGCAGGGGTGTAAATTGTCATGGTTCCTTGTCAACATTTCCCACTTCCCCAATTCTCAGAATCCTTCTGTGGCAGAGTTCTACGTGGCCACTGCTAAGGGACTGGACTTGGCATTTGATCCAGCCCTCTTTGCCATACTAGTGTCCTCAGAAGGGTTCTGTGTCCCCCTCCCCTGCTTTTTTTGTGCTAGGGATTGGACACAGAGCCTTGCACATGCCAGTCAAGTGCCCCTGAGCGGCAGTCCCAGGACATGAAGCATTCTGTATTTCTCACCGGGGCTCCAAGAATTGTATCAGAATGGAAAGGGTGCCCAGAGCCTGGGAGAAACTTCCACAGAAGGGAAATGGACCACCCAAGGGAATCGGTGGACTCAGGTCCAGACGCAGGTTTTCCTGTCCAGCAACCTGTTATCATTATTGATATGTCTCCCATGGAGGAGGAGAGAATCCCTTCCTGTTCATAGTTGTTGATGCATTTAGAACATCTGAATCAGAAGGAGCCTCAATGCCTACCCGTTCCCACGTCCAACCCATCGTGGCCGTGTTGGAAGACTTCCAGGGTCAGCTCTTTCTATTTTGGATTCCTGGGTTGGATTTACGTCTTCTTCCCTGGAGTATTCAACACTTGGCCCTGGTCCTCCCCATTACATGAGCCCTGAAACTGGTAAACGTATTATTTTTCACTGCGAGGGTGGATGTCTAATTTGTTTAGATGCATCTATCTCCAGGCGGCTCCCAAACAGTAGATCTGAGGGACCGTTCTGTTCATGGCCTTGGGTGGGTCCTCTCTGGCAGATGGATGCTCTGTGGGGAGCATTTTCGTGTCTCTGTGACAACTGCGTTCTCTTCTAGCAGGGCCGGGTGATTGTCTGCAGGAGCACAGGCAGTGAGGGGAGTCTCAGGCGGCCCTTGTCACGGGTGGCTCTGGAGGCTCTCTCCACCACCCACCTGGGTCACCTTCCAGTGCTGTGAGGTGAAGATGGCTTCCTCTAGGTCCCTGAGCTCTCTCCACGTGCCATTTTGATTGATGGCAATTTTTTTCCACCATGTAAGCTGTTTTGACGTGAAGAGTGTGCTTTTCCAAGGCACTTTTGAACCGATCGTTTGCCATCAGCCTTTGACAAAGCTGCATATTATCGGAAATGCCAAAGGAGCCGCTCTGCTCCTGCTATAACTCACCAAGCATATTAGGCGCTGAAATTCTAATACCTCATTTTCATGACAAACGATGCAACAAGAGCCCAAAATGGCTGCCATGAATCTCCCTTGCAGCCTGTGATTGCGGTGGGAGAAGGGGAGCAGGGACACTTAACCTCCTGGCCCTGCGCAGGGTGGCCTGGGGCTGGGGGAGCCGACCACGGTGAAGGCTGCCTTCCTGTGGCTCTGGTGCCCTGGTGACTCTGAGAGGACTGAGCTCTACAGCAGGGGGACATGTCAGGAAGCCAGGACTGCAGCAGTCACACTGGATACCGCCCGGAACACAAGGCCTCGGCTGGGGTGGCCTGACAGCCACAGGAGGGGTGGTGTCTCCTGGGGACAGCACAGTGCTCTCAGGTGAAGATGGCACTCTAGGGGCTCTGTAAGAGCGTCAGAGGTCTCTAAACAGTTTGTAAGCCTCCATTTTACCAGCTTGATATGCAAATAGTGACATGACTTCCTGTGTCAACCCTTGGGACCTCCAAGTATGCTTAGCCTTACTCATGGCACTTTATAGAGCAGAGTCCAGAGGTAGAAAACGGGCCAGCTGGACCCTGAATAAGAGACCCTAGCAGCCAACGCAGGGGGCTTGGTTAATCGGGGTTCTCGGGAAAACAGAACCAGTGGGAGGCATACGCGCACACACACATACACACACACACTCACACACACACACTCACACACACACACTCACACTCACAATACTCACACACTCACACACTCACATGCTCACACTCACACATACTCACACTCACACATATGCACACACTCACACTCATACATACTCACACACACTCACACATACTCATACTCACACATGCTCACACGCCTCACACGCACACTCACACATACACACACTCAAACTCACACAGACACACCTAAATACACACACACATATAGATATATAAAATGCACCCACACGGTACATATGTATATAATAAGAAACTGGCTCCTGTGATTTTGGAGGTGAGTGTCCCGGGATCTGCAGCATGTCTGCACTGGAGACTCAGGAGAGCTGACCGTGTAGTCCCAGTCTGAGTCTAAAGACCTGCTGTTCCAACTTGAGGACAGTCAGCGGGAGGGACTCATTCTTATTCACCTTTCTATTTTCCCAATTGGGCCTTCACTAGATTGGATGGGTCCATCCACATCCCCTCAAGAGGGCCTTTTGCTTTACTTAATCCACAGATTCTAGAAACATCCTCACGGACATGCCCAGAATAACGTTTGAGCAAACGCCTGACGCCCTCAGCCCAGTCAAGTGGACACATTACAATTAGCCCTCATAGGGCTTGTCCAGAGCATCTGAGCACTGATGTGAGACAAATCGCTGCCCCAAACTTATTGTGTAAGGGTTGAGGAGTTGGGTAAAATATTTTCTGGAAGGAAAATGAATTACTGAGAGGGAGAAATGAATTTATGGGTTGGGGAGAGGGAGAGGGAGAGGGAGAGGGAGAGGGAGAGAGATATCGAGATCCCACTCGTTCTCTAGAGTGATTTGGGGATTTTCTTATTTTGGGAGGGGAATGCCTTGTATAGTCAAATCCTGTTTCTGAATTATGGAATGGTCTAAAACAAAATGGCCTATAAATGTGGGATCCTGGGACCCTTCATCTAAGAGACACAGAAGTGGGCAGGCAGATTTTCCTCATTAGCAGGTTCTGAGTCTATGGAGCTGGGAAGAGATGCCCTCAGCTCTGTGCATGTATGATGGCCTGCTGATCTGCTCAGGATGGCTGGGCTCCTTGTTTAGGAGACGCTCCTTAGAGGAAGGGCCACCAGGGTCCTGGCTGGATGCCCCTCGGTGTGAGCTTCTTGGACCAGGCTTTGTCTTGCAGTGAAGCAAGGGGCTGGCTCAGCCCTTGCCATGTGCCACGTTCTTGAGCTCTGTGACGTGCATGGCCTGCTTTAGTCCTCACAGCAGCCTGAGGAGGCACGCAGCATTGCTAGGTCCATCTTACAGGTGACAGAGACAAGGCCCACACGTGAATGATGCCAGAGTTAGGTGTCTCAGGCTGGACGTGCTTTCCCCCACGGGAGCTCTCCCGTATGCCTGGCGTGCCGGTAGGTGGTGTGTGAGCCAGGGTGGTGGGGTAAGGCTCCTGCTGAGTGCTTCAAGAGCTCACCCTCGAGAGGAGCACGGCAGCAGACCCTTGTGCCCGCGTTCTCTCCTCATGAGCCCCCTTGACTGCCAGGACCTCGGGGAGGCGGCACCTCAGGCTCAACACTCTACAGTCCATAAGCGCTTGCCAGATCAGCGAGTCATTCTCCAGCAGCTGGGCCAGGCTGGACATCTCCTGGGGAGAAGGAAGAGCGTCCAGGATGGAGAAACAGGCCGGGAGGCTGAGGCCACCCTCCTGACACCAGTGGTCTGACCACTCATATCATGGCAGCAGCCCCGTTATTCCCCTGCTGCGGTGCTGTCCCATCTGCATTCTGGAGATACAGCGATCAATCCGGCATAGAGTCGGGTAGACCAAGTACCTCAGCACTGACAGGGCAGCGTGGCCACGGCCACAGCAGAACAGTGGGCAGACCAGAGCCTTAAGAGAGGCTTCCAGCTTTCCCAGGACATATGCTGGCTAGATCAAGCCCCCAAAGAAGAGTTCTCTCAATGTCCCCGCCTCGTACGTACTCCATTTGCCAAAGCAAGAAGGATGTGTGGGAAGAGGAGCCCCACCCCCAAGCCCCTCATCCTGATTTATTTGCAGTTTCTGAACATCCACCCTTGGTCACTTTGGGCCCCTGCAAATTTACTACCTTTGCAGTCTGACCTCTGCAGGGCAGGGCTCTTGGTCAGAGAGGATCCAGTCTCAGTGGGACAGTGGGGTCCTGAAGGGTTAGAGGTGGGTGGTGAGGCTGGACATCAGGGGCAAGGGGAGGATGTTTCTGTAGTAAGCAGTGGGGTTTAGTGAGGCCAGCAGGGCCTGACCCCAAGAGCAGAGCGTGGGCTCTCCCCGAGCAAGGAGCTCGCAGCACCGAGGGACACCCACGCCCACACACCAGAAGGAGCCACGGAGGGATGGTCAGGAGCAGGGGCCAGTCCTGGGACCCGAAGCACTGACCAAAGGAGCAGCCAGAGCCAGGAAGGAGAGTCCTGTAATGTGGCAGATGGGTACAGCACTGATGCCCTGCCCATAGGGACCTATGGCATCTACTCAGGTAGCCAGATGCTTGGGGAAGGGAAAGATCTAAGCATTTTGAGGATCTTTGGACATCAGTGGAGTGGATCTTCAGTATCCTATTGTCCTGCATGTCCCAGACCCTGTCCCCTTAGAGCAGGGGAACCTGGGGACCCACTAAACAGTGGAGTCTTGTTGGCTCAGGTTGGCCAACCTGGGATCCACTGAGTTTTTGGATCCAACTGGTGGTCGTTTCCCGTCTTTGAAGTCACCATTAGACTAGACACACAGGGCGTTGGCAGGAGCTCCACACTGTGTCACCTGTGGGTGAGAGCCATCGTTGTGCAGAAAACCCTGTCACAGCCCTGAGCTGCCTGCCCATGACCAAGATAAAAACACCCCAAACAGTGTGGTACCTGGGGGGGGGGTAGAAATCCGTGCAAACTCTGAAGGCCTCGCAGTGGTGTTCCTGGTGTATTTCATGTAGTTCACCAGCCTGCAGATGAAAGGGACCACCGCCAACTGCCCACTCGGTGGCCCCGTGTGCATGGCTGTCACCTCACTGTGGGAGCAGAGGAGCAGGCGCTCAGGTATGTTTTGGGGTACAGTTGCTGATCTGCTTGGTCTTCATCAGAAGGGACTGCCGGGCGCTCCTTGCATGTCCCCGAGAGCCAGCAGCACCTGTTTGTCCGTCTTGTCACAGGGCTGCATAATTTCTCATTTTCCCAAAGATACTGAGGGCCCCAGCCATCGGGGTGGCTGCAGAATCCCACGATGGCTCACTCTGTACATGACGTCATGGTGAACAAGACTGTGGGGGTCTCTGTGAGACTCAGGTGTTCAGAGGGGCAGACACAGCGGCGCTCAGGGGGAGGCCCTGCAGGGGTGCGTGGTGGCCCAGTGGTCTGGGCCTGGGGGACTTCCCTGCAGCACGAGGATAATGACTCCATCTTGCATCTCCCTCCTCTGAGAAGAGGGCACAACCCCATGTGGCCTCTCTAGGCCTCGCACACGGTGCCCTTCACCTCTGGAGTCACTCTGGCCTGGGGTGCCTGGCCAGAAGGCTGCCAGCTTCGTCCTGGTCCCAGGGCAGTAACAGCTGGCAGCAGAGAAAGCGGGCCATGCAGGCAGCGAACATGGGGACATGTCATGTGGAATCAATGGCAACATCGCCGGGGGTTGTGACACGGGTTCCCCCAGTTTCTTTCTCTTTTTAAAATATTAATTAATCAATTTTAATTAGGTACATATGAAAAGCAGAATGCTGTCATTTTGATTCATTGTGCATGACTGCAGCACAGCTTTACATTTCTATGGTTGTGCACCACGTAGCGTCCCACCACACGTGCAGTCATACATGTACCCGGGGCAATGATGTCCATCTCATCCCACCACCGTTCCTGCTCCCCGCACCCTTCCCACTCTCCCTCCCCTTGGCCCAATCAAAGTTCCTCCATTTTCCCGTGCCTCTGCCCTCCCTGTTCAGCCTTTGATTTTGGGGGATTGGCTAACTTCACTTAGCATGATATTCTCCAACTCCATCCATTTACCTGCAAATGCCATGTTTTTATTCTCTCTTAATGCTGAGTAATGTTCCATTGTGTATATACATACCACAGTTTCTTTATCCATTCATCTATTGAAGGGCATCTAGGTTGCTTCCACAATTTAGCTATTGTGAGTTGAGATGCTATGAACATTGATGTGGCTGCATTATAGATTTTAAGTCCTTTGGTTATAGACCGAGGAATGGGAGAGCTGGGTCAAATGGTGGTCCCATTCCAAGTTTTCTGAGGAATCTCCATACTGCTTTCCAGAGTGGTTGCACCAGTTTGCAGTCCTACCAGCAGTGTATGAGTGTGCCTTTCCCCCCACATCCTTGCCAACACTTATATTGTCTGTATTCTTGATAGCTGCCATTCTGACTGAATGAGATGAAATCTTAGAGTAGTTTTGATTTGCATTTCTCTAATTGCTGGAGAAGTTGAACATTTTTTCATATATTTGTTGATCAGATGTAGAACTTCTGAGAAGTATCTGTTCAGCTCCATAGCCAATTTATTGATTGGATTGTTTATTTTTTTGGTGTTCAGTTTTTTGAGTTCTTTATATGTTCTGGAGATTGATGCTCGATCTGATGTGTGTGTGGCAAAAATTTGCTCCCCAAACACAGGCTCTTTCTTTACCTCATTGATTTTTCTTTTGCTGAGAAGAAACTTTTTAGTTTGAGACCGTCCCATTTATTAATTCTTGATTTTATTTCTTGTGCTTTAGGAGTCTTGTTAAGGAAGTCAGGGCCTTCACAATAGCCTCAAAAATTAAAATAAAATAAAATACTTGGGAATCAATAAAAGAGGGGAAAGATCTTCACAATGAAAACTACAGAACACTCAAGAAAAAAACTGAAGAATACATTAGAAGATGGAAAGATCTCCCATGCTCTTGGATAGGCAAAATTAATATTGTCAAAACTACCCAAAGTAATATACAGATTCAAAGCAGTTCCAATTAAAATCCCAACATCATTCCTTATAGAAATAGAAAAATCAATCATGAAATTCATTTGGTGAAACAAGAGACACAGAATTGCCACAGAAATCCTGAGCAAGAAGAGTGAATCAGGAGGCATCACAGCACCAGACCTTAAACTATACCACACAGTTATAGTAACAAAATCAGCATGGTATTGGCACCAAAATACACATGTAGACCAATGGTACAGAATAGAGGACACAGAGACAAACCCACATAAATACAGTTATACTAGACAAAGGTGCCAAAAACATATATTGGAGAAAAGATGGCCTCTTCAACAAATGGTGCTGGGAAAACTTGAAATCCACATGCAGCAAAATGAAATGAAACCCCTGTCTCTCACCATGCACAAAACTCAACTCAAAGTGGATCAAGCTCCCAGGAATGAGTCCAGCGACCCTGTGCCCAGTAGAGGTTCCCTTAGTTTCTAAAGTAAGGCAGGATCACTCGCCGTGCAGAGTATTAGCTTTCTGAAAATCAGCCCTTGCAGTGACAGGAGTCCTGGCAGAGAGGGAGCTTGGGCCTGGGGCATCAGTGACATTCAGCCAGGTGGAACTGGTGGGCCAGCAGTGGGACTCTGATGAGCAGGGCCAGAAGACACCAGGCCGTGTACAGCAGGGGAACACACCAGGCCTCCCCGCGGCCGGCCCAGGGCACTGTCCCAGACCATGGGAGTGCGGGCACCTGTGAGGACCAAACTGCAGGAAGAGGAAGAAGCTCATCTTCCTTAACTCTCATTCAGGTCCACATGCACAGGTACACTGTGCATGAACTTCTGTCCCACTTGGGGTGGCCCCAAAGGCGCTTAGCAGGGAATCCTCCCAGTGCACAGAGCTCTGGGGATCTCCCTTTTCTCCCTCTGGGTGGGCAGAGAAGCTCTCTGAGCGGGGAATGCACATGGGCCCAGGGACGGTGGCAAATGGCTTGAGTAGTTTACTCAGAGCCCTGGAAGATCTAAAGGGGGGCTGGTGACAAGCAGCTCCGGGAAGAGGTATGGGTTGGATGGGTGGCAGGGTATGGAGTGTAAAGATCCCTCCTCACAGAGAGAAGCCACTAAGCAACCAAGGATGCAGACTGAGTAGGTTGTTTGACATCAGCCAGCCTCGTCACCGGCTGTCCCAGGCTGGCACCATGAGCACGTGTGTGAATTGGCATGGAGACCGCGTAGGGGCCCAGGAGCATCGACTCTCACTCACTGAGGCCGATCTAGCCACGGTCACTGCCGATGTCCACCCTGCCAGCAATAGAGGCAAGTGCTAAGCCCAGGGTGGGTCCCTTGCTGGAGGAAGCAGGAAAGATCCCTGTTGAGGTGGGGGCAGGGGTGATGGATCCTACTGGAATTGATGCACCTCCTGGGTGTTTTCTTTTCTTGATTGCATGGTCTCAGCTAGCCCCAGTGACCAGGGCTTACAGAGAATTTGGTCCACTGGTAAGAGTCACACATGGCATTGTTGATTACCTGCAAAGGAGATGCCCTGTGCGTTAGTGACGGTGGGTTCCAAGGATCCTATTGTACCTGCCATTCAGAAGCAGCATGTCCCATGGGACAGAGGAGGTAAGAATGGTGACCAGCTTCCATGTGTGCCCTAACCTGCTGAGTGACCATCATGTGGCCATCGTGGGGGCTGTTGTCCCCTGATGATTGGCAGAGAAAAAGGGTGTCGCAGCCTGTTGGTGAAAGTGGAGTGACCCCTTTTCCATGCCTGCGGGTGGCCCACTGGGGATTTGGCTTCCTGACCCCAGGTCTGGGCTATGAAGGGTTCCCAGGTTCCCAGGACAGGACTATGGCCACCAGCGGACACAGCCTCCTTAAACCTGAAGTTCTGACTGCTGCCTGGTCCCTTCCAGGTTCCCACACCAAGAGACCACCCAGCAAAGACCCAGGTCATGGTCCTGACAAAGGTCACCAATCCTGATTATCTGGGAAATGGGTCGCACGTTCCAGGCCAAGGAGGCTCCTTGTGAAGGCACCAAAGTTTGGGAGCCTAGGGACACGGTGAGGTGGTCTTGGGAGCTGAGCCCAGCAGCACTGCCCCCCCCATTCCTTGCTCGGGGACGTGTAAGTCCCAGGCTGACAGTTGGCAGCTCTGTGATCTGCGCAGATTCCCGAATCCCATGTAGGGGCAGGTCCCGCAGTCCTACCCAGTCATGAGGGGAGGAGGTTTCTGTGGCGGTTCCTCCTGGCAGGGGTACTGTCGCTGCCTGTGAGCAGCCCTCCCCGGTGCCGCTTCTCCTGCTTCCTTCTTAGAAACAAGAGGCGTTTCCGCAAAGATTCTGCCCAATAGCCCATCCCACCAAACCCGCAGTGAGGTTTCTGGAACATTCTTTTTTTTTGGGGGGGGGGGTTACTGGGGATTGAACTCAGGGGCACTCGACCACTTAGCCACATCCCCAGCCCTATTTTGTATTTTATTTAGAGACAGGGTCTCACTGAGTTGCAGAGTGCCTTGCTTTTGCTGAGGCTGGCTTTGAACTCGAGATCCTCCTGCCTCAGCTCCCTGAGCTGCTGGGATTACAGGCGTGGGCCATTGTACCCAGTGAGGTTTCTAGAACATTCTGGTCTGCAGTGTGTGAGTTGTGTCCATGGCATGTTTCATGCAGCACCTGTGTTTTAGAAAGATCGTCTGCTACAGGTGGGGAGAACTGGGAGGGGTGGACCAGAGGTGAAAGGGCCTTATGAAGGAGACCCCTGGTGAGGACATAGTGGGAAGGTGCCATCTACCAGCAGGAAGCAGCCCTCATAGCTCCGCTGCCCTGAGATTGCCTTCCAGCTCTGAACTGTGAGAAATCAAGGCCCAAATCAAATCAGTGGTTGTCCCAGCCACTGAGTTTTGGGATTTTGTTATAGCAGCTCGAATGGGCTAAGATGGAATTCACGGAGAGTGAGCCAGTTTTCCTCTGATGCTCTTTCTGGAGCTGAGGTGGACCCCAGGTCCACGGAGCCTCTGGCTGTAAGTGCTCCCTTGAGTGGGCAGAGAGAGCCCACAGAGGCTGCGCGGGGTCATGACTGAGGCTGCCTGTCGCACAAGGGATGGGCATGAGGCTGGCCTCCACCAGGACTGGCTCTCTCTCTCTCGCTCGCTCCAGGCAGCCACCAGCTCCTGTCCAGGCTGTGTGCTGGGCTAAGTGGACTGGGAGCTTGCAGCAGGTGCGTCCTTGTGCACCACATAGCACAGGTGCCCCACAAGCTGTGGCCTCTGCTTTCCAGAGTGCCCTCCCTGTCCTCTCCAGTGCTGACCAGCTGCCGGCGCAGGGTGGTCACCCAAGCGAGGCTCGGCTTCCAGTATCTTCTGAGCAAACGCTCCCAGGCAGGCAGGATGGCAGAACACCCACCCACCAGTGAGCAGGTGGTGGCCTGTTTCTTACTCCCTTGGGACCAATATCTGATCGTCCTCGGGTGATGGATTACAGGCAGATGATCTGAAATCACCCTGAAAGGTCATCTACGAAACCCCAAAATGTTGCTGCCAATGGAAACATCCTGCTTCTGTGTCTGCTTCCACTTGGACTGCTTGGTCCCACCTGTCTCAGCTGGGCCTGGTTTGTCAGGTGTCCATTAGGACCACCCCGAGTGGTCTGCAGGAGAGAATCTGTCCTGCAGCCACTGAAGTGCTTGCTGCCTTCTGCAGCCAGTCCCCCATGTGGCTACCCACACGCCCCAGCATCGCAACATGCACTGAGCATAAGCTACATGAGATTCTTTGGCTTACGAATAATATAACATTTAACTCAACCTCATTTAAATAATTTAATTGGTTTATTGAGCTGTGTGATTAGGAAAAAATCCGACACAGACTAGATTTAGGGCGTGGTTTGATGTGATTTCTGGATCTTTCTCTGGGATCGTCTTCCCTTTGTCCCCTTTAAGTTATAGTCGGTCCTCAGATTGGCTTGCCTCATGGGTACAAAATGGCTGCTAGTAACATGCTTTCCTGAGGATATTCAGGAGGAGAGAGTGTAGCTTCCCAAGGTGTCAAACTGAGCTCCTGACCTACATTCTGATGGGATCACATGGGAAACAAGGCCTGTGGTGGGGAAATGCCAGGTGCAGATAGTGGAGGCCCAAGTTAGGTGCCCAGTTCTCTGCCAAGAGAGATGCTAGTTGATTAGCACCAAGCTAGCGATTCCCAAACTGCTCGGCAGTGAAGCCAGGGAACGTCGAGATGTGTGCTGGAGGCGCCCTGTCCTGGGTGAGGACTGGGACTTGAACTGGACCTTAAGTCAGGGGTGGCAAGTTTCACAGTCGCCCTAGACCCATCTGCCTCGTCTAGCAAGGACAGAGGCTGGTTCCTACCAGGTTCCTCCCTCTCAATGTCGCTCAGCGCGTCCAGCGGGGAGAACAGGGGTAGGTGAGCAGGCGGACGTGGCCTGGGAGGGGAGCCGTGCAAACCTTGGAGGACTCTTCAGCTGGATGAGCCCACGTTTCTCTTTCCCTGCAGAACATTGCGTTGATTGGCTAATTGCATGCTGTAAGATCAGACTGAATTCCTCCAAGAAACACTCGGACGGGAATCATTTAGGTAGAGTCGTTTCATGAGTGTTTCTGAAGACCGCGGATGAAGAATAATGATAGTAAATCATTAATAGGTATTTTCAGCTGCTTTAAAAATTAAATCTGCTCCACGGCGTGTTTCACAGCTTCACGGCCACTGTGCGGGGCCTGGGGACATTCCCTAAGAGGACACGTGCTCCTCTGCAGTAGCTTACGGCAGTGCTCGGCATCCAGAAAGCTGAGGCTCCGGCTCCTTAGGAGGCGGCAGTGAAGGAGGGTGAGGCCGGTTCTGCGGCAGAGAGCCACCGGCTGCCGCTCTGGGCACTACAGGAAAGGGGCCATCTGCTCCACTCGCCCTCCAGGCTTCCTGGGAAACCTTTCTTTCTCAGTTGTGCTGAAGAAGCCGGCGTGGGGTCTCCTGTGGGGGACATCTATAGTCGGGCCCCCTCTGCCTCGCTGCAGGAGGAGGTCCGAAGGCACCAGGCTTGCTGAGCTGGGCCCAGGAGGAGGAAGGAACAGGTCCTGCGCTCTGTCCCACAGCCTGTCTTGCCACATCGTCACAGATCACCGCACACACCATCTCCATGGTGACTGTGGAGCTCCACAAACCTCTGTAGGCACCGAACTTACACCGTGCTTAGAAGGGAAGTGTCCATTTCAGCAGGCTAAGCACCTCACTACTTTCAGGCTGGGAAATCCTCGGGGCCAGCTTTAATGGGCTTGAGGTCAGTGGCCTCCTGCATTCCCCGAGCAGAACCTCGACACGGAGCGCCGAGGCTGGGGGGAAGGGGTTTGCATTTGGAGCTGATTCATAGTCAGTTCTGGGGGCTAGAGCTGCTGCTGCTGCTGCAGGAGCTCGGACTCTTCTCAGAGGCCCGAGCAGCAGCCCTCTGCCTGAAACAGTGGATAATGAGTGAAGGAGGCCGGGAGAGGCGTGCGTTCCCAGGAGGGAGGTTCTCGTCGGCTGTCTTAAATGGGCAATGGGACTGAGACCCGGGCCGTGCAATGGGAGGCAGCGGCAACAGCTGGGGGCCTTGTCTCACGTGGCAGGCAGTGTCCAGGAGCTGGCCTGGGCAGTGTGGCCAACACTGTTGCTTGTCAATATCCAACTGTCACCTTCCTGGGCTCTTACAGACGGTTCTTCCCACACCCCTGACAGTTAGGCAGGGCCATACGACTTGTTCTGGCCTGTGACCTGTGAGCACAGCGACGTGAGTCACCCAGGTGACACAATGACCCTTGAGGTTTCTGGTCACCTTTGGTCCAGACATGAGGTCTTGCACTGTGTGGGCGGAGCAGCGAGACCAGAGCACAGAGATGACGTTCCTTCAGCGGGCAGCTGGCTCACCGCCTGCCCGCAGAGCATTTTAAGGGAGACTGAGTGCAGTGTGGTGGCTTTAAGTCATGAGTCCTGTGGGAGTCCCTGCTTGAGGAGACAGGGGAATAGTAACCCTTCCCCGGCCCCTGGGTGGACTGGATGATGTCTGCCCACATGGGGGAGGGCGGGTCCTTATGCCATCTACTGATTCCAATGCCAATGTGGTCCAGAAACACCCGCAGACACATCCAGAATGAGGTGTGCCAGCTCTCTGGGCAGCCCGGGGACCAGAACAGTGGACACATAAAGCCAACCAGCTCATGTTCCTGGTCTTGTGCAGCTCCCTCCATCATCCGTGCCAGGCGCATAAAGATGTGCACCTGAGCACCTGAAAGGAGAAGGAGAAGGGGCCCCCTCCAGCACAAGGCGCCCTGCAGCCATTCAAATAAAGGCAGAGGGAAGTGACCAGATGAGGTCTTAAAAGGGATCAGAAAGCAGCAGGGGAGGAGGCGGGTCAGCAGGAGGGTGAGTGGGGAGGAGGGGAAGAGGAGGGTGAGAGGGGGCAGGGGAGGAGGAGGGTGAGAGGGGGCAGGGGAGCAGGAGGGTGAGAGGGGGCAGGGGAGGAGGAGGGTGAGAGGGGGCAGGGGAGGAGGAGGGTGAGAGGGGGCAGGGGAGGAGGAGGGTGAGAGGGGGCAGGGGGAGAAGGTCCTGCTGTGGGGGGTTAGCACTGCATTTCTTGAGCCTCTGCTCCCTGGTGAGTCACATGGAGCCACCATGATGGCTTCTCTGCTTTGTGGTGATCAAGTGGGATCACTTGTGAGAGGGTTCCGGAAGTCTGGAGCTCTCCTCCTGGTGGTGTGCCTGTTAAGCACAAGCCTGGTGTATCTGTGGTCTAGGGCTTTTGAAGTGGGTGGGGTGCCCGACAGGGTGCATGTGGAGATGTGTGGGAGTGTTCACTCTCCAACGTGACGCAGTCCTGCTCCCTAAGACCCGCCTGGGCAGGAGCCGTGGTGTGGCTCTGGTTCCATAGAGGCATGTCTGCCCTGCAGCCCACCAGTGGACGCCCGCGTGATCTGCTGTTGTCACTCTGGAGAGCCGCGCTCTCCCTCCTAGTCAGAGTTTTAATCAGTGATGGTGCAGAGTAGAGCTGTTTAGAATATGACAATGTGTCAGGGGCGGCGAATGAGTGATGGTCTCTGGACCCCTGGAGACAGAGGAGCACCTCTCTTGGGAACTTCTCAGTGCAAAGGTGCTGATGAGATCGCCCAGGGTCTATGGCGATGCCCTGTTAAAGGGGGACTTCTGTGTCAGCCACAGAACTTTATCTGTTTGTTCCCTTAGGTCTGAACCTCTGCTGCCCAGAAGTGGAGAGTTATGGGTGCAAGCTGATCAGTTTTAATCGCGCTCTTTTACCCTTAACTTTGGTTTTGTTTATCTTGAAGACTCTCTCTCCCAATAAACTTTCAATGCTTAACCCTATACAATGAACGTGCTGAGCTTGTGTGAGGCCACTCTTCCTCCATCTGAGGTTGGCTTGACTTTTTCTCTGTTTTGTGTCTGTCTTTTCTTTCTTCATCCCCTCATCCGGTCACCCCTGAATACTGTTCTGCAGGTTGAGACAATAATGGATGGACAGGGGATGAAATGGTCCCCCGAAAGGAGGACTGTCACCCCAGTGTCCCCCCCAACAGGGCTGCACAGGATTAGTGCCCGTGCTCCTGACCTTGGAGGTGTCCCAGCCACCTCTTCCCTTTGCTCTTGCTGCCCACCACTATCTGTGACAACCAGAGAATTGTCACGCATCCCTTGTAGTGGCCCCGAGGTGGTTCTGTGAGGCTGTGCTGAGAATTATTGCTTTGCTGATCTATCTGTTCCCCGGCCTCTTTCCTGGGCCAGTGACGGGCTTTGTCTACAGGGGAAAATCACGTAGAACACTTAATACAGCACAGTGACCAACTTCTCACATTCTGGGCTCATTTCAAAAACCGCAGGAATCCATCTTTTCTGCAGGGCCTGAGTGATGCAAGCTGCTAGACACTGGAGGTCAAAGGTTCACTGGGGTGCGCCGCTCACCTGGGGTCTGGGGAGGGGTGTCACAGCGGGGGACTTGCCTAACACACCTACTCTTCATCTCTGTTTTGCCAGCTTTGGGTGAAATGGGGTTTTGTAGGGCCCCCTGCTCCCCTAAAGCCTCTGTTTCCACCCCTGTCCTTCTTCAGCCCGGCAGGGGTCCTGCACCCCCCGGTTTCTGCCCATTCCCTCGGGTCCCCTCCCTCAGCTCTCGGGCCTCCACCTGCCTCTCCAGGGCCTTCCAGGTGATGATGATCCTTTTTGCTGCTGCAGGGACCTTGGGGCCATGTCCACCATGACACATCTCAGGTGCCGCTCTGATTGACATCAGTGGGACCGTCTTCTCCAGGCTCAGGGTGCCTCTTGAGTGAAGTGACTTCTGGGTTTGTTTTGGTCCCCAGGGGCTATCCAGTGCCTGGCACAGTGTTGTGCTTCCTGGGTGCCGGGGTGCTTCCCACCAGCCTGTGTCCTCAGTGGTGAGCTGTGGGACAGATGGTCACAGCGTCGTGGTGTTGAATTGCGTGTGATCATAGGCACACTGGTCAGCTCCTGGCAGGGCACAGACAGCACCCTCGACTGGGAAAAGGCGGAGGACTTGACAAAGGGGCTGTTTGCAGGAGAGGTGGGTGAGGTCTGTGAAGGAGGATGCACAGCGAGACCCGGAACTGGCCATGGTGGGCTCGTTACTCCTGCTGGACCTTTGAGGGCAGTGGGAGAGAGGGGAGCAGAGCACTTCCCCTGCAGCAAAACCTAGGTCCCTTTTGGTAATCAGGAGGCTCACCCCTCAGTTCTGTGATCTCTTTCTCTTCTGGTTCTTCAACAGCGTAGAGACTGCAAGGCCCAGGGCTGCCTCAGATTTCAGCTCACTCTTGTCCTTGACTGTGTTTCCCTCTAGAGTGTCCCTCTCATGAGCACCTAGTGCCCTGAGTGCTAGCACCCCTCTGGGCCCGGATGCCCGCCCCTTAGACTACCTGGTGTGACATGGAAGTCCTCCTGCTGTGCTCCTCTGCTCACGAGCTCTTGCTTTCTCCACAGGGAACAAGAGGCTTCGTGTCCTGGTCGCTGGCAGCCCATGCACTCAGCAGGAGGTGGCCACCTTGCAGACGTGGCTTCTAGCTGGTGTGTAGCTGCCCCTTCAGTGGACCTTCCTCACCACAGCTGCTGCTGGGTGCCCACGCCGTCAGAGGGTGAGTCATCTTCACGGGCATGGCGCTCCTGTGCCTTTGTTGCCATGTCACCTGTGGGGTGCCATGGTGACGGGCATGGTGCCACCGTGCAGGAGTGCAATGCGTCAGGAAGTGCCTGGTTCACGACTGGCAGTTTGAATCTGATGTCCCCGGTCATGTGTTCAGACTGAAGCAGATGGGGCACCTCTCGAGTGGAGAATCGAGGAACTAGAGGGAGCGGCCTGAGCTAAAGCCCCAGGGTTCTGCTCCTGGGCTTTCCCAGTGGTCCGTTGTCATCTCCTTGTGCTGCAGACATCTCCGTGTCCGTGGGTCTGCCAGGTCGTAAGGCTCCACCGTGGGCAAGGTGGACTGCAGCCTGAGTCGGCAGCAGTGGCTTCTGTGGCTCTGGGCCCACTCAAACCTGGCAGCCTTGTTACCTTTCATCCCTGAAGTGGGTGGGAGTAGGATGTTCCTGTCCAAAGTGAATACGCTGCTGCCCAACAGCAACAGGCTCACCAAGCCTCCTGTGTTTTATGTGGGCAGTGCAAGGGGTGGATCTGAGAATGAGAAAGGAGATGTAAAAGATAATGGGAAAGGGGTTGGGGATTTTCCTAGCAACAAAAACTTGAGCAGTAGAACAGGTCGAGCAGAGGGAAAGACGGGAGTGAGTATCCCAAAAAGCCTGTGAGGGACTTTAAATTCTTAGTAACCTGTTTTCAGTGATGACAAAGCAACTTTAAAGTCCATTTTCACCAGATCTTGAATAGGGGTCTGAGGGCTCCCCTCAGCTGGTTTGAGCTTTGGGTCAGCTGGTAAGAGGACCTGGTGGGACCCGGTGTGGGCACTGACAGGAGAAGAGAGGAGTGAGTGGGTGGAGGGGTACCTCCGTACCTGCTACCTCAGCAAGGGGGCAATGGTCTGAGAACCGGCGGAGGTTTGGGTTTTCAATCCAGTAATTGGAGGGGAGAAATCAGGTTGCTGAGGTGGGAGTGACAGCAGAGTCTGGGGCAGAAGGCTGCGGGTGAGGCTCTATTGGAGAAGCATAGTTCAGGGGGATCTCCTTCCACCCTTTTGAGCGCTCGCAGAAGTTAAAAGGTCACGCAGAATTTGAGGATCTAGAGACCCCTCTGGGGGCCATTGGTTTTGGTTGTCTAATTGGTAACGTGGCCGATTCTGTGAACTGAATCCGATGAGGAGTTTGGGTTTGATGTCAGGAGTGAGGGACAACCGGTTGAGGTTAGCCAGGAGGCATTCGAGAGGGCAATCAGGGGAGGGAAGAAGAGGCTCCCATGATGACTCTCGCAGGAAGAGAAGAGGCGAATGGCCTGGACTGGAACAGATTTTGGTTGAGTTTCCTGCAGGCGCCCCCGGAAAGGAGAAGTCAACCAAAGAGACTCGGGAGAGCCGGGGCCGGGAGGGCAAATGAGTTGTCACCCAAGAGCCCAGCCAGCCAGACCTTAAGGCCGGGAGTCACAGGCCACCTTCCCCTCACCAGTTCTGGCTGAGAATGGCCAGGAGCTGCAGCTATGGGGTCCCAGCGGATCACTAGACCAAGGTCCTGCCTTGTGGGCCTCACGTTTTAGTGACATTCAAGTCACGGAGCTCTTCCAGGGCAGGCCAAGGAGGTTGGGCTAGACTGACAGGAAAGAATGAATGTTCTGGTTCGTCAGTGTCCTGGGTGGAATGGGGGCTGGCAGGGTGCCTCTCAGTGGCTGAGGCATGGGCCTGACCAAAGGGGCCAGTGGTCCAGATTGGGAATCCAAGGCAGGAGGTGCAGATAGAGAATGGGGTGGGCAGATTTGGAGGGGGTCCTCTATACAATGATGGGAGCTGTGCAAAGTGGTGCAGCCACTTTAAGAGCAATTTGGCACTTTCAATTAAGACAGGAGAAAAAGCAATTCCGTTTCTTATCTTCCCAGAGGAGCAGGTGCACGAGGAGTCCTGTGGGGAAGTGGTAGTGGAGTGTGTGTTACAGGATGTGCAGGGAGAGAGGCCCACCATAGGAGGACGTCTCCATGGCAGGGCGCTGCATGGTGGAGACCATGCTGTGGCGAGGACACTGTAGTCTCTCTCCATGAGAATATAGAAATGGAAATAAAAGGAAAAAGTAAAAAAGCAGCTTGTAGAATGAAGGATGTGTGACAGGTACCTTCCCTGCAGGTGCCTTAAGAAACCCCACATGACTGTGACCTGCCCGGAAGTTCCTCTGTCTGGGCTCCAGTGTTCAGAGGAAAACCTCTGGGAGAATCAAAGGCACAGTAGTGGTGAGCTCTGGGGAGACAGCAGGTGGGACTTCCATGAGTGTGAGGGCGTGGGGACCATCTTCCTGGTGTCCCTGTAAGGTTGAAACTTAGTCGAGAGTGGGGGAGGGGCTCCTGAAACGAGCTGGACTGGAGAGGGCTGGGGTAGGAGTGGGGGGCTGGCATGTTCAGGTCACAGTCTGAGGTCCGGGGAGGGTGGGACCAGAGCGAAGGGTGTCTGGAAGGTCTGTGGGACACGGGGAGGGGACCCTACCCAGGTGTGGCTTCTGAAGGTGTGGATGGGCCAATGGAGCCCCTCTGGCAGAGCAGAGAGGGAGCAGGTGAAGGGGACGGCTCAGGAGGCCGTAGGGAAGAGGGCGGCACCGGGGCCACTGGACAGTTCCCGGGGCCGCAGCCGCAGAGTGGACGGAGGACCTCGAAGGACCCCATTTTGTTCCAGACCACGGGGAGCTGGTTATTATTGTTACTTGGTGAACCGGGGAATGCGGCCGTCAGACCCTGGGACACAGGTGCTGAGGCTGAGGGAGCTTGCTGAAAGGAGGTGACCGACTCTTGGGAGCAGGACCTGAGCGTTGTAAAGGAGCAGGATGGGGAAGAAGGACCTGCAGCAGAGGCTTCGGATGGACCCTTAAGAACGATCCAGGTGAGGCACAAAGGACTGGTCATTACCCCTGCACCCAACCACCGTTGGATGGGTCTGCCCACAGGGAGAGTGCGGCCAGGTGCGTCCTCCCTCCCTGCCGCAGTCCGACTACAGCAAAATAACCGGTGGGGTGATGAGGAACTTGTGTAGATTGATACAGCAGGAGTGGGAGCCGTTTAGTGTAGGACAGGAGGGGTATATATACATTCCACACAGCTTATCTTAATTAACATAAACTCGATACAGGAGTCAACCAATAAGGAATCTCCACACTTAATGGCTCACTGGCATTACTTCACAAACCACTCCCTCTGGCAAAATGCCAGGCGCCATCCTGACTTGTTTACAGACCCTAACACCTCCCGGTCTGGAGTGATTCCTGGGTTCCTGGAGCTGCTCTCAGCTGTGAGCTGAGCCACGCTTCGTGCACCTGGAGGACTGAGCGTGTCGTGTGCAGAGGGGGCCAGGGCTCCACATAGCACCCACCCAATTGTGTATAAAGGGGGATGCACTAAGATGCACTTAGGATGTTGCTGACTTACCTAAACCCCTCGTCTGGGACAGTTTATAAACTGGGACCCAACAGTGAGCCACTCTGCGTCCAGATGGACCAGCTGTGTCCATCATACAGAAAACTCTCTCGGGCTCATTTCCTTGTTTGTGAAGTGAGCCTCTCTTGGACTTCCAGAGTCTGGAAGATAAAACTTGACTCTCTGCTTTCCTAATGGACCATTTCTTTTTCTTTTTCTTCCCTCAAGGGTGGGGAGGTTGATTTATCTTGGTGGAGCCTGTCAGATTGTGTCTGACTACATATATTTGCTCTTCCCAAATGTCCAATCTTTGTCAGTTGAGAAATATTTGAAGTGCTGACAAGGCTCTTATGGACAACTCACCTATCATTACAGAGTCGGTAGGATTAATTCTTCTTAATTATGTTAGTGCTGGGCCATCATTCACGTTTATTGATGCTGTCTGGTCATGTCTTGAAGATTTATAGGTATCTATATTCATCCCACACAGAAGAGATCGCAAATAACTTTGCTATCTTTTGAGTGTCTTTCTGCATGAGACAGATGTTATGCGATTATTACTGAAAGCTTTTTAATAAATAAGCATTTGCTTCTCTAAGTTTCATCCCTAGGGCCCTGGAAGGAGGAGAGCTTGGGAATTTGAAATCGTCTCTGCAATTTTTATATCTTCCCTCTTTTTAAGCTGAGTTAAAAACCCATTCTTGAGTCAAAGTATTTCATTTCCAGTCCAGGAAATGTTCCTGAGAATATATACAAGTTCACCAGGTAGAATTTAATCATTTTTATGCATGTGGCCTTTGACTTGAACATCATTGAGTGTGAAGTGGCTGGATTTCAGACAACCAGAAGGAAATAGAGTGAATCCAAAATTGCAGATTCTCAAGAGGTTGGAATTAAAATGAACCTCAACCAGCCTGGCATCTCATTCTTGGTGGCGTATCCCTTCTCAGAGATGGACGCTGCCCATCTGGAGTACTGTTCCGGAATCTGCACATCTTTGAAGTTCTACAGGGAGTTATTATTTCCTTCTTGGTTTAAAAACCATGGATGTAACCCTCTCTTAATCTAGAGGAGGAGGAACCTGGCATGAAGATCCAAGCACCCATCCTGAGTATTTGGGTCCCAGGTTTTCCTCAGTGGACTGTAACCCCACCACGGGTAAGGGACATGAAACTAGAGGGGATGGAGCTGGTAGTAAGCTTAGAATGGAAACTGCCAAGGCCTGGGTTAAGCTCTTGAATGCATCATTTTTAAAGTTGTCAGTATAATCCTGTAGAGTAGGATTCACTTTAATATGCCCTGGAGGTAATACCTTGACCAAGATGGTGTAAATAGTGAGCAGGGGTCAGAGGTTGATCCAGGTCTTCTAAGGGAAGACCTTTGCTCTTAACCTGTCTGCTGGAGGAAGACCAGTCGTGAGACTTGCGGGGCCACCTGTGACTTGCTTTGAAGGCATGTGACATGATGCGTGTGGGGAGTATCCATAAAAGCCTAGGTATGGTGGTTTGGTGGCTTGAATATAATTCTAATCATGCAAGAAGAGGTGGCAAATAATAAAGTCTGGAGGAAAAAGGGAAAGAAAAGTGGGAGCACGGGATGGGTGACCAATGATGGGAGAAGAGAACATCCAAGTCCCAAGACACTGGGATCAGAGTAGACTGGTGCCTCATGAATATGAGGGCTGCAGGAGCAATGGTAGCTGTCTCCTGTGTCCCTGCGAGGGTACAGATGGGTCTCCCTGGATCACTTCCTCCCAGCCCTGATGCTCTGTTCCTCCCTCCCCACGTTCAATTTTTGTGGTGGTTATTGAAGAATCTATTTTAGCTCAATAATTGGGTACGATGTTTTCCCTTTTAGCCCAGTAATCCCTGGCTGTTATCTTGTCTAGATGTTCTTAATCTCCTCATTTATAGCAGATTACTAGGTACATGTTTAGCATCCCTAATATGGAAATCTGAAATCCGAAATGCTCCAAATTTCAACAGTTTTGAGCATCACAATGCCACATGTATAAATTTCCACACCTGACTTCATGTAATGGGTCACAGTCCAAATGCAGGTATTCTCAAAATATTGTATAAAATTATCCTCAGGATGTAAGTGTAAGGTGTTTATGAGACATAAGTAATTTTGTTCCCATCCTCCAAATATGTCATTATATATGCAAATATTCTGAACTCTGAGCAAATTTGAAAGAAAAATTGGTCCTACATATTTTGCAGATAAGGGCTACTCAACCCATGTTATGATTTAAGAGGTAGGGGGTCTCCCCAGAACTCATGTTCACAATGTAGGTGAAATGATTAGACTATGAGAGCTGTAACCGAGTCAGTGGATTAATCCATCAGGTGGATTAACAATTTGAGTGACTTGTTGGCATCTGGGGCATGGCTGGGAGAAGCAGGGCACTGGGGTTGTGCCCTTGGAAATGGATTTTTACTCCTTACTCCTCACTCTCCGTCAGCTTCCCGGCTTTCCCCCACCACACCCATCTGCCACGATGTTCTTACCCTCCTCATTCCAGAGCCATGGAGCTGGCTGACCATGGACTGGAATCTCTGAAAATATGACCCTTAATCAAACTTCTACTCCTCTAAGTTGTCCTTATAGGGTATTTTGGTCATAGTGATGAAAAACTCATTAGCAGAAACTGGTACCAAAAGTGGGGCATTTGGCCCGGGGTTGTGGCTCAGCAGGAGAGCGTTTTCCTCACACATGTGAGGCACTGAGTTCCATCCTCAGCACCACATAAAAATAAATAAACAAAACAAAGGTAAAAAAAATAATATACTTAAAAAAAGTGGGGGGGTCTTTGCTGTGATTAATCTGACTGTGTAGTTCAAAAGCCTTTGGAATTGGATTGCAGTAGTAGTTCAAAAAAGTTTGAGATGCCCACCAGAGAAACCTCACAATGTTATAAGGAGAGATTCATGGGCAATTCTGGTGGGGGTTCAGAAGACCAGAATTCTGAGAGAAATGTGGACAGTAAAGACTGTGCTCATGAGGTTTCAAAGGGGAACAAGGACTCAGTGGGCATTTGCACTTGTGGTCACATGTTACATTCTGGCAAAGAATTTGTCTACATTTTGCCTATGACTTGAGACTGATGGACTCATTAATCTGGCAGAAGAAATTTCAAGAAAGCATAACAGGCAGGCAGTGGCATGGATATTTTTGGCAACTTTACTGTGATCATTAGAAACAGGAAACAGAGAGGAAAAATTTTAAAACTTGCAGTTTGGCCAGAAAAACATATGTAAAATTGGAACCAAGGAAGCTATAAGAGGTTTCCACAATTAAAGAGAAGCTAATTACTTTGCACAGAGACAATTAAAAAGGTGGTTTGAGGTTATCACACCCATTTTAGGGGTAAGGGTGTAGGTCATTTATATCTTAGTAAAGCTGGGGGATTCTTATGGTTTGAATCTAGGAGTGTTCCTCCAAAAGATCAAGGGTTATCAAGTTGTTCAGAGCTGAAATGAGTGGATTGTAAGACCTGCAACTTCATCGGTGGATTAGCCATTTGCTGTATTAATAGTTTGAATGGATTAATTACTAGGTGGTAACTGTGGGCAGGTGGGCCGGCTGGAGGAAGATGGGCACAGGGCACGCCCTTCGGGATTACATTTTCTCCCTTGCTTCTTAGTCTTTCTCTGCTTCCTGGCTGACGTAAGCTGAGCAGTTTTACGCACCTTCTGCCACCATGTTCTGATTCGCCTCTTGGCCCAGAGCAATGGAGTTAGCTGACCATGAACTGAAACTTTGGAAAGTGTGAGCCCAAATTAAAGATCTCCTCCTCTAAGTTGTTCTTGCTGAGTATTTTGGTCACAGTATGAAAAGCTGACTAACCGAACCTGTGTAGATACACTGACGCCTGGCTTACAGCAAAGACTGAACATGCACACTCAACCTATAATGCAGAATGGACAAGTTCTCATAAATGGAGACGTGTTAATAAGCAAAACCATATTGGACTTTAACCAGTCTTGACGACTGAGGATCTCCTATAGAGCATTAAGACTGTTAAACACCCAGTGTTCTCTGCAGCGAGGGGAACATGTGGATAGAGCCCACTGTTCTCAATGACCCGGGTCACTGACCCTTTCTGATTCCATCTGCTTTCATTATTTCCATCTCTTTTCTAACAGCTCTACATTTGAAAAGCACATCATACTCCTAAGGGTGGATCTGTTTTTCCTATGTTCTCGCTCTGTAATCTTTTCTTAGATAATAAGGATTATAATATTAATTATATTTTATGCACCATCTTAAGGTAATAGACTCCATCAGGCCTGCGGGTTATTCTCTTCTTCCCCAGCAAAGTCTGATTTCTGGCGGTCATTACCAGATGTATCTTAAATAAAATGAAAGGCACAGCTAGAAATTTAAATAGCTTTTCATTTGAACCCATTGCCTCCAAAGGGGGAACCAATGTAGTTATCCCCATTATGATTACACAGATAATTATCCACTGACTTGTTTGCCTCCCATGCCAGATTATAACTCTGTAAGAGAAGAGTCCATGTGTTTTCTTTTCTCAACACAATTCTTTTTTAAAAAATATTTTTAGTTGTAGATGGACACAATGCCTTTATTTTGTTTATTTAGTTTTTTTTTTTAATGTGGTGCTGGGGAACAAACTTGCCTCATACATGCAAGGCAAGTGCTCAACCACTGAGCCCTGCTCCCGCCCCAACACTTAATTCTTATTCCTGCTTCAACAAGCTTATCCGCAGCCCCTCTGTGTCAGGTTGTCTTCCTGTAGGGTGGGAAGCAAGCCCCGACTCTAGTAGATTTCACCTTTTCTGGTCAAAATGGAGGTAATAAACAGATGCACGGTGATCCAGCGTCTGGGCACACAGGGAGACTGGTGGCCCTGGGTTGTTCTGCCAAGGTGGTGGCTACAACTGTACAAATGGCCTCCCTGCCTGGGCCTCTGCCCACTCGCTGCCCATAAGTAAACAGTGGGGGTAAATCAATATCTCTTTGCCTCAAATCCAAGAGCAAATTTATTCTTCCCTAGGACATGTCCCCATCGGTGGGATTAGAGAGAGTGAGGGGCAGAGGCTTGGGAGGATGACGGAGAAGCCGAGGCCAGGAGGAGGCTGTCCACCGAGGAGTCGGGCTCTGAGGTGCACCGGTGTCCCCAGCAGCCAGGACAGGTGGGCAGACCTGGGTGTCCTCTACGTGTCCCGCACTTGCCTGTAAGTAGCTCATGGCTGTGAGCACTTTGGAAGACAGCCCTTGGTGAGGGCTGCCAGGTCCCAGAGAGAGCCAGAGGCGTCGGGGGGGGGGGGGTTCCCGTCCCCTGCGTGACTCAACAGGGACACGGTACAGAAGCCCAGCACCCTTGGTCCAGATGCAGTGGACCCTGAGGGTGTGCATCCAGGGTGGGACGAAGCCTCTGGGAAGAGGCTCCCACTTCCTCCCCTCCTTTCCTGCCTGGCTGCTCTCCTGGGAGCACCTCTGTGTCAATCCTGGTGCTGCGACCTCAGCCCGGAGCTCCTGGGAGATCCTGAACTGGGACGGCAGGAGCGAGCGGGGCTCCGAGCCTGGCACCCAGACGCTCTGCTCTTACTGGGTAGCCTTAGCCTCGGGCTGATGTTCCTGATCATCTTGCAATGCCCCAGTGAGCTCCGCGGGCTAGATGGCCTCCTCTTCCTACTGTAGGGGGCAGGGATTCCCGCCCTGGAAGCCGGGACGGCCAAAGCCTGGCACCCAGCACCAGGCTGATGAGACCCCAGGAGGATTGCCTCCACGTGGACCCACAGCCCAGGGCAGGGGGGAGCCACACGCCATGTGGGGCCACGCTGCAGCTGCACTTGGGAACAGGACACAGTGGGCAGCAGTGCGTGGCGGGCAGGCTCTCAGGACAGAGGGAGAGGCGTCCCTGCACCTGCGGGAGCACCTGACTGGCTTGTCTGAGGGATTCCCCAGGCGGGGGCTAGCAGAGACCTGAGGCTGGCGGGCAGGCAGGACTGCACCCAGGCCTGTGATAGGAGGGTGATGGGCCAGGGGGTCTCCTGGTGGGAGAATGAGGGGGAGGGGAGGCAGAGCTGGGCCACTTGAAACCTCCCCAGATGGCACCTCAGCACAGGACACTGAGCCTGAATTTCAGGCTGGAATCACTGAGATCAGCCTCAGAGGCTGGTAATGATAAAGACGCCAAACCAAGGCCACACAGCTCTTCACCCACAGCCTTGTCAAGGAGAACTGCATAGCTATTCAGGTTTTAGTTCTGCTTCATAATTATGCACTAATTTTCCAAGTCTTCTACTGCATGAGCTGAAAAGGAACCGTCCAGGTGTTTATGGCCCACCTGAAATTCAGTGTGTCCTTCTCTCTGCCAGTGGGCCAAGGCTGAGCCCTCGAGAGTGTGAAAGAGAATTTCATATTTAGGTCATTTTCTTTTATTCTCTCAAAGCAAAACAAAGCAAAACCAAATGAAACCAAAGCAAAGCAAAACTGGGGGTGGGGAGGGGAAGTCACATTAGTACCAGATGTATAAAATAAGGACCCAATACAAGTTCAGATTTTAATTAAAAGATCCCTTTTATATCCCACTTTTATTTTTCCCTTATTTAAACACTTTCAGTGTAAACTAGAGTGCAATTCTACTCTAGAAACATGCCGGTCCCCAGGGTGCTCAGGGGTGACAGCACCCAGCAGTTCCTGGGCCACTTGTTGAGAGGGACGGCAGAGTGTCTGTGTGCTGAGGGCAGAGAGTGGAGACTGCAAGCTCTCAAGCCTCTCATGCAGGTGGAGGAGCCCTGGCTCAGAGCTTCTGGAGGATTCCCTGCCCTTGAGTTACACAGGAAGATTGGAGGAAGCAGCAGCAGTCGCACTTTATGGATTCATAGACGAGAGGATAAAGCAGAATATAAATGGAAAAACTTGAGTCCATAGTCACAAGGACCAGATGTGAGTCCTGAGTCTGTTGATGGCTAACTGTGCAAAATTGAGCAACTAATTGGTTCTCCTTGAAGTCTAATTTTCTTATTTATGAAATGAGCATGTTGCTACCTAATAGGTAATCCCTTTCATCTCACTGGATTGGAAGGATAAAATGGTACAAGATAAGAAGGAATGTTGCTTTAAGAATTGTACATGCATTATCTATTTTTTATTTTATGATGCTCAGTAGCAATCCTTTAAGCTTCGGAGATAGGAGCTCCATTCATGTGAGAATCTGGGAAAGGACACGAGACATCCATTTTAGACTACCCGCCCCCCCCGCCCCCCCCCCCCGACATCAGGCACCGACCACCCATGTATCACAGGCAATCCTCCTGGGGTCTCTTCAGCCTGGTGCTGGGTGCCACAGATTTTGGTTTCTTTCCTAAGAAGGGGAGGGTCAACTTAGAGAAGTCAGATAGAGGCTCAGTCACCTCCCTGTGTAGTGGATAAGCTTGAAGTGACTCTGGTGGCTTATGGGGCTGTGTTAACTGGTAAACAGCTGAACCAAGGTCAGCCAGAGAGAAGGTGAGCTGCCCCTCCTCTCCCCTGGACATGCCTGACCCTGACCCTAACCCTAACCCTAACCCTAACCCTCACCCTAACAGTCCCGATGGGAGCCTGCCTTCAGGCTCGCTTTCCTTACAGGGCATGCCAGGCCGCCTCACACTGGAAGAGCAGGAAGACTGCCTGGGGTCTGGTCAGGCAGGATTAAATGATGGGGTTATAGGAGGATCCGGGAAAAGGCTGTCCGAGCCCCCTCTGCCAGGC
Organism: Marmota marmota marmota; assembly: GCF_001458135.2. Classification (NCBI taxonomy): domain Eukaryota; kingdom Metazoa; phylum Chordata; class Mammalia; order Rodentia; family Sciuridae; genus Marmota; species Marmota marmota. Next base: position 1,307,607 of record NW_026000164.1, on the reverse strand, counting down.
GGGGAGCTTCTGGCCCCATGGGGAGGTGAGGGCTCAGCCATGCCTCTGGGGAAAAGGCAACCCTGAATCAGCTCTAGGTCCTGGCCGTCCGCTCTTGCACCAAGATGAATGGCACTGCGTGTCCGCCACTGCCTGTGTGTGCAGGTGTGGGCTGGCACCAAGGGTGCCCTGGTTAAGGAGGGGATCTGCTGCAGAGTCCCTCTGAGCTCTTGGTGAAGCCTTGCCCCTGAAGTACACCGGCACAGAGAATTTAGCAGCCACAGTGGAGACCCTCTGAAAAATATTGATTACTGCCCTAGTTCTTGAAGTAAGGACATTACTGCCACCTCCAAGGTGAACTCTGAAGCAGTCTCATGCTGAGAATCCTCAGTGTCAACCCACATGCTCAGGACCAGGTGGCCCCAGGCAGGGCCCCAACCCCTTCTGCAGCCTGTGGTCCACACCCATTGGACTTGGGCGTCCTGGGCAGCTGTTGAGGCCAAGGGCAGTGAGGAGGGTCCAGGCTGAACCTCCTCTCTGAGACTGCAGACTTTATGGGCGGTAGGGAGCTGGCCGGGGAGCTGCCTCCTGGGCTTCTTTCTTGTTTTATTTTTAATTTTGATTGACACATACTAATTGTACATATTGAAAGGGTAGAATGTGCTGTTTTGATTCAGGTGTACATTGTGCAAATACTGAATCAGGGTAATTAGCATGTCCATCACTTAAGACATTGATCATTTCTTTGTGGAGAAAACATTCAAAGTCCTCCCTTCTAGTTATTTTGAGATGAACAGTGTGTTATTGTGAACAATATTGTCCCTACTGTGCCACGGATCCCCTTCCTTTCTAACTGGAACAATGTACCTGTTCACCTACCTCCCCCTCCTACCTCCCCCTCCTACCTCCCCCTCCTACC
>NW_026000164.1:1291951-1306018 GCF_001458135.2 Marmota marmota marmota | reverse complement strand
CCCCTCCTACCCTCCCCCCTCCCTACCCTACCCCCTCCTACCCCTCCCCCTCCTACCTGCCCCCTCCTCACCTCCCCTCCCCCTCCTACCTCCCCCTCCTACCCACCCCTCCTACCTTCCCCTCCCAGTCTCTGGTAGCTGCTCTTCTTATTTTTTTTTCCCCTTCGGCACCAGGGATTGAACTCAGGGGCTCTCAACCACTGAGCCACATCCCGAGCCCTATTTTGTATTTTCTTTAGAGACAGGGTCTCACTGAGTTGCTTAGCGCCTCGCTGTTCCTGAGGCTGGCTTTGAACTTGCAATCCCCCTGCTTCAGCTTCCCAAGCCCCTGGGATTACAGGTGTGTGCCACTGCGCCAGCTCTGGTGGCTGCTCTTCTGTGGTGGATTATGACACCAAGCTGCACCAGTTCTGCCACATTGGGAGTTTATTGTAGCTCCTGCAGCTCCAAAGTCCACCTGGACCCTGCCCAGGGAGGAGGCACGGCCCCACCAGACATTCCTACCCTGCAGCAGGTGGCGCATCCTTCCCTATGCACTTAACCTTGGCCCCTCTTGCAACTCTGTCCAACTGCTGAATGCAAATAGAATTCAGAATAAGCCTAGCGGGCTCTGACAGCTCTTCTCCAAGGAGCTCAGCACACACATGCGCCCCACTGCCACCTTAACCGTACAGTGAGCACAGCTTTTAGTTTTAGCCGAATACCCCACGCACCATGAGGCTGACGTTTTTATTCATATACCTTTCTTTGTCTATTTAAACTAACTTCACTGAGGTATGATTGACATGTAGAAGGCTGTAAATATTTAATGTATGTGACCCAAGGAGTCTGGGGATAAATGTGCACCCACAAAGCTGTCACCACCGTCAACGCCATAAGCACATCCACCACCTACAGAAGCTTCCTGCTGCTCCCTTTATTGTCATTGTCACCACTTTCACGGTTAATTTTTCTGCTGGCATCAGACTGAACCACCCTGGGATCTGAAGGACCTCACAGGCACCCGGGACATCCCACTGACAGCAGCAGAACAAGGTCCTTCCCAGCTCACTGGGAAGGACACAGACCCCTCTCTAGGACCGATCCCACGGTAGGCCACACATCAAGTCCTGACAAATTTAAGAAGAATGAAATCACATCACGAGCCTTTTCCAACCACACGGTATGACACTAGCAGTCAGTAGCAGGAGAAAATTCACAAGTATGTGGAAATCAAACAATACACTTATAAAAACAAAGAAGAAACCAAAAGGGAATAGAAATCATTGAGGCAAATGAAGACGTCAGGAGCTTTCTCACAGGACTTTGAGGTGGCACGCGGGCTGCCAGGGACTCAGGGAGAGAGGCACACATTGAGCTCACCGCGGAAGATGGGTGGGCAGAGAGCCGAGACCAGCCATGCTTTCCAGTCCTCTAGACCAGCCAGCTCCCCCCGCGGCCACCACTCACAGGGAGAGGATGGGGAAGGGAAGGAGCTCCTGAGCCAGTCTGGGGATGGGGCTGAACCCAACGTGGAGACCTTCGTCAGGATGGCTGGCTTGCATGCTGGGACACTGGGTCTCGACTCTCCTGGCCACAGCTGCTGGCAGAGTTACGTCAGCCTGAGGCCCCAGTTTAATTAGATGGACAGCATGGAGCAGTGGGTCGAATGTGGGATTTGGTGATAGAAGATTTGGATTTGCGTGGTTCCCAGTTAGCACACAGTGGTGCATGATGGCTGAGAGAGTGTGAGCTCTCTGAGAGCAGGAAATAATGTGGGACGCAAAGATCATGACGGCAAACCACGCAGGACCTGCTGTTCGTGAATTCACTCATTCAAGTGTTTGCACACCTGCTGCCGTGTGCAGGTACCATTCCGGTGCCGTGATCACAGTCAGGTGCAAAGCAGACAAACTCCGCCTCTGTGTGCAGATGACGGGAAATAAAGAAGCAGACACACCATGCTTTTCAGTTAGTGACAACCCGATTAGGAAGGAGACATAGGGAGTGTGGCAGAGATGGGGCAGGTGACATTCTCATAAGTTGGCTCAGAGAGGTGGAGAAGCTGTCCCAGTGCGTGTCCTCCCTGTCACTGAGCCGGGAGGAGTTGAGGACAATGTGACGTGTGACCTTGAGCTGTCCCAGCTGGTGCCCTGGCCACTTCATTGATACACACTGGCTGATGTTCGGGAATCTCCTCCATCCCGCTCGGCCCCACTCTTCATCCCTGTAGCAGGAACCGTCCTCCTCCCCCCAGTCCCGGGCGTGGACACAACCAGGCCCTGGTGGCTGAGCGTGATATTTGAATGTCAGTTATCAGGAGAGAGCGACTTTGACATTTTATGGTGATGAATGAAAACGTTCAAAGGCAACGGCAGACCCCAGCAGCTTTCCTGGATATTTTAACGATGAATAAATAATAAAGCCCCGAAGACAGTCCGAATGAGTCATCAGAGGGGCAGAGTCAGTAGCTCGTGATCCCAGATTCAACATCTGCTTGAAGGAGCCTCCCTCCGTGGGCCAGGCCCAGAAGCAGTGGCGCTTCAGAGCTGGATTCTGTAAGAAGGCCGAAAGGAATCAGCGCAGCAAGAACTAGCGAGAGGCCACCTGTCCTGTGCCGTGGAGGACTAAAGGACATGTTGCTTTATTTAATCAATTAATTTATGGATGGATGGATGGATTTTTTGGTTCTAAGGATTGAACCCAGAGGCCCTTTACCACTGAGCCTCACCCTCAGCCCTTTTTATGTTTTATTTTGAGACAGGGTCTGCCTAAGTGGCTGAGGCTGACTCCAGTTTTAGAGCTTCCTTCCTCAGCTCCGAGCAGGTGGGATTAACAAACACGCACTTCCACACCTGGTGGCTGGACACCTTGAGAAAAAAAGAAGAATTTAAGACGTTTGCCTCATTTCTATCCAAATGCTCAACTCTGGGATTGGGGCCTGGGGAGTAATTCTTAAATACACGAGTCCTTGATGGTTCAGTGTCCACATGTAATCTGTAGCCACCTTGAGTGGGTTTTGATCTTTCTGTCCATGTGGGTGTGGATTCAAATAGAGATAAGGCTTGTCCAGCTCTTGCAACTGTATTAAAGGGTTTAGTTCCAGAAGATAAATATAAGCTGGGGCCAGGGCACCAGGCAATGAGACAATTCAAAACGTTGTCAAGAATAACATATTACACAAGGCTTTATTCTACTTGCATTATTTTTAGAAAAATATTATTGAAGTTCAATTCTGATCTCTGCCTGCCCATTGGGCCATTCCCAAGGCAGGTTCATGGGGTTTACATTCTCTAGGAATGTGGTGTGCACAAGACCACAAAAATGGAGTGAAAGGACAGGCCTGGGGAGCCCCGGGGAGGCTGGACGTTGAGGGGCAGTGTGATTCGGGTGAAAGGCAAGGAGAGGTGCAGGTCAGGGGCGTGGCCAGTCTGGCACCCACGCTGCACCCTGATTCATCCCTTCCTGATCTCCAGGGCCCACTGCTCATGGACTCTGGGTTCCCTGCACGTGCTGTGACCTCTCTGGTTTGATAAAGGATCACTGGTCCCAAGAGCTGCTGCCTCTGCTCTGCAGCCACCGAGGTACAGAACAGTTGAGAAGTGTCCTGGAGACAGAGGAGAGGAGAGGCAGGCACCTGGGGCCAACCCCCTTCAGCAGCATGAGACGCCTGCAGTTTGCACAGACACAGCCTCTCGTGGGCCTCAAATCCATCCTTCCAGAGGGGAGAGTGGATTCTCCATTTTACAGACTGGAAAGAGGAGGCCAGGGCACGTAGGCAGTCCCTCGGGGATAAAGGGGTTCTGCTGTGCGTCAGGCCCTCTGCGTGGAGGAGGAGGACCTGTCCTGCAGACGCTGCCCGACCAGGGGCAGCCACCAATGCAAAGTCACAGATGCTGCCCCTCCTGCGCCTGCGATGGGTGCCGCTGGCAGGAGGCTGTGGGAAAGCGCCTCGGAGGGTGGCTCCAGCCAAGTGGGCAGTGCCCGGCAAAGGGTGGGGCACCCGAGGGCACCCTGGATGGAACAGGGCTGGGAGGCCACAGCGGGCCCATCTCCCTCCAAAACAAGCCTTGGGGGCCGGTGGCAGGTTCCGCAAGACCCTTGTCCAGGAAGCTAAGGAATTTGGTCTCTGCTGCGGGTGAAGGCACTAGAGCGAGCCAGTAGTGGGCAGGGAAGCAGCTCTCTAGGCCCCCTCCATCCCCACAGATGGAAGGACATTTTGAACAAAGGAGAAGATGTGGGCAGGACAGCCAGAGGGCTGCTGCCGCAGCCCTGGCCACAGCCGTGAAAGACCTAGGAAGGGGAGGCACTGGGGACCGGGGGAGGAGACTGTGGGAAGACTTGGCCATCGCAGCCCAACGTGGAGGGTCGGGGGAGAGCAGAGGGACCTCGGGGGGTCAGCTGGAAACAGGCAAAGTGTGCCTTATTACTGACAGACGTCACCAGTGCCCATCGTGACTTGCCACTCGTGTTTCATCACAGAGACAGCCGGGGGCACCGCTGTGTCCCACTCTCTTTCCAAACGCCAGTTCTGCAACATCTGCTCCTTTTTCTGGAGAGGTCAGAAAATCGCCACTTTCTCAGGAGACCCCGCCGACCGAGCATTGGGACGGGTCAGAATGGAGTTCTGTGTACCTGGATCAAGTGAGAATGCCTTAGAGCGTGGCACCCCAGAGCGTGGCACCCCGGGGCCACAGGCCCTACCGACTCCTGGCCAAGGGACATGGGCCTGCTCGTTCCCCACCCCTGCCCTGGCCACCAAAGCGCTTGCCTCTGCAGCGCCCTTGTCCCCTGGAGCCCGTCTTAACCAGGCCATGTCTCTCGGTGCCTGTGCACTTTGCTGGCTGGTCTGCACTCCCCAGGCCCAGGAGGGGCTCAGGCTGCCTCCAGGAGGCTTATCCCTTCACCTCACAGTCCAGGGGTCCCTGGGAAAGGTGGACCCCCTGGGACTGGGCCCTGGCCAGCCTGAGCGTGATCGGTCAAGGAAAGGACATGCGCCCTGATGCTGGCCAGTGGCACCCGAGAAGGGGATGTGCAGAGATTCCTGGAGAGGGAGGCTCCTCAGGGTCTGGGAGAGTCTCTCTTCATCACGTTTCGAGGAGCCTTAGCACACGTGTGGGGGCCAGCCTCTCCCCGAAACCTGGGAGACAACCTGTCGTGGTCGCCTTCCTGGAGCCGTGGACTTACCAACTTTAAGGTCCACCCTACCCGTAGGCTCCCAAGTCTACAGCCGAGTAACTTCCTCATGGTTCACGGAGGTTCATTCAGTTTGGGTTACGACTGAAGGATCCCAGTGTCCATCACCTCTGCTCAGTAGGTTGGAGGTTTTTATGCCCCACACGTAAAATTGTCCAAAGCATGTCTTCTCTGTGTCACAGTAAAGTTCAGGAGAGTGAGTCAGTTACAGCCTCGCACTTTGCCTCTAAGAACCTCGTAGACTTGGACATAATATGAAGGGCCAGCCACAGTGAAGCACAAGGACCCCCCCCCCCCCATTACAATATGTCCTCCCCAGGAACCTCAGGAAAAGAAACGGAAAATCTCTCAGGATTTGGAGGAAAAAGAGGAATAATTGTATTAAAATGGTGTTATTGAATGTCTTACAAATACTAGATCAAAATATTGAGAATACTGACTTTTACATTTCCACGAGTAATTTCTGAAGCCATGTTATATGCTTATATATACAGACGGGGGATAAAGATGTAGAGACAGAGAGAGAGACAGATTTATGTGTCATCTCCAAAAATCAATTGCAATTAGGTTATTTGCAAACCCTAAGAGGCTGGGAACATTTAATAAGTTGCCTGGGTTATTCATAGCACCCTTTACCTTTGTGTGGACCTCCCAGTTGAACATACTAGTTTATAGAATAAAAAGCAGATCTGGAAGCTCTCAAAGGTGCACATGACCATTATTTCCATTATAGTGCAAAGACTATTTCGCCACGAGATAATTCAGGTCACAGTGGCAGTAGGTATGTTTTTGTAAAGATAAAATTAGATTTTCTCATTATTGCCATGAAAATAGAGAGATCACATTGTATTTCATTTTTTTCCATTGCAGAGTCCAGAAGTAGATAGCAGCATTAGTGATCCTGAAAAATACCAACAACGGCAGTGTGTGTGCACATGTGTGTGTGCGTGTGCACGTGTGTGCGTGCACATGTGTGTGTGCAAGTGTGCGTGTGCGTGTGTGTGCGCGTGTGCATGTGTGTGTGTGCGTGTGCACGTGTGTGCGTGTGCGTGTGTGTGTGTGCGCGTGTGTGCATGTGTGTGTGTGCGTGTGCGTGTGTGTGTGCGTGCTTCTGAAGCAGCAGGTGAGGTTGGCCGAGAGCTGGTGCCCAGCAGGGAGGATGGAGCCTTGCGGGTGCTGCCTCTCTGTCCGCCTGGGCACAAGGGTGAGATGGGTCAGTCTCAGTGGTGGTCTCAGCCACAGAGCTTGGTGTGCAGGTGACAGAACTGCACAGGTAGACAGGTCCTCTGTGAATACAGAACAAACCCGGGAACAGCCTGACTCCCAGGCAAGGCAACGTCTGGAAGCTAGCACGGCCCTGGGGGACTGGGCCACCATTAGTGCAAACCAGTCCCACCAGATGCCTCACACCCAGAGAAGCAGAGCCTTCCTGGCCAGGAGGAGTCGAGCTGAAGACCACAGCTCTGTGGTCAGTGCCTGTGCCCAGTGAGCTGCTGTCCCCTCACCCACTCTTCCCCAGGCTGACAGCAAAGCCCAGACTGGAATTTTTTAAAGGATGCTGACCTTTGTCAAAAGCATATTTAAAAGGAGCTTGCCACGAGGGTTTTTTGTTTGTTTGTTTGTTTTATTTCTCATTACACAGAGTACAAAGCACAGCTGTGTTCAATTCGGATAGAGTGCATTTCCAGTTTCACACCAGGAACCCTTTAAATGTGGAAGGACTGCTTAATCGTAAATCCCTGAAGTATGCTTTAATCCAAAATTCAATCAGAATGAGAAAACTCCCTGTGCGTGTGGCCTTTCCGTCAGTCCCTCCTGTATCCATCACTCAGGAAGCAGAAGTTCTCACTATCACACAGGCCACCAGGATGCAGGTGACCTGGATGGTGCAGGGTGGAGGCCCTTCCTCGCTCAGGTACAGAAATGGATCTTACATTAAGAGCAGAGGGGCTGCGGGGGCTTGTGGGTGGTAATTGCATCTCGGCTTCGGCTGAGAACAGGTTTTCATGCTTTGCCTTCTACTGTCGCCCCGAGAAGTGGAAACCTGTATTTAGCTTTTAATAGTGAACACAAATGATTTGGCTTTGTAGTACGTGAGTCTCAAGGCACACAGGGCCAGAGGCAATGATGGGGTCAAGATTTGTTGGGGATAAGCCAGTCCAAGAGACAGAGGGATAACTGAGGTTGATGCCAAGGTGAGCACCTGGGAGGTGACCCACAAGCCCACTCTCCCAGCTCTTTGTGCCAGTCACGCAGGGAGCGGGCATGTGGACCCGCCTCAGAATCTGCAGGCAGCACTTTGAGTAGCCGCACTCTACCCACGCCCTTCTCCCCTGGTCTTGCCAACGCCCACGCTGCCCTGGACTTTACTCAGTCTTAAATTCCACACGTCACTGTCCCCTTTAGAACACAATGCAACCTCCAAGGTGTTTCATCAGATGTGAACTCCCTCCTCCCCATTCCTCAAAACCTAGTTTTGGAAGCAGGCTGTGCAGATTCTGGCCCCAGCCTCCACACTCACAGTCCTTCAGAGGCCCACCCAGGCTCCCGCGTGGCTCCCAGGTCCTGTACCTGGCACACACAGCTCTCCTCACCCTCTCAGCCCCTTCTGTTAACAGGTCTGTCAATGGCCTGGCCCCGGGCAGCACGCCCTCTGCCTCCTGCATGCCTCCTCTGATGGGGCCCTTTCCAGATCCCAGGAGGGAAACCAGGTGGGTCCTTGGTCCCAGAGGTCCCCTCCTGAGCTCTCTCAGGGCTTGGCAGTGCTAATACTCCTGTCCAGGGGCCTGCAGCCCTCCCCCGGTGATCCACGCCTTTGGGCAGATGCCTTCGCCCTACAGTGCCCCTGGGATGCAGCGCAGAGCCGGGCACAGGGGTTCCTCCCTGGGCTCAGGGTCTGAGTGCTTCTTCTTGGTTGATTTTTCTTGGAGTAAATGGGGAACAGAATCACATGCTCCAACCCTCTGTGTCCTAGGGAACCCTTGGATAATGGGGAGCAAGCTCTCATTTTGAGTCCGAATGTCCCTAAACCACCTCCTCGTGGTTGTTCATGAATTAACATGACTTAGTTAGAGGTACTCATGTAGCAGTGAAAAAAACCCAAAAACCCTAGAAATGGCTTTTCCCCTTCTGTTTTTTCTTCACCACCCACCTTTAAAACCATGGGTGAGGGGAGCGGGGCCACCTGGGCCGGTGGTGAGGGGGGCACAGCAGCCTGCACCTGCCACCAGTGTCCCCAGGGTGGGGACGGCCTGTGGGGAGCACGGCCTGGCAGGGTGCACTGGGGGCTGAGGGGGAGGAGGGGCTGGTCAGTGAGGAAGACCCCTGGGGAGAAGAGGGGCAGGGGTGTTATTGGAGGGGGATTTCCCGCATGGAGCTCCAGATAAGGGAAAATCGGAACGAACCTATGTCGTTAGATTGAAATTGGGCTATTTATAAAAACCAAATAGTTTTGTACGTATTAAATGATTGTATCTATATGAAAACTTTACGACATATCCATAATGCACACAGGTCTATGAAAGACACGGGCATTCGTGTAGTTAAAGAAATAAGCCCAGCGGTCAACCCAGGGTCCTGTCGCGTAACACAGACTCGTTCCCTAGCTCAGCCGGCCGGGCGGACCTGCCAGCAGCGGTGTTCCGGACGAGCACCCTGAGTGCCCAGGTTTGTGCCGGGGTTCGAGGGAACGTCTCCAGCCATGCAGGAAGTCCCAGCCACATGGCACCCGTCAGTGTCGGGAAGACCCTGCGGTCCCTTCTGTGAGATTGCTGCCAAAGGTGTGGGACAGGATGCCATCCCAAGGAAGCACAGCACGTTCAGACTGAAGGACACTCTAGAAACACCTCGCCTGCAGTTTTCCAAACGGCCACGGCCGTGAAGTCAAGGAAAGACGCAGAACTGCTTCATCCAAGGCACGTGAAGGTTGATGACAGCTGAACCCAATGTGGAATTTTGAACAGATTTTTTTTTTTCCTTTAAAAACTATTGAGGCCACTAGCAAAACTTAGAGTCAAAGAATTAAATGTTGGTAATGTATCCTTGTTGACTTCCTGGTTCCGATGGGTGTGTCCTGGTTCTGTAGGAGACCACTCTTGCTGTAGGAAGTACCATCAAAGCATCAGAGTGACTTGCTCTCAAATGGCTCAGGACAAACTTCTTTGTCCTCTAAGTTTTGGATTGTAAAAAAAAAAAACAAAAAAAAAAAACTAGCTGGGCATGGTGTAATCCCAGAGCTTTGGGAGGCCGAGGTCGGAGGATTGCGTTCAAGGCCAGCCTCAGCAATTTAGCAAGGCCCTAAGCAACTTAAAAAGGGCTGGGGATGTGGCTCAGTGCTTAAGCACCCTTGAGTTCAATCCCTTGTGTCAAAATCAAATAAATAAAATAAAAATTAAGCATATAAATGTGCCTTTACAGGTAACACGTCACAACTATTTTGTAAGGAAAAGTTTTAATGACTGTTGCAGATTCATGGAGCAGTTGAAGGGGCACATCCAAGTCAAAGCGAGAGCTTCATCCTGAGTCTTGTCACTCCATGTCCCCCTCATCCAGCTTCACATCCTTCTAACTCTGCACCCTTTAATCTCTTCCCCTGGTCTGTGCCAAGCAGCAGCCAGCACAAGACACCAGGAGTCATTATCCTGGGGAGCGAGCTCTCAAACTCTCCTATGCTAACGAGTCACTCAGGGACCCTGCTTAAAATGCAATCCTCACCCTCAGAGACTCTGATTCTGTAGGTTTGGGGTAAGAACCAGAAAACCTTCTTTCTTTAACAAGCAATCCAAGTGATTCTGACATAGGTTATCCCTGGGCCAGACTTTGAGCAATACTGAACTTGATTAGTGGCCCTCGGTGGCACCTGACATACATTTCAATTGAATGCCATGCCGAAGATTGCACCCTGGAGTTACAGGCAGCTCAGACAGAGGGGAGGTGCATCTCCCAGCTGACTGCCGTGCAGCCCCATTTAATTTTAAAACCACAAATTAACAACCTCTAATAAAGTCGTAGCACCCAGGTGTTCTGAGACCTCAGGTGCACGTCTTGCTGACTAGACGAGGGAATTCTGCAGGACACAGAGGACTTGGGAGCTCTGAGTCAGGGAGATCACCTGAGAAATATTTCTACACCGTGAAAATCTGCTCTGTTGTCCTGCTTTGGAAGAGAGCGAGGACCACTCAAGGCCCTTTGGCTCCCGCCAGTGCTGGCTAAGGTCCCCTGAGAGTCTCCCTGGCCATCCAAGGCCACCTCTCTGAGGAGGAGTGGGTTGGAGACCCTGCTGGAAGGAGAGGAGAATGTTTTGTTTTTGTCGTGGAAAACCCCACGGGAGTTTTAAAACATGCAGCGTGTCCGGAAGCGCTTCCAACCTGCTGGGCTCTGGAGAAAGCGCAGCCTGCGTGGAATCAGGAGGTTGAGCTTCAAGAGGAGCCAAGCCCTGACCCACCTTCTGCAGCTCTCTTTGTTGACAGAGGAGGAGAGGGAAGGAGCAGGATGTGGGGGAAGGAGTGCCTCAGCTTTGTTCTCCCGTCTCTGTGTTTGGAGAGTGTGGGTGTTATCTGGGGTAGCGACCACCGATCCTGCGCTGGGTCTCACCTGCGCTGGGTCTCACCTGCGCTGAGTCTCACCTGCGCTGTCTGCTGGGACCTGGACGTGACCATGCAGCCATGCAGGTAGCGAGCTCCCCAGCACCAGGCATGGAGAGCCAGTCACTCGCCCTGAGAGGGGGGGACCTGGCCACCTGCTCCTGTGGGTAGCACAGACTCAGAGAGGTGGAGAGGGTACACAGCAAGGCCGATGCAGGACTCTCCCCTCTTCATAGGCGCACATGCTCAGGGCCCAGGAGGAAAGAAAATTACATGAAAACTGCTCCATCCTCATTCTACAGCCCAGAGGGGACCTGAACATGGTGGCACATCACTGTGACCCCACGAGAACCGCCTTTATATTGGTGCTCCCCTCTTCTTCCACAGCTGAGAAACTCCACTGGCCTCTGAGCAGATGGAGTGACCACTGGTATTCAGCGGTTGAGAGCCCCGACTCCAGAGTTGGGGTCCCTGGACAGGCCCAGCAGCAGGGCTGCGCTGACCTGGCCTTTGCCTGTTGTGGCGTCTGCTGGGCCCCGGAGCCAGTGAGGCCCGTGGCCGGGAGTCGTGAGCCCTGGGAAGAGCTGCTCACTGCTGGGGACTCTGACGAAGACGGGGCGGGTGACGGGGCACCAGGGCCAGTGCCCAGGGCTGGCCTGCCACGAGCCTGCTCCCGCCTGACCCCTGGAGTCAGAGGTCTCACTGCCGTTCATCTTGAGCTGGAAATGTCACCTCCTGGATGAGCCCAGGAGAACCAGGGGTCCCGGCTCTCATGTCACCTGGAGGCTGCTCAAGTTCCTGTGCCAGACTGTACCTGTGCCCCCCGCACCCCTGGGGATCCATGTGACCACCTGAAGGAGGGAGTTCCTGGAAGGGCCGCGTGGGTGGCGTTCACGGGAGTTCGGGCAATAAAGGAGTTCCTGTTGGAACCTACAAGTGCCTCGTGGCGGCTCGGTTTTTCGTGCCCAGCCAGACTGCGGCAACCTACCCCATGTACCAAAACCCCAAGCCAATCCCAGAGGGACACGATCCTTGACTCTGGAAAGCCCCTGGGGACCTTAGCCAATCCCATGCTATTCCCACCCACCTAGCTCTGATACCAGACCCCCAGCCTCTCCCACAGCGCCACAGCTACACCGCCAAACCCCTGCCCCACAAACCCTGAACCCCCAACATCTCAGGCCTCTCTCCTTCTATGGAGACATGGCCTTACTTGTCAGCACTGACCGATAACACTTGTGTGGACTCTGCCTGGTCCCTGCTTCATTTCCCGCTCACCCGTCTCTTCTTTCTCACTTCCCTTTCAGAAGTGGCCTGAGGTGAAAATATGTGCGTGTCCCCTGGCCCGTGGTCAGTGCCTGGACGGGTGACTCCCCACTGGGGACACCTTCCTCCCACTCATGCTGGTCTTTGCAAAGCTAGAGGTCTCAGACCCCCAAGGGATGTGGGTTCTTTCTAGGAGGTAGGATAAGGGTCCCAGCGGGCATCTCTGGTTGCTGGTGGGCACTTTGACTGTGTCCCTAGGGATCAGCAGACAGGCAGGGGGGTTGCCTTCTTAGCAGCTAAGTGACCCTGCGAGCAGGGGAGAGAGGTTGCTGTTTAGGTGACACCAGGCCTGGGCTCCAGTGGGGGCTAGGTGCATGTGGAACCCCACTGATCCGTGGGGCCTCTTGGAACACGCTTGCCCAGTCCTGAATGTGCACGGAGTCTAGCAAGGCTGCCCTGAGGTCTGAATGCCTGTCAAGGGCCCAGATCCTCGAGTGTTTATGTTTCCTAGACTAAAAGCCCAAGATCAAGTTGTCAGCTGGGCCTTGCTCCGCTGAGACGGCCGGGGAGGACATTCTCTGCCTCATCCAGCTTCGGGGCTCCTCGTCTTTGGCTTATGGATGTGTCACTACAACCTCTGGCAGAGTGCTTCATCCTGGGCCCAGTCAGTCAAAGAGCCCCATTCTGGGGGAGGGCGGGGAGCATCCCATCAGTGGACTCTCCGGGCTGCGGTCCAGGTCTCCGGGTGGGACACGCGCAGCCCAGATCTCAGGGCAGCCCTGCAGCAAGTGGGGTGGTGATATTCTGTGTATGTCACTTTCCTTTGTGTCTTTGTCATAAAACGCCACTCCTGGGGTCAGTCCGTCACCTCTTTTTACTGACTTAGAGATTAAACTGAAGGCGTGACCCTGGACAGGAAGTCTCTGCTGGTCTTCTGCCAGTCTCGGTGGACCCTCTGTAGGATATGTCTCTTCACCTCCTAGGGAAACAATTCCGTCCTTATTTATGTGGAGCTCATTTCTGTTTCCACACGGGCTGGAAGTTACACTTGTACTGAGGTCAGAAGGCTGCCTTTGTCCTGTGTGATCGTAGAGCCCAACACCACGGGCTGGCAACTGACAGAGATCAGACATTCATTTCAGGCAGGTCTGAGTTCCAGAGGACCCTGCCGAGCATCTGGTCTCTGCTTCTAGGATGGCCCCCTTGGAGGGCACCTCCTCAAATGAGGGACGCTGTCTGTGCATGGCAGCTGGGGGGACATTGAGCCCTGGCCATTAAGTTTCAACACGTGCATTTTGGAGGGGACCATTTAAGCCATAGCCCTGACTTTCTTCAGAAAACCAAAAGTACCAGCTGGGTGCTCTTTTGTCCACAGGTAATTCCAACTTTAACTGTCTTAATTAAAAAGGTAATTGGTTAGATGACTTGCTGAGGTTCTCAGGCATGGATTCAGGCATGGCTGGATCCGGGAACTCAAATGTTAAATCCAGTCAGGATGCTCCCTTCCCGTTCTGCCACCATCTATCTGAGCTGGCGGCCTATGCTGGGTTCACAAGATCTGACTGTTCCAGTCAGGGAGGTGAGAGCATCCCGCCCACCAAGCCCGCAGTTCCCCACCTCGCCCAGGAGGAGATGGAGCCAGAGGTTGGGTGTGCCCTGGGAGGGGGCCGTGAAGGCAGCCCCGGTCAGCTTCAAGCTCGCAGAACAAGAAGTGCTGGGGTGGGGGTGGGGGGCGTCCACACAGCCAGGACTCTGTCTAAGCACTTCCATCCTGTGCAGAACGCCCAGCAGGAGATCAGCAGTGACTACTCTTCCAGTAAACCCGCAACACACAGAAGTACTTTTCAAACTCCGAGGATGGCTCTGGGACCTTAGGGGTCCACGGAAAGAGACAGAGCCACTGGAATTCTTTATTCTTATATAGGGGACACACAAGGGGAGGTTCCATGGAACATTCACCTCCCTGGTCTCTCCTCCTCCTCCTCCTTCTCCCCCTCCTCCCCCTCCGCCTCTTTCCTTCTCCTCCTCCCTCTCCTCCTCCTCC
>NW_026000164.1:1250286-1291289 GCF_001458135.2 Marmota marmota marmota | reverse complement strand
GAATGTCAGCCCCTCTTTGCCCTGGTTCGCTCGTTCCTGCAGTGTCTGTCTCCAGGGAAAGCTGAGCCAGGGAGGAGGGAGGCAGCCGCTGGAACACTGCAGCTCCTTTGGGCTTGGAACATGGAAAGTGGAGGGATGCCTGGGGTTTCCCTGAGGGATTTTTGTTTTAGAGAGTGTTGGCTGAATGCACCCTTTAAAACTTGGGGAGTACTTCATGTAACATGAATTAACCACCCTAAGTATGCACTTCTCTGGCATTCAGGACACTCATTGTTGTACATATACCACCTCTGTAGTTTCAAAACATTCACATCATCCAAAAAAAAACCCTGAGGTTTTCTATCAAGCCCTGAGCCCCCCATTTTGCCAGCCTTTGGCAAATACTTATCTGCTTCCTGTCTCTATGATTTACCTAGTGTGGGTATTTCATAGAAATGAAGTCATGTGATATAGTAGCATGTGCCGGAACTCCACTCCTGTTCAGGGCTGCATAGCATTCCTTGATGTGGACATAGCATGATATGTTCAACCATTCATGTGTGGGTTGTCTCCTTTCGGCTGGTGTGCAGAGTGCTGCCATGATCATTCATGGGAATGCAGTTGTCTTCAATTCTCTGTGGAATATACTTAGGGGTAGAGTTGCTCCTGAGAACCTGCCAAGCCATTCTCCAACAGTCTTTCCATTCACAGTCTGCATCAGCATGTGTGAGGGCTTCTCCACATCCTGGCCAACACTGCTGTCTTCTGATTTTTAAATCATTATGGCCATCTTAGTGGGTATGAAATGGTACTTTGGTTGATTTTGATTTACCTCCCAATGACTCATGAAGCCAAGTTCCTCTCACGTGTTCTGTGCATCTTCTGATTAGAAACAACTTCCAACAGAGGCGTGTTGCCAGATGAGCATTTGGGGTTTAAGAAATTCGGCAAAACCCCATAACGTGCTTTCCCCCTGCAGCCCGTAAGCAGGCACAGGGTGGGTGGGGTGGGGTGCAGGGACAGGAGGGTCAAGTTCTGAGTCTCCAGGGCAGCCCTGTCCCCTCTGACCAGGCTGCTTAAGCGCCGTGCTGCAGCGGGTGGGAACCTTTGCTCTCCTGGGGCTCAGGCATCCTTTCCCAGCTCTCTGACTATCTTCCACCCTTCCCCAGGGGTGAGCCCAGGTAGAACTGGCCGGCTGTGCAGAGATGGAGCAGGGTCCCTGGGCGCTGGTCACGAAGACGACTTGTGGGAGCAGCTGCAGCCTCAGACCGTCCCTTTTCATCTCCTCGCGGACACTTCAGTACCCGTTAGAACTTCCCGAGTGTCCGGTCGATGACTTTAGACCCACCACCCACCTGTCCCGGGGCAGGAGGGGTGTGCTCTGAGCCTCAGGATGGGGTCACAGAGGTCAGCCGGTGCCTTCTGTGGTCGTTCAGACCGTGGCCGGCCCTCCTTGGGGACCTCCTTTGCAGAGTGAGGTCCGGTTGGTGGCCCTGCAGGCCCTGTGGTGTGGCCTTGCCGTCCCCTCCTCTCCTCAACAGCTGCGAGTCCCAGTCACGCTGCCCACTTTCACGTGGCACCTCGGGAGCTCCTCTGACGACTGCCCAGCGGCGCGTTCTGGGCGAGGACCACCCTCAATCCCTGGGGCACCTGGCTCCTTCTCACCTGGTCTAAGCCCACGCCACCCCAGAGAGGCCCTGCGGGCCGGCGGCCAGTCGGGTGGTCAGTCCCGTGCTCCTTCCCGGCACTCACTGCCCTCTGGAGCCGCGGGGCTGCTGACGGTCAGCCTGTCTGCTGGTGAAGCACGAGGTCCTGCACTTTGCGGCCGTGTCCTTGGGGTCCAGAGGGAGCTTGTCCATTAGAGGCCATCGGGAGGGTGTGCGCCAAGAATGCCTGGATCCCGCCACTCGGGCTCAGTGCCCTCCTCACCCTGGGCTTTGTAAGCACTAGAGCAGGCGGGGTGCTGCCCTGTAGGAGAGCCCCACCCACCCGTCAGTCCCCGCGCCTGGCTTCCCTGACACCTGGAGACCTCACCTGGTCTCACCCCTTCCTCCTGGTCCCCCAGTGCTGGGCAGGCTGGACCCCTGCTGAGACCGGGGACCCTGGTGGGGACCTGGGCTGGGGGCTTTTCCATCCAGGACGCTGCTGTGTTCTTCTTTCTCTCCCGTCCCCCTGTGGCGGCCTGGACTCTCAGCCACTGGCCTCACGCAGGCCCCCTGCCCTGTTGCCAGCTTGCCCAGGGGGTGTGAGCAGCTCCAGCCACCACCATCTTTTATGGCTTAACACTTGAGGCTTCCTATTGGCAATTATTTTCAGGGTGGTTGGGAACTGGACTCGGGCAAGCTCGGCTTGTGCAGTCCACAGCTGCTGCTCGCTTCCAGAACTCTGAGGCTGGGCCCACGAGGACAGGGGGACTGGCACAGCTGGCTGCAGGGCCAGGCTGTGAGTCTCTCAGGGTTTTGAGACGTCAGCCCCTTGACACTGAGCGCCCCTGCAGCAGCCTACGGGACTGACTTGGCTCTTAGCATATGGCGGGTAGACACCGCACAGCCACCACATGATACAGACAATGTGTGGTTTATTCAGTTTATGAAGCCTTTCATTTGGGTCCTCATGATGCCACGTGCCCGCTTCACCAAATATCTACTTTTCCCGTGATTTCTCTAGTGTCCCCGAGAGAACTTGATGGTGCAGGTGAATCTGTGATTTAAAAAGAGGGAGTAAGACCCTGGCTGCCTGGTGGTCCTTGAGCACCCAGAGGGGACACAGAGGTCTGTAGGAGGCAGTGGGGGACGGAGTTCAGCAGAGGCCCCGGCGTGTGGACTTGTGGACGTTACTGTGCGTCGGTGTCAGTATTTTATCTGCCAAATGTGCCAGTTTTGTCTTATCTCTTGCAAGGTTTTGGTGAGGTTCCTGTGGGTAACGTCCAGGGGGTTGAGCACCTGGTGGCAGGCCCCCTGGTTGGTAGCTGAGTCAGCAGCTGGTGGAGGCTGTGCCACGTGAGCTCACTCTCGCCCACAGCACGTGTGTCAGTGCTGCACACCTCGGTGCTCAGGGAGAAGGTTGCTGAGTCTCCCTGAGGACTGAGAAGGGAACCAGGTGGCTTATCCCTTCCTGGGGAGCAGAGCGGAGGCCGGGTCTCACCTGCAGAGGCTTGAGGAGGGCGGAGAAGGGAAGGGCTGGATGTGGAGGAGAATCCAGCCTCCTGCTACCCCAGGGGCCCTGCCTCCTAGGGAGCTGCTAGGACACACATGCTCACCGAGGGGGACCCTGCGTGGCCACACGGATGCCTGGGCAGGCTGTTGGGACATCTGTGCTTTGGAGCATCCATTCGAGAGAAAGAGGCAAGATTTCCTGCCCTGCCTCCCGGTGGTCAGCATGGGCCTGTGGAAGTCCATCTCCCTGCATTCAGCTTGTCACCTGTCCCCGTAGCTGTCACTAGAAAGGCCAGATCCTCTGACGAGGGGCTTTGCTGGCACCAAGGAGGCACACGGTGGACTCTTTGTGTCCAGCTGGTGCTGGGCAGGTATTGGGCCCGGCCAGGAGGGGCCCTTTGAGGAGGGGGTGTGCAGGACGGGGTGCACGGGGACCCTTACAGTCATGAGGCCAGCACCTCGGCCAGCCGAGCAGCAGCAGGGATCTGGACAGAGGTGGCGGTGAGGATCCAAGCTGCCGCTAAAGGATAGTGCTTCAGGCCGTCTGGGGGCAGCTGCGTTTCTGAGGGTCAGACCCATCGGATCCGGTGCTGCCTGGTGAGGGTTAGGCCAGTGGGTACAACCCGGTTCCGGTCACATCCTGGAGAGCTTCAGTTTTCTCCTCTCCAAAGCCTGGAGCTTGTTTCCCCACCTGCCTTCAGGTGGAAAAACGTCGTCAGGTGCTTTCAAAGTACAGAATAGGAGCCGCCAAGGTCAAACAAGGTCAATGCTGGGCCATATGCGTCAGCAGAATCATATGCCATATGAGAACTACGGCCAGAAAATACCCCTTAGTAATCAGCTCTCTTGCCCAGCCTCGGAGGACCAAGACCACATCAGTGCGTGGGTCAAGGCAAAGGTCGTCCAGAGCCCGGGTCAGGCCAGTGCCTGATCTGAAAGGAGCAATGTCGGATGCTTGGAGACTGCGTGAGACCCTGCACCTGGGAAGCGTGACCCGTGGCCTTGTGACTGTGGAATGGACACCGGAGGCAGCAGCACGGGGGGCTGTCGGTGTGGGCTCCCGCAGTCTCGGGTGTCCACAGGAGTGTTTCCTGGAAGGAGAGGCCGGGCCGGCAGGCAGAGGGGACAGAGGGGCCTGGTGCCTGGTGACGGGGAGGCCCTTCAGGAGGACTAGGAGTAATCGGCTGTCTTCTATGTCTGGATTCTCTTGTGGTCTCTGTTGTGGGTTCTAGGATTTCTGCTGTCTCATGTCTTGTTTTCACACAGACAAGACAGATTTTTGTGATGGGGAGAGTTTGGCATCTGGGGCCCGGAGACGCCTGAGTTCTGGCTGCAGCCTAGACCTGCCTCCTTCATGGGACCACCCGCCCCTCCCAGTCTTCCTCACAAGCTGTAAGCGATGAGTGTGCAGCCGAGCCTTTATGGAGATATTATTATAGGGGACGAGATCTTTTCCTGTCTGCACCCCCCACATATCAGCCTCAGTGCTCAAGGAGGTGCTAAATGGTGCTTGTTGGTGGATGGAACAGGACTCCTTCCCTGTTGTTCCCTGGCTTTTCAGGAACACAGCCTGGGCTTCTCTGTGTCACTGTGAAGCACCAGAGGATGCTTGTCCTTTGCACCTGTGCAGGGGACATCTCACTATGGTCACCTCTCTCACAGCTTTGGGAGTAGTTTGCTCTAATCAGGGTGAGTGACCTGATTTGCATGATCCATCCATATAGGAAAGCTCACTCCAAATTTCATGTAAAGCTAAATGATAACTCGGTGGTCACCAAGATGCAGGCCCTGACTACTGAGTTGTGAGCTCAATGGGGGGGAGCAGTCACTCCAACTGAGAAACCTGGTCCACAGCCTCTTTGCTTTTCCATTTCGTAAGACCACACGGGAGGAGGCTGGTGGCCCCAGTGCCAGCGGCTTGTGTCTCAGCAGAAACTCGGTTTCCAGTTGCTTTGAGCCTCAGCCTTTCTCTGTAACCTCTCTGTAAATGTGTTGAGGACAGGAGTGACACCTGCCATGAAGGAGAGAGGAGAATAGTGATGCAGCACGGGACACGTCCTGGCTGAGAGGCAGGTGCCCGGCGGCTGCCCATGTGGTCCTTCCAGGAGGAGGGTGGGAAACAGGAAATGCTGCAGGACTCGCCGGGCGCTCACGCCAGCCTCCAAAGCCACAGGAGATTCAGCTTCCTTTAAAGGAAGAAAGCCTTAGGCTGGGACACACGGCTGCTGAAAGAGCTGCTCAAAAAGCCAAGTAGAGGAGGTCCTGTTTTTCCCTTGGCCAACGTTTATGTGACCTGAGAATGTGTTCATAGTACTGTCCAGTGTGGTTGGAACTTACCAGGGGTAAACCTAAGTGGTCTCAACACACACACAAATGGTCACTATGCAGAGAGATGGCTATGTTAACTAGCTTGACCATGATCATAAGTTCACTATGTGAACATACATGGAAACATCATACTGTATGCCATATATAAAAAACTGCCACTTGGAGGCAGCTGTTCCTTGGATCTCCCAGGGCCATGCCCTTTGTGTGTGTGTAGAGAAGTACACTGTGCAAAAAAAACATCAATAAAATTTATATTATACAATTTATATATATACATATATATATAAATTCAAAAAATTAAAATACTAGAAAGAAAAAAAGCACACTAATACAATTATATATAGTTTATTCAACTATCTCCACAAATCATTGTTTAGATTATTTCCAAACTTGGTATAACTAAAAAACATATTAATTAATATATTAATTACTATAATAATTAATATATAGTTGTGTACATATACACCAGTATGGGTGCATTTACAGAATAAATTTCTAGAAATGGAATTTTCAGGTAGAGGAAATATGCATTATAGCTCCTATAAGATTTATTTCTATGAGACTATACCAATGTACTCTCTTAACTAAGGGGGTCATATTTATTTATCCACACTCTTGTAAACACTATTATCTTAAACATTTTTTTTGGCATAAAGGGATTGCCATTGAAAATGTATTAAGTTCTACATGCTTCTTAGAGCATGACATATGCAGGTATCATTAGCATGTGGTGGCAGTTAAAGCCACAGGACTTGACAGAATGAGATCACCCAGGGCTGGAGTGTGGTCCAGGCTTCTCTCCTAGACTGCAGCCGACCAGTCCTTGATCCTGCTCTGGGCTTTATTTTGTCTCACTATATAGTATTTATCCATATGCCAAAACTCATTGCTTTATTTACTATAACTTTATCCTAAGTCTTGATTTCTGTGAGGTTTGGCCACCTATGATGTTTGTAGGCTGATAGGAAAAAATCCAATCAGAGGAGAGAATTTGGTAGTGAAGGAGAAAAAAAGGATTGTTATAGGTTTAAAGCCCATAAGTAGAAGAGAGGATGAGATCTGTTGGCTTTGCCCGTGCAAGGATCCTGGGTGGGGAAGGTGTTCGTGCCCTGTGACAGATGAGAAGGAAAATGTTGGTTAGAGGTTTCTATTATGTCCCATTTATCTATTTGGATAGAAATTACACTGAATTTATTAAAAAGAAATTGATGTAACTGCTTCTCTGGGAATAACGTATGCCTCTAATCTTTCCCCTTATCTTATCACAATGGCTAGCACTGCCAATTTCTTTTACCAGATAATACTGGGCATATGTGGTGGGGATATGCTCAGTAACTATACTGTCTGTGGATTTAAGGTTAAGGGAATTCCTTCTTTTTTTGCTGAGAATTTTTGTTTTTAAAATCATGAGTTAATGCATGTTTCTCTGCATTGAAAGAAAGTCCTTCCCATTTAACAAATAGTCTCATGCACTAGAAAGCACAAATAAAAATTGATTCAGTAATTCTAAAAATGGAGTAGGGAAATGTTTCTTCCTATACATTTAATTTTTAAAAAATCCTTAAGTCATTCATAAATTTATGTTTTTGATTAAAGGAAAATTATAACTGTAGAGACATAGGAATACATATAACAAAGAGTAAAATGCCCTTCAAATATGACCCATACCTACATATTTCACTAATAACAGCTGTTCAATATTCATCCCTTTAGACCTTTTCAAAAATATCATTTAGCTGGGGATATGGCTCAAGTGGTAGAGCACTCACCTGGCATGCGTGAGGCACTGGGTTCGATCCTCAGCACCACATAAAAATAAAATAAATATATTGTGTCCACCTAAAACTAAAAAATAAATATATAAAAAAAAGTCTAAAAAAATATCATTTATTTGAACATTTCCTTCCCGATTGATTTTCAGGTTTTTTTTCCAAATTCTCCAGCAATTTTACTGCTAGGTATATATACAAAGGAAATAAAATCAATGTCTACTGGCTTTTGGATGGAGATGTACATATATTACCATGTGAAGAAAAGTATTCATTGATTCCTATTGTATGAAAAGTATTAACCAAGAATGAAAGTTGGTTTTGCTTTTTATTGATCTTTTCTGTATTAAAAATCATGTTGTGATATATTTCATCTTAAATCTTAGACTAAGATGAGTTATACTTAGAAATTCTTATTGTAGAACCAGCCTGCATTACTATAATATATCCTATGTGGTCATGATTCATTAATTTTAGAAATGTTAATGGCTTTTGGCCAGTTTAAAATTTAAGATTGTTACACTGATGTTCATTATGTAAGATTGGTCTGAAGAATTTCGTTGTAACTCAATCTTTATTAGAACTAGATATCAAAGGTGCATGCAATTCTTGAGGAATTTGTGCATTTTATTACTTTTTCTTTATAAAACAATTTAGTAAGCATTAGGATAATGTAGTTTTGTGAACTTCTTGTGATGTGTTGTGGGGCTGGTGTTTTGAGTATGTAGCTTTAAAACAATTTTTTTCTATTTTTTTTTTTTTAGGAAATTGGTATTGATTTCCTATTGTACTAGAGTCAGTTTGGGCATTAAAGTGGCTAATATAATTTCTTTTGACTGATGGTGAATATAATGGGAAATTGATACCCCTTTGATGAGGCACCATGAGGCATCTTTTCTGCCAGGGGAAAGCAGAGAAGTTGACCATTAGCTTCTGGTTTGCAGCTGGGCATTTGGGAGACAGACCAATACCCAGCCATGGGGCTTCCATATGATCTGCGTGTGTCTGAGGTGAGCGTGCACAGCAGACTGTCGCTGGGTGGAATGGTCTGTGAGATGCGGTTTGTAGGCCTGGAAGGTAAGACAGGTGCTTGACAGTGGCTCAGGTTCCTTCAATCAGCTCCTGTGCCAAGGTGTTCTTCCCCCGATTCTTGCCATGTTGACTGAGGAGGGTAGAACTCCAGCTCGAGTTACCTGGGAGTGGACAGCTTACCAAAGGTAGACAGCTGCAGAACCCCAGTGTCTCCTCGGAAGGACGTGGAGGACAGCAGTGAGGGAAACCCTCCTCCTTGAAGGGAGAAATTTGAATGGTCACCTGGAAGACCACAATGTCTGGATCGAGGTATGGACAGAGGGACAGATCTACAGTGACCTGTGGCTGCCTTTGGTTTGACGGATGATCAGGGACGTGGGAGTCACAGGACTGGAAGACTGGTGGTGAGGCGGTCTGAAGAGGTGTGTGGACTGACCTGTAAGGATGGGCGTGTTCATACCCATGCCGTGCTTGCTAGAGGACACAGGCTGCAGGTGGAATAACCAGGTGGGAAATGTGCACAATCTTTGGTTAAGTTCTTTATATCTTGACCTGGTTCTTGCTCAGTGGAACATGAGAAATTAGGCATGGTATGTGAGATGGGCACTCGGCATGGACTCAACCACACGGACCGCTAAGGCTGTGAACCTTCCAACTGTAGAGGGCCAGGGCAGTGAGTTTCAGTGAGTTCACAAGGCTATGTATCTACCACCACTATTAAGTTCATGGTCATGTCAGCACCCCCTTAAGCTCTGCCCGGTTAGTAGTCAAGTCCCTGTTCTCACCATCTTCTGGCCACCGCCCATCTGGCTTCCAAGTTGCCTGTGTGCTAGTTCTGTACAGTTCATGCAGCTGGAAGCAGATAGCACGTGGCTTTTTGTGCCTGGCTTTCTTCTCTAGCGATGTTCAAGATTCCTTCGTTTTGAGCTGCATTAGTCATCAGTGTTTTAAAGGGTCACGGTTGTTTAGTGTGGACAATGTTCCACACGCTCTCAAGAAGAACACACGGGGGGATAGTAGAGGATAGGAAAGGCAGCAGAACACAACAGACACTAGTATGGCAATATGTAAATCAATGGATGTATAACTGATGTGATTCTGCAATCTGTATATGGGGTAAAAATGGGAGTTCATAACCCGCTTGAATCAAAGTGTGAAATATGATATATCAAGAACTATGTAATGTTTTGAACAACCAACAATAAAAAATTTAAAAAAAAATGCCAGTTCTGGAGAAGGACTAAATAATTTTATCTTCATTTTTATGACTCTTCAATACTTTAATATTGTTTAAGAACATGTAATTTCCTTTAGTGTGAATAAGAGATTCATATTATAGAAAATAGTCCTATAATGTGAATGTGAAAATTGTACATTATGTATTTTATTATAAAAATATATTAAAATAGTTGTTCAATAAAAAAAAAAAAAAGAAGAACACGCGTTCTGTCCCTGGGGGGTGTCCGAGGTGTTTGTTAACACAAGTTGGCCGATCGTGTTTTTCAAGTCTCTCTTTCTCTTGCTGATCTTTGTCCTGGGTTTTCTCTCTATTACTATTTCATTCATTGGGGGATGGAAGTCTCTCCATTGCTATTATTGAAATGTCTATTTCTCCTTCAGTTCTGTCAACTTTGGCTTCATGCACATTGGAGATTTGCTTTTAGGTGCCTATGTATCTTTCATTTTTATATATCTGGTTGAGTTGACTGTAATTATCGTATCATTATTTGTCTCTAGTGACAGTTTTTATGTCTTTTTTCTTTGCATCTTTTTTTCCTGACATTATTATACCTGTTTCAGTTCTCTTTTGCTTACTGTACACATAGTATATATCTCTCCATCTTTAACTTATCTTTGTGTTTTTGTGAATATTTGTGTTTTCAATGGTATGATATTTTGTTCATAATTCTGTCAATCTAACTTGTCTCTTGAGATTCTAATCCACTTACATTTAGTGAAATTGCTGATAAAGTAGGATTTGTGTTTGTCATTTCAATCTGTTTTCTAAATGTCCCGTGTCTCTGTGGTGTTCACGTCTTCCATTATTGCCTTCTTTTGTGTTAAATATTGGTAGTGTAGGATTTTAGTTGTTAACATTTCTTTGTCATTTTTTGGAGGAACTTTCTTAGTGATGACCCTGGGGATTACCATTAATCTTTTAATTTAGAACAATCTAGTTCAGATCAATTCAACTCAATAGTACATGAAATTTCTCCCTATGTAGTTCCTTCCCCTTTTATGTTGTTAAATTATATTTTGTATATTGTATGCCTCTCAGACTATATTTATAATTTATAACTGTTGCATTATACAGCTATAAAAAAGGGAACTGCAAAGAAAAAAACACCTTAGTGCCACCTTTCACACTCACATGGTCGTCTTTACTGTGTACGTCACTCCTTCACAGGACACAGGTGACTTGTGGGTCCTTTTGTGTCTCAAGGACCTCCCTTTAGTGTTTCTTGTAGGGCAGGTCTGATGTCAACAAACTTTCCTGGTTTTTGTTTTTCTGGGACTGTCTTAATTTCTCCTCCATTTTAAGAGCATCTTTATTGAGCTATGATTCACTATAGTATAATTCACCCATTTTAATGTCTATAATTGAATGCTTTTTAGGGTATTCATGGGAGTGCAATCATCTCCATGTTCATTTATCACCTCAAAAAGGAGACCATGCCCGTTAGCTCCCAGGCCCCTAGATGCCCATAAAGTCTGGAAATGCTGGTCCGTGTCCTGCTGGATGATTGGGCTCAGACTAGAAGGGCTTGTGTAAAATCCCAGTCATCTTTTCTACATTCCCTGAATCTCTAAAAGAGACATGCTTTACAGTTACTCCTGTGAGCAAGACCACGTCTGTGCTAGGTGGCTTCTCCCTCCATCCTCTTCCAGGTGAGTGGCCAGAAGGTGTTAGGCCACAAGACGACGTGGCTTCAGGCTACTGCGGTGTGTCCCGTGGGAGGCTGAGGCATCTTGGGTAGGACAGGTCTCCTGGGCTGCTGTCCTGTGAATTCAACTTGTTTGATATCTCTGAATCCCTTTCTGAAATATCAAGGTTACCCCAAAAGTTTGGCCCCAATAATACTCTACTTTTTCCAGATATCCCTGAGTTGGTGGCATCCTCCCCGACCTCCCGGTGTGACACCCAGAAGACACCTGTGGCTCCACAGGGGCTGCTGTTTCTCAGGATCAGCACTCAGCAGCTTTGTGGGTGGGTGTGACTTCCTGTCCACATGTCCTTACTTTCCCTGTTCACTGGGTTTGCCTTGGGATCGTAGGTGACCTGGCAGTGCCTTGCCTTCCCACAGACAAGTGTTGGATCTTGGACTTCAAATCTTGAGACACCTCCTTTCTGTGATTCATTGGTGGTCCCCTCCCCAAATGCCTATGCCGTATGTTTGCCTTTAATTGAGATGACCACAAAAGAGTTGGAAGTCCCAAGCTAGAGATGTGTCATTTGGGGCGGTGACATCAACCCAACGAGACCTTTTGTCTGGTGTGATTTCTACGTATTGAAGTCTGAAATGTTTCACTTGGATTAAAGTCAGCCACTGCAACAATGTTGCACGTCTCCAGACTTTGCCCTCGGGTCTGTGAGGTCACAGCAGTCCCACAGCACTGGACATCTGAATGACACACCTGTGAGCTCACACGCTCACACGCTCACTCCTGGGCTGATCTGGCAGCTTGTGGCTATCACCGCCCTGAACAGAAAGACTCTTGAGGAACTTACAGAAGGTCACACATTCCCATTACTGCCGGAGTTCAACCCCAGCCCCACCTTGTCCTCTGGCAGCTAAATGGTGCTGGAGAATTGGAGAACACGTGGCTGGGCCCATTGCAGGAGTAACACTAGGGATATCATGCAACTTACCAGTTAACAAATGTCCAGTCGCTGCCCGGGGGCAACTCTGCAAAGCCACCCTTCAGGGCCACACGTCTTACAACGTGAGTGAAGGATCCATGGGTTTTTTCCCCCCGACCTCTAAGCCTTTGTTTACCTGGTGCTTCTTGTCAGGGATGCGCTTGCTGCTTTCTCACTCAGAACCTTCCTCTTGGGTTTCAAGGTCTGATGTGGATCCTGCCTCTTCCATGGAGCCCTGTGTACGGGACACCTCTGCTGAGCTGCTCTCAGGCCACGGTAGTGCACAGGCAGCCGGAGGCAGAGTGGCCCTCGGTCCTTGAGGGCGTCAGTAAAGGCCGATTCAGGAGACGCTCAGGTGTGGATTGGAAGGACTGCAGAAAGAACTTTCCTTTTCCATGCCAGGGTTCAAGCTCGCTTACCGTCTTTTTAAAATCGACTCCTGGTATGTATGTCTGTGTGATGTTTGCTTGTTGACCATCCGGGGCGGAGCTGGCCTAGAGACTGTGAGAAGCCACCTGCAGGCTTTGAAGCAGGAGAGCACTTTTGCCGTTCGCGGTCGCAGATGAATTTGCCTGCCCCCTTTATCTACGGTCTTCATTTTAATTTGTTTTTAATTGCCCATTTAACACACCTAGCAATTAAGGTGAAATGGCTCTTTGACAAATGTGAGCATTTTTAAATTAGTGCTAATTGCTTTTGTTAATTAAAAGCAATGCTTTATATTGTGTTATTGGAATTCTCTTATATAAAGCTGGATTAATGACTTCCAATCAATCCTGCTACACAGACTTCCCTCTCTAGTGGGGGCTTCAGGGCGCCCTTCTCCTGCAGCTAGAGCCCAGCTAAGCCAGGAGGAAGGGGGTGGGCAGCTCAGGAGGCCAACTCCCCGCCGCTCAGCCCCTCCCGCTGAGTTCTGCAAGAGGGCCTGCTAGGGTTGAGGTCCGCGCTGCCCTCCGTCAGGGTCCTGAGAGGAAAGAGGTGGCTGCTCAGATTAGGACGATTTTGAAAATGCTTTCAAAACAGGACTTTTTGTCCTGTGTGGCAAGAGGAGACCGTGGTGGAAACGGCTGTCCCCACCCTTAGGTTAGAGGGACAAGGCCAAGGGACAATGGACGGAACCAGAAACGGGTGTCGTTAGCTCCACAGAGAGCGGCCTTACACAAGTGGCCACTGGGCAGAGACGGGGCATGTCCACACACACAGAGGCCACGGTCATGTCAGGGCACGCTGGACCTCCAGGTAGATGGCTGAGCTGTGGATGTGAGGGCGAGGTCCCTTTGGAAGGTCCCAGGAGCACTCCTGGGTGCACCAGCCGCCATGTTGCAGGCCTGGTCAGGGAGCCCAGCCTCCTGCGGCAGGACGAAGGGGAGCCGGGGGGGACGGGACACTGCTCTCTGCTCCCTGACGGACGCCCGGCCTCTTTTGGTTCTGTAGAGTAGGGAGCACTGCATTCTGGGTTCATCTGTGTTTCTGCTGGGGACACTTTGTCCCACTGACTGCCCCTGTGGCTCCCTCGGTCCAGGCCCCTGACTGCCACTCTGGCCTTGCTGCTCATTAGGATTCCTGTCACCTTGCTACTCTGCAGTGCCCTTGTGCCATCTGTTACCAACGGGGACCTGGGCTCTGGAAGGGCATCTGTGATGGCCAGTCCTGGCTGGGGAGGATGGCCACCCTGTGGCTGCTGGGCTTGGTAATGGCTTGATGGACAGTGGGATGTGCTTCGGTGCTCCAAGGATCACAGGTGCCTGGGGGCTTCTTGCCATGTTCTGGGTCCACACCTCGGAGCCTTGTGACCCACCCTCCACCCTGCAGCCCTGACCTGGCAGTTCTACTTCCCTGGAGATGGGGAAGGCATGGCCCACACGGAGAACTGCGCTGGCCTCACGTTAGTGCCACCTCCCGGGGCCCGGCCAGGGCGTTGGACTGTCTATCATGGGAAAGGGTCTCCAGGTCTGTGAATTCCTGTTCTCTCCCTGGATCTGGCCTCTCAGGGCGCAGCCCTGCCTGGGAGGTACCAGATGTGGTGGCTGATTCTTAAGGTGGCCCTAAGTGCAGGTGCCCTTCTGCGTTATCCTGCAAGGGGTGGAGGCGGCCCCCGCTTCACCCAGCGGTCCTTGGACACGGCCTACTGCCACCCCAGGAGGAGAGTCGGCATCGGCAGGGTCTTTAGCCAGGGCAGGGTCTGACAGGGTCCCAGCTGGGCTCCCCACTTCCCACACAGGAGCCTGAGCGCCTGGCCAGGGAGGAGGGACCTGGGTGGCACCACCTGGCGCCCTGGCTTGTCCCTGCCTTTCAGCCCCCTGTGTCGACAGTGAGGAGGACATCCTGCCCATGTGGCCTGTGACGCACACATTGTATACACTAGTCTGCTGGGCGGGAGGCTCCTGCCATGCTCACAGGCAGGGCCAGGCTTCTCCTGTGCTGCTGGGTCGCGGGGAACGTGTTTCCACAGCTCCTGGAGGACTAGTTCCCATCCTGCCTGGGCCACGGGAGACACTGGAGAGAGACCCCGGGCAGGTGGGTGGGTGAGGGCTTCCGGGTGCTTCCCTGCACTAGGGCTCTGCCAGACCAGTGCCCTGTGGGCCCAGCCCTTCCCACCTCCCCTGTTGCTCTCCAAGGGCAGTGCCACCTTGTCTCCAACCATGGGTGGTAGCATCTGCTGCTGCTGCTGAACTCTGGGTCAATATCCTGAGTCAGTACCTGGGAGATGAGATTGCTGACACCAGCATCTTCCACTTAATACCTAGAAAGTTTTAACCAATCCTCAAAGTTTGAATATTGAGATTGTTTCTTACTGGCAGCATTGAGTTGTGACCGTCCTTGTTATGACGCTTTGTGCGGGGCCATCATTGTTTTAATGCACTTTTAGCTTTTTTTGTATCTTACAAAGTTTTGACACCTTAAGATCCTACAGACCAAAGGAAAGACGGCCCCTTCCAGGAGTGGTCAACTTTTGTAGACAGCCCAAGAGCAGGACTTTCCTTTCCTGTAGTTTGGGTGTGGAATGTCCCCAGGGGGTGCTGTTGGCAGGTGCTGTGGACCTTTAGGGGTGGGATCACAAGGAAGGGCCTAGGGTCACTGGGGTGTGGCCTGTGGGGACTGTGGGACCTGGTCTCCCTCCTCGCTCTCTCCTGCTTCCTGGCAGGAGGCGAGTACTTTTGCTCCCCCACACTCTGCCACGAGGAGCTGTCTTGCCACAGACCTGAAATAACGGGGCCCGTCGGTCACAGACCGGCCTGCAGTGAAACTTTTCTTTGCAAGCTGTCATTCATCACACTGACGGACAGCTGGCTGACACACGGGGGCCACCTGCTGAGTCTGAGCCCGTGCCCCAGCCACTGCCTTGCCCAAGCTGGTCTCACACGTGTGGGCCTCCCGCCTCAGCCTCCCAAGCAGCTGGGGTTACAGGCGTGCACCACCGTGTCCAGCAATGTGACCATTTCCTTGGGATAATTTGCCAATCTGTCTTGACTTTTCTTCCCTTCCTCTGCCTCTCATCTCTTTTGGCCTCTGCATCTCCCTTTGTCCTCTCCCTCTTCTCTCGGGGCTCAAGGGCAGTCTTCATGGCACCCTGAGCCACGTAGACAGAGACTCTAGGATGAATACACCAGGAGACCCATTTTAAAGTCAATCTTTTTTGAAACATTTTTTAATTGAACCATAATCCATGTATCACAAGCCCATCCATTTAAAGTGCACAATGCAGTGGTTTTAGTGTACTCACAGAATTGTGTAACCATCATCAAAACCTAAGTTTAGAATGTTCTCATCACTCCCAAAGGAAATGCCGATCCTCTCAGCAGCCACTCCTTACCCCTTCTCCCACCCCAGCCCTAGGGAGCCCTGTCCCCTCTCCCCTCTCTACATCTGCCTATTCTGAATATTTAATTCACAGTGAATCATGCAACATGTAACTTTTCATGATTGGCTTCTTTCACTTAGCATGATGGTCTCAAGATGCATCTAGGCAGTGGCCTGTATCAATATGTAATTCTTTATTGCCAAACAATATCCCATTGTGTGCTGATAGGCTTCCTATTGCCCTAACAAAAGGCCTGAGGAAATTCACTCAAAGAGCAAAGGCATATTTTGGCTCAGGGTTTCAGAAACTCTAGTTTATGGCTGTGGGCCCTGTTGCTTTGGGGCCTGTGGTGAGGCAGAACAGGGCCAGAGCATGTAACCGAGGAGGAAATCACTCACCTCCCAGCAGGTGGGAAGTGAAAGAAGAAGAGGAGGGACGGTCCCAATGCCCTCCTCCAGAGCACAACCCCAGGGCCTCACTTCCCTGCACCAGGCCCCACCTCCTAAGTGCTCCACCACTCCCGCAGCACCAGGGGCCGGGACCCAGTCTTACAGACAGGCTGCATTCTAAACAGAATCCATCCGTAACTTCACTTTGGGTTGGTTTTGGCTATTATGGTTTGGCACCATGTGCACTTGTGGGCAGATTGAGTGGACAGACCTTCTTTTGGGTGTATGCCTAGGTGGACCCTCTCGATGAACTTCGGAGCTGTTTTCTCCACGTCCCTCTCAGGTGGGAGGCTCCCATTTCTTACATCCCCGCCACATTGGCCATTTCCTGTCCTTCTTCTTCTTCTTTTTTAATATACATATTTTTAGCTGTGAATGGACCTATTCATTTATTTATGTTTAATGCCAAGAATCAAACCCACAGCCTGGCACAAGCTAGGCAAGCGCTCCACCACGGAGCCACAACCCCATCCAGCCCCCGTATCTGTCCCTGTGGACTGGCCTCATGGTTGTGAGGTGTTGCGGCTGGGTTCTCAGTCCCAAATGACTAAAGAGGCACATTTTTTATGCCCTATTGACATCTTTACATCCTTAGAGAAATGTCTATTCATATCTTTTTCCTGCTTTAAGTTAGTTATTTAAAATTACCTTGTTTGGTGCATTGTCTTTTAACCTTGTTGTAATGTCTTTGGATGCACAAGTTTTTAGTTTTGAGGTCCATTTATCTATTTTTCTTTATTTTCTCATGCTTTCAATGTTACACCCAAGAAACTGTCACCTAATCTAAGATCACAAAGATTTATGCCTAAGTTCCCTTTTACAGGTTTTATAGTTTTAGTTATATGCTTAAGTCTTTGATCCATTTGGGATTAATTATTGAATATGCTGTGGGATAAGCCCCCAGATTCATTCTTTTGCATATGTACACAGCTTTCTTAGCACCATTTGTTGAAAGAAAACTTGACTCCACCGAGTTATCTTTGAACCCTCAGCAAAACTTATCAGCCATCAATATTAGGCCTCAACTTTGGACTCTCAGTTCTGTTCCCACGACCCCTGTGTCTGTCTTCTATGGGTTCCTCACAATCTTGGTAAGCACACCTCTGTAACAGGCTTTGAAACCAGGAGGTAGGAGTCCTCCAACTTTGTCTTTTTTCAAAATTCTTTTGGCCGCACTGAGTAACTTGTATTTCCATGTGAATTCTAGAATCACAGAATCGGTTTCAGTAAAAAGGCATCTGGGATTTGAACCGAATCTGTAGATGACTCTGGGGAGTGCTGCTATATTAATTGTACCCAGGATTCCCAGCCATGAACATAGGACATTTTCCATTTATTCAGCTCTTTAATTTCCTTCCACATGCTTTATAATATTCAGCATGCAAGTTTTAGACTTTGACTAATTTTATCCTTATTTCACTTTTTGGATACTATTTAAGACAAAACTCTTTTCTTAATTTTTTTTTTCAGATTGCTCATTGTCAATGTATAGAAATATAATCAAATTTTTATACTGATTCATAGGTTATGCCTTTGTTGAACTCATTTATTAGTTCTAGTATTTTTGTGCATTTTGTGGGGCTTTCTCTGTATAAGATTGCATCATCTACAGACAGAGGTCTGTCTAATTCTTCCTGCTCAGCTGGGTGACTTTATTTTTCTTGCCTAAGTGTCCTGGCTAGAACATCCTGCCCAGTGATGAACAGAAGGGGTTCCAGTGGACACCCATGACTTGTTCCTGATTTCAGAGGCCAGTAAGCGTGGTGTGATCTATGGGGTTTCCATAGACCCCTTATCAGAGTCCCCTTCCATTACTAGCTAATTGGTTTTTTTCTTATCATGAGAAGAAACTGCGTCTTGTCAAATATATTTTCTGTGTTGATTGAGATTCTGCGTTGATTGAGATTTCGTGTGTTTTCCCCTTTATTCTATTATGTAATATATTACATTAATCAATTTTGGTATGGTCAACTTTGCCTTCCTGGCATAAACCCCACTTGGTCATGGTACATACTTTTGAAAATATATATTTAATTTGCTAATAATTTGTTGAGGAGGTTTTGCGTGCACAATCAAAAGAAGCATTGGTCTATAGTGTTTTCTTTATCTGGTTTTGATATCAGAGTACTACTGATCTCATGGGATGAATTCTCTCATCTTTGATGATTTGGAAGAGTTTGTGAAGGATTAATAGTAATTATCCCTAAAGTTGGTAGATTTACCATGACAGTCATAGTGGGATTTTTTTTTGCGGGGGGGGGGGTTCACTAATTCAGTCCCTTTATGGGTCTAATCAGATTTTCTATTTGTTCTCAAATCAGTTTTTTTGAAGATATTTGTATATTTTGTCATATTCCCTGATCCACTGGGCTGCGATTGTTCACGCATGTCTTTGCAGTTCCTCCCTCTGAAAGGTTGGCAGGATGTTGGTGAGGAGTGTGCCAGATGTGGCATAGTGACAGTGGTGTGGCCACAGGTGGGGACGAGGACATGGCTTGCAAAGAGGAAGCTTCTCTCACTTCCAGGATCCAGCAAGAAGTGACCACAGGCCAGGCGGGGCTGCACAGGGTGCCAGCAAGGAGTCTGAACGTCGCTGATGCTGCTGGGTTTCTGTTGGAGATGTGAGCGTGATTGGCAGGGAGTCTGGAGAGCGCCAGGCAGCTTCGCGGCCTTGTGATGTGTAGTAGATGCTTTGGTTGCTTACTCCTATAACTTCTGAAAGTATAAAAAGATGCCCAGTTGGCTCTTGATTTGTAGGAGAGAGAGACTGAATATGCAAATTAAATCTAATGTCATTAAAATATCTTTGTGATTAGACCTTGTCTTTTTTTTTTTTTTTTTTTAAATTAGAGTTTTATTTACGTAGTAGTTGGGCTCATCCTGACAAGGTCGTCCATGCATGGAATTCAAATTCAATTTTCCTCTTTCCCTCTTTCCCTCCCCCATCTCCTTCCTCTACTCTGCTGATCTTCCTTTCACTCATCTGTTTATTTATATTTGATTGGCTCTTCCTACCTATGGATGGAGGTGAATTCCCTGTGGTATAGTTGTGTAGGATGATTTTTAAAGAATTCATTCTGCATCGCCTCCCTTCCCCTCCCTCCACTCTGCCTCTCCATCTCCTTGTCTACACCCCCGATCTTCCCATATCTGTATGTCATCCTATCCTTCTCCCCACCTTTCCTTTATTCTACTCTATTTCCCACACATCAGAGAAAACACTTGGCCATTGTCTTTCTGAGTCTGGCTTGTTTTGCTCAACATGATGTTCTTCATTTCCATCCATGTGCCAACAAATGCCATGATTTCATTCTTCTTCGTGGCTGAGTAGTGTCATTAGAATTTTAAAAGCAGTTTTTCAATGACTAGGTGTTGCAAAGTTTTGTGGTTGCTCTCAACAGCAAGAGCGGGCCACTAATGATCAAATTACTGTGAACAAATTGGAGAATCATTTCTTCACTCTTTTTTCTGAGGTTCTGAGCATTCTTGTAAAATAGTTAACAATGATGCTAAAACTTTTGTGTTGTAATTTTTTTTTTTACAATTCAAGTTGTGAATTCATTTTGAGTAATTTCTTAAAAAAGGGAATATAAATTGATATTGTCATGAGCTCTGATAATGCAATGAAATGTCCAAGTTCACTCAATGCTCAAGCAAGTCCGTGCTGTACCTAACACACAGGGAAGGCACTGAAGTTGAGACCTTCTCTTTGGGAAAACTGTTTTGACTCGTAGAGTGTTTTGTCAAGTGGGTCATGTTGCAGGGTGGGGGGGGTCATATATCTTAGGTTTCTGGTACTTATCATGATCAGCATGTGGTACTTGGAGTTGTGGTCTCCCCCCTGCTGACAGAATAAAGTTTATGAAATATTTCCATAGCTCTTAGGATAGGAAAGATCTGACCAGGCCAGGAGAGGAATGTCTTCCTGGCTTAGGAACGCAAGGTTTGTCTGTTATCTTGGGGATTATGAGACATCTCAAGCTGGGCTCTTCCACAGATTTACCCGGCGAACTCATTGAGAATGGGTGCCTGGGTCTAACCCTGAGGATGTTAGGCTGTCTGTGGTGAGCTCAGCCACCTGTACTTTTTGTAAGTGTCTTTTAAACCCTGGGAAGCAGTGTGTGTCAGTAACCACACGTATTCTATGATCATGATCGTGGTTTTCAAAGAGCCACATCCAGAACACTTTTATTATGGAAATTGATGTCTGCTGAGCAGCCCTCTTGCTGGACTGCTTCTTTTCACCATAAATTGCAATGGACAGAAAAGCTGATACAACTTACTGAGTTTAAAATGGAAATTAATTGTTGTGCTCAACAACCCAATTTATCCATTCCTCCACAGACTAAATATTTTAGCAAGTGTTAACAGCCTTTGTTTAGTTAGCCAAAGCTTTTGATTCAATAACGATTGTTCAGTATCTATCACTGGATTCTCATTGATTCAGTGTGGCCCAGAGTGCCACTCGCCGGTGAGCTCAACCCTGTGCTAGACCAGGAAAAATCATCTGAAGAATGAACATACTCACGAAAGTGTGATTAAGGAGAGAATTTTGAGTTATATTCATTGATCTTGGAAACCTGGCTTTTGTTAGAGTAAAAATCAGTTTTAAGTATTTTTGAAAAAGGATCAAGAAGGATTTGCATTTGTTTAATGTTAGTAAAATTCTGCAAGCTGCCGAAATGGCACCGCCGTAGACGTGATCCTTTAATTTAAATCACTGTCCCAGGCGTGTCAGTCTCCGTCTGTGGCATGGAGAGGACTGCCGTGCCTGCTGCAGTTGAGAAGGAAAGATCTGCTGTCATACACGTGGTGACCCTGGCCCAGTCGTCCACTCCTGTGAGCTAGGGGAGTTGAGAAGGAGGCATGTGAAGGGGTCAGCTGTCCTTCCCAGAGGTGCCTCCACACTCGCCCACCGCACAGGTATCCTCCCCGCACACTCCCTGGGCGTGACCCCGTTTCTGGATGGGGAGGCGTGGCCTGGTGGGTTTGGGGGCCGCCCTGCAGAGAGCTTCCTCTGCACCCTCTGCCCTCTGCTCTTGCTCCCCGCGTGCTGTCGTGGCGCTCAGGGCTGCAGCTCAGACCACTGCTGCGGATCCCCGGTGCCTGTCCCCGGTGGAGCAGTGGCCAGGGGGCAGTTTTCCTCTTCTGTTGGATGGCTGGCCACTCTTACACGTCGGCTCCGTTCTCATCCAGGCCGGGCCCCGAGGGACTCTGAGCTCTTTCTAGATACCCGTGTTATTCTCGGACTTCGCAGTTCGTACTTAGCCTAAAACATGCCCCGCGTCGAAAGGGAATGGAAAGAGCAGTGGCGGAGGTGACCCTGGCTCGGAGGGCGAGTGAGCAGCCTGGCCGTGTGTGAATACCTGCGTTTGGAGAGTCGGGCTACGTTCAGGGGCCACCCAAGCCGGGACAGCCCTTTGAACTTTGTGGATAAGGGATGGGGGGTGCAGCCCACTGACGGAGACCAGCCTGCAGAGGGTCAGCAGGGGACGCCGTCCAGATCAGTGACCACGGCAGGGAAGGAAGCCCCGTGGGGCATTGAACAGTCTGAGTCCAGCTCCGCCAGCTCCTCAGGCTCTGGGCCACGTGGGCTTGCAGCAGGGTCCCGTGGGAAGGGACTCCCATGGGCTGATCATGAGAGAGGGCCTCCCCTGGCCCGGCAGTGTGACGGATGAAGGAGCTGCCTTCATCTGGGGGTGCTTGTAGAGGGGGTGGCAGCTGGGCAATGCCAGAGGGCAGCAGTCTCAGCAGCTCCGTCCTGGGGTCCCTGGGGCACATCACGCACTGGTCCTGGGGAGGCACTTCCTGAGCAGTCTGCTGTGGGGGATGGTTACTTGGACGGGGTGAGGTGCCTCTGAGAGAATAGCCAAAGGATTCCTTAAAGCTGCCCAGAGGCTGGGAGGGTCACCCTGTGACTCCCAGATACAAATGGCCACTGAGCCTCCCAGTGCTGGTGTCCGGGCGCCCTGCCGTCGGCTGGCACGGCTGCAGTGTTCAAGTGTCCCCAAGACCACCGCTGTAGTGTGCCCTGCTTCATTACCATTCTGCTGGGTGTCAGCGTCTCTGAGATACAATTAGAGGCATGTAATTCCCAGAACAAATGAGCCACTCTGAACATTGTGAGATGTGTGATTCAATATGATGTGAGCTTGTAGAATAATTGAGTTTAAAGAAACAAATATACAAGGGTTTGAGCCGAGCAACCTGTCAGAGGAAGAGCTGCAGGTCCCCTTCAATGCGCAGCCTCCACTGTCACAGAAGTGACATCTGAGCTGAGCCACCGTGAGAAGACACACAGCAGCCTGCTTCCCGAGCGGCCTGGTTGCTCTTCGCTGCATTTCCCTGGGAACTTCTGTCGATGAATTCACATAAGTGAGAACTACGAACATAAGTTCTAACGTGAATAAAGAAGAACGTGAGGCTGTGTATTTTTCTTTTATGTAGATTCAGCCAGAGTGAGAATTATGTAGGTTCTTTCAGGGATGCACACGTAGCTTTGAATCTTTGATTTCTACATTTAAATTGAACACAGCAATGGCTTCCAGCTCCTCTCAGGTCACCCATGGAGACAGTACAGGCAACGTAGGCAGGCATACAGTAAGATGGTCAGTCAGCAGCGGGGGTCTGCCTCGGGCTGGACGGGGCTCCAGAAGCCAGACCCTTATTAACCCGGAGAGCACCACCTCCCTCAGGCACATGAGTCAGGGCGGAGACCATGCCACAATCAGGCCCCTCCAGACCCTGTGCCCTGACCCTCCTGAGCTGCAGTGTGGCCCTCACCTCCTCTTCTGGGCTTGGGGGGCCAAGGCCCTGGAGTGCAGGTCTGAGCCTGCGCCATGAGCCAGCTCCCTATTCTTGCTCTGTCATGTGTCACCTGCTCCGAGTGTGCTCAGTGGTTAGTCTCACAGGGAGCCTGATTTGTTGCTCCTTTAGACGTCTCTGCCTTTTGGTTTGCAGATGGGAGGCTGTGTCATGAGCTGAGCTGGCAGCTTCTGGGGCTATAAAATGCACTCTCCCCCGGCCTGGCCTCCCTTCACAGCCTCTCCACCGTGGCCCACCTCCACCTCACCTGTCCAAGGCACAGAGTAGACCATTTCTGCTTGTTGCTCCCACTTTGTAGATGAGGATACTGGATTAGAAAGCATCAAGCAACAGCAACATCCCAGGAGAGGGGAGGGGCGACACGTGGTGTATCTGCATAATGGATAATTCTTTTCCATTTTTTAATTATTTGATTTTTAATTTTTTTTTTTTTTTTTTTTTGAGGCCTGAGGCTGGATTTACAATGGGCAATTCTAAAACCATGAACTACGTTGCCAAACTAACACCAACAGCTGTAATGACTCAGGCAGACACTCAGATGTGGCATTTCGTGATGGCAGGACGTTCTGATGTGGCACCTCAGGATTTGTATTCTCGGTGCCAGTGCTTGGGGAGCGGCCCCGCAGGCCCACACTGGCTCTGACGCTCCTGAGTGATGGACTTGGATCGTCAGCCTGAGTCTGCTGCACAGTGTGGGGACACCCAGTGCGGGGAAGCCACAGCTGCGGTGCCCATGCACCCGGGCTGCCCATCCTGTGGTCCTGTGCTTCAGACACTGACGGGCACTCAGGGAGCAAGTCCGTGTCCTGGTCAGTGGTGGCCCCAGTGAACAGCCGTGGCTAAGGCTCCTGAACGGAATAACAAGAAACAGAGTCGGAACAGGCAGTGGTTCCGGGAGATCTAACCAGAGCTCAAGGTCAGGTTGCCGATTCCAGGGTGACTTCCCCGGGACATGGCTCAGAGCTGTGCTCTGCACATCAGCACCAAGAGATTCTAGAAAACACATTCTAGGCCCAGCAGGATTGTTCAAGGACGAGAAGCCGGATGAGGTCCAGGAGAAGCAGCTGATCGGAGGCTCAGAGAGGTGCCCAGACCAAGCTCCTCTTACGTGAAATGTGAGGGACTTGATGGAATCGCAGGAGACTGGGCAACCACCCTGGAAGCCACAGGTGACTGACCGCGTCACCATTCAAGTCATCGTGTGTCAAGCAGGTGGAGTAGGTCCTCGGCTCCAGGCTAAGCTCCCCCAGGAGCAGCAGGGTTTCTGGAGAGGCTGGGAGGACTCTCAGTTCAGTCGCACCTCGGAGTCAAAGGTCACCCAGCTGGGGAGGGCCAGGGCTGTTCAGTTTGGGGAGAGAGATCAACTCTTGTGGGAGAAGCTACTTTTTAATGAAGGGTTAAATATTAAGGGCAAAGACTGAAATATTTGTTTGGCTTCTGAAGTCCATTTTGTCAGAGCTGTCTGAGTTTGGGGACTGGTGACGTGTACTCAGTGCTAGGAATTGCTGTTGATGGCCACCGTAGTTTATCAGTGTTGTGTTCACACGGAGCCGGACACCTAGGAAGACGAGGGGAAGTGAGAGGGAAGAAGAAAGAGTGAGGAGGAAGGGAATTCACCCAAAGCTTCCTGCTGAAGCACCGGTCCTGGGCTGGCCTTGCTGTGGGCGCTGCGGTTGGTCACAACCCGTGGACAACTGTTTCCCGGGGGCTGTGAGCTCCATGGAGCCCCGCGTCTCTCACAGGTGGGCAGGCTTTGAGTTCCACCGCCCAGAGCAGAGGACCATGTTGAGCACTTGGGGTATCCTGGCGCCTCCGGGTGCCGTGGCCTGGGAGCAGGACTCGGTCAGCCCCAGAGTCATGGACGGGTCTCTCGACCTTGGCATTGTGATATTTTGGATCTGCTGATTCTTTGTTGGAAATGCACCTCTGTGTTTTTACTGCAGGTGAAGTGACATAATTAGAAGGAGACTGGGGTACGTGCAAAATGCATGATCCCCAAAGAAACCGACAAACTTAACAATGAACAGAGGTGGTAACATGGATGTGGAAGGAGAATCAGCCATCAACCCAGAGGGAGGAGGAGCGTGGAAGAAAAGGAAAGACAGAGAGGCCAATAGGAAACACAGAGCCACCTGGTGGAGCCCCCGGGCCGCTGGGTGACCGTGCTGGATGGAAAGGTGCTGTGCTCCCTAAAAGGCCGACATGACACAGCAGGGAAAGAGCGGGAGCTCACGAGGGCCGTCCACACGCACAGGGAGAGACGGGTTGAAAACAGAAGGACAGGGAAGGACGGTCACGCGGAGGCTGGTCATAAGAAGGCCAGCGTCACGTGCAGAGTTGTGCTGCCCCACTTCATATGACTTTAAGGTTAGAGGAGGTCGTGAGGGTGGACGGAGTCCTGAGCCAATGGGACTGATGTCCTCACAGGAAGAGGACGGGACACCAGGTGCCTTCTCTCGCTCTCTGTGCCTCTGGCCACCCCCATGCCCCAGCCCCATGCCCAGCAGAAAGGCCACCTGAGGATGCAGCAGGAACTGGCCATCAGTGAGCCAGGGGAGAAGGCCTCCCTGGACACGAGCTCCCTGGCCCTGTGCTTGGACGTCCACACCCCGTGACCCTGTGGCTGCTTTAGGAAATAAACTCCCTGTTTCTGTCACCCACCACAGTGCTCTGTCACGGCACTCAGGAGGTGACTACAGTGCTCTGTCACGGCACCCAGGAGGTGACCACAGTGCTCTGTCATGGCACCCAGGAGGTGACCACAGTGCTCTGTCACGGCACCCAGGAGGTGACCACAGCTGCAAGGCTGTGCCAACATCAGATGCTCCAGACTCTGGGACAAGGGACGTTTCCAGGGACAGGAAGGACACTGCAGATAAAGGACCAACTTGCCAACAGGGACCTTAGACATGGAGCTGCCTGAGCAGATCCCTTCAGAGAAGGCCCAGGCCCCGCCTGTGGAGTGTGGCCAGCAGATGGACCCCTGGCCAGCTCAGGGGCTGGCCTCAGCAGAGGAGAGCTGCCTGGCCCAGTCTCGCCTTCGTGGGCACCATTCCTGGGCCAGGCAGGAGAACCCCGACCCCTGGCCCGGGTTGGAGCATCAAATGACAGGCACGGCCCAGCCCAGAGTCCCACTGGTGGTCAGGCGTTGATCTCCACGGAAACCCGCCCTGACATTTGAGTCAGGACATCCCAAGCGGCAGAAGGCAGGTCTTGTGGGAGCTCCAGGGATTGCGGAGCCCTGTCTGCTCTTACCCACCCGCGTCCTCCTCTGCTGGGCACATGGACCAGGGCAGCCGGTCCCTCTCCTGCTCTGGAACACGCAGCTGGATTCAGAGCAGCCTCAGTCGGACTTGAGAACGTCACTCCACGTGATCATCATCTGGCGGGAGGGCAGTCCAAGGGTCCACCAGGCACCGGGCCTTTTCCCACCCCCGGCCTTTGCTGGGGAGGGATATCCTGGGATGTCCCAGACCATGGACACGGAAGACCCCCGTGTGGCACGGGCCAGACCCAGCACTGGTAAGAAGGGTCTCAGTGGGACATCAGGACATGTCGCAGAACACGAGACGCGGATGCCCACGGTCCTGGGGGCATCCGGAAATGCTCCTGGAACCACAGCGGAGCTCAGGCTGCCAGACTGTGTCCTGTCTGTCTAACTTTGTCCTGTTGTCCTGGAGCAAACCAAGGCCTGGCTCTGAGCTGGGGTCCCTAGTTTCCATGGTGGAACATGAGTCTCCTCGGAGCAGCTGAGCCGCTCACAGGCCTTCGGTTGCTGAGAAAAATGTCCTTGGCCCAGACGTTGGAGAGGACCACACTCGGACTCCCCTGGGTGGGCTCTTCTCTCCGCCGTGATTCTGTGATAACAAATGTGTTTAAAAATCCATTACAATGTGGACTGTTTTGAATTTGTATCAGAAGCAAAAACAATTTCACATTTCAAATGAAATTTCTGCAGAAACACTCATTCTAGAAAACTAATGTAAAACAGAACTGATTTGAACAACTGGGTGCTGCTGCTTTGTTTTAAAGCATCAATAGAAGATACAAATGTATTATTCATGTCAACTCTTTCCATTGCTTTGAAACTGAAAATCACTTCTGTGGCCAGCTCTGAATAAATATGAACCCTGACAACCAGGATGTGTTCATCCGGCTGGGGGTGGGGGGCGCTCCCACCTCACTCTCTCAGAATGCCTCCTCCTCTGCGGGTCCTGCCTCCTTCTTACTAGATCTTGGTGGATCTATTGAGGGGCTCCCACTTCCGAGCTCCCTGTGTCCCACAGATCATCTTGTGGTAGAGACCTGGCCCCTGCTGAGGGGTGGGCCTGCGTTCAGGCTGCCAGGTGCCAGAAGTCAAATCATCCAGAGATAAAGCCCAGAAGGTTCAGCCAAAGCAGGCGACAGAGTCAGGTTTCTGCACCCAGGAACACCGGGGTGATCAGGTGTCCAGGGGGTACAGGGTCTGACAGCAGAGACGGAAGCCCAAGAATGCAGGCCAAACTGTCAGGAGAACAGGGGCTCAGACCCGGGGCCAGAGTATGACAGTGGCTGGTTGGGGCAAGGGCGTGGGGAGGCTTGTTGTGGAGGTCATTAGCCCCTCACGGGAGGGGCAGGTATAATGGCAGGGCTCGCTGCTGCCATTGGCAACGGACACAGCTGTGCCCAGAGAGCGGGTTCCTTACTTGGCAAGTGCAATCTATGGTTCAGATCATAGACTTTTATGGCAAGTGTGAACCTCAGCACACCAATTAAATATCTATACACACACAAACACACACACACACATACACATACATATCTGAACTTGCTTAGTACTCAAGCCCTCGTCCTGCCTGGCATGACACTTTGGCCTCCTCTTCTCCTTTCCCCAGGAAACTCCATGCTGAGCAGGACACAAGCCGTCCTCACACCGGGTCCTGGGTCCTGGGCTCCATCACCCAGGAACACCTTCAGGTATGGCCTCCGCTGCTTCTCCCTGTGCTCTCTCCTCCTCCCCACCAGCAGGTCTGAGCTTACCCTCTAAGCT
Source organism: Marmota marmota marmota (assembly GCF_001458135.2). Classification (NCBI taxonomy): domain Eukaryota; kingdom Metazoa; phylum Chordata; class Mammalia; order Rodentia; family Sciuridae; genus Marmota; species Marmota marmota. The sequence continues at coordinate 1,263,059 of NW_026000164.1, read as the reverse complement.
TTCAGACTGTCCCCGTCCCCAGCCGCATGCTGAGGCCGAGGCTTTGCATTCAATTAGTATCTTTTCCTGCCCGATCAGTTTCCCGATGGCGGCTGCTGTAAAGCATTCTGCTATTTCAGTCCCCCTGAGCCCCTGGCTTATGCTATTCAAAGTCTAAGACTTGATTCATTTTCTTCTGGTAGTTTGGATGGCAATCCACTGCCATGTGGCCTGTGTGACCGCTGGAGAAGGGTCAAATACCGTGGTCCCCACCCTCAAGGGAAACACTCCCGGACCCGGTGGAAGCTACACCATGGATAGTGTGGGGCCCTCTGTTAATTGTTCCCACTGTAACGAGGTGCCTCCCACAGTGCGGCTGTGACTTCTGGGGTTTGAGGTGTCACAGCAGAAGTAGCTCAATTTCCTTGTCCTTTTTCACGATTCTGTGTGGACGGTTCACTGCTGCGGTCGACCTTGGTGAGCTCCGTGTACGACCTTTCCCTCTCCCTTCACCTTTTCATTTGAAGAGCATCTTCCAGTCCCTTCGGCATATCCAGCTGGCATATCTCATCGTGACTTGTGCTTTGGGTCATTTCAGGTGTAGTAAGGGTCACTGGACACTGGCCTTCTGCAACAGTGGGCAGAGGCTGCCAGCTGCTTCCTCTGAATGTCCCCTGCCCTGTCTCTCTGCGCAAGAACAATTTGGGAACCAATAAACATCTCTAGGCCGCGGGGAGGAGGCCAGGGGAGGGGCAAGGTGGAGGCACGTGGCAGGTCTGTCCAGGAGCAGGGATTTCCAGATGCCATTGGACAGAGCAGAAGAGCCTGGCCATGACCCTGAGGGGGATCCCGCAGGCGTCAAGAGCAGGACTTCTCGGCACTGTCCTCTTGGGAAGCAGGGTCAGACCAGAAAGCCCTCCACCCCCCCCTCCCCCCCACTCTGGTTACCCAGCACCTGGCCTCTGTGGTCCTAGAGGCTGAGGGTAGGTCACAGACTGACCCACTAGTTCTCTGAGGCAAATGACGGGCCATTCCACCATCCTTTACTCCTGGACGATCAAGCACCACTCCTGCCGGCCACAGGAGGAATCACGGAGACTCACTCACCAGCTGGGCAGAGCGCCCTGGAGGGAGGAGGGCCCTTGCCCAGGGCACCACACTTCCACCCCCACACACACCCTTCCTGACTAGAAGACCTGTCACCAGTGTTGAAAACTTGCCCCTTGTCCCTGATGCTGGTCCAGTAATGAGAACACAGACTTGAGAAAACGGAAAAAGAAGTTTCAGTGCTTTGCTAGACCCCGAGGCAGAGTCTGCCATTCTGACGGCCAGCGGGAACAGAGGGCGTGAGGGGAGCAGGCCCGTTTCCGGGTGTCTTTATCAGGGTCTGACTGTATTCACTGGCACCCTGACAGAGCCGGTGCTGCAGTTTCCAGACCCGGAGTTTCTCTGTTCTGTGACAGTGAATACAAGGGCAGATAACTTGGCGTAGGATGGGAAGAATGATCATCCCTGTTCCCCCATGGTTGGGAGGAGAAGAGGGAGAAAGAGGAGGAAAAAAATGTCAGTTTTAAAAGAAGCCACCAGGCGTTGAGAGCATGAAGCGGACCGTGGGGCAGGAGAGGGACCCTTGGGAAGTGTCAGTCCTCACTGGTGCTGCCGGGTCGGTCATGGACTTTCATTGCTGCTGGTCATTACAGATGATGGTCTGTCTAGCCGCAGCCTCCGGGTCCCCTTGAAACGCAGAGAGTGATGTGTGTTGGAGTATTTTTGACATACACTCTACACAGACCAAGACGTAAGATGCTCGTGTTTGGTGGGTCAGGTAGGAATCGACCCTTCTCCTACAGGGTGAGCAGATGCAAAGACGCCTCCTGCACTTGGTGGTGACCGTGGGTCCTTCCCCAGTTTTCACAGACCCCTAAACTTGATCCATTCAAATAATTTGCAAATATCATCCAAGTAAGATGTTCTACAATCACTGAGTGACTTTAACATCATCACGTTCTACATACTAGCATATTTTTCTGTTGTAAAATAAATCACACGTAAGCCATCAAATGGGCACTTAACATTTTATAACAGCTTATTTTTTATTATGCTTCGTTTCACTCCTTTATGAAATAACTCCCCCGGCCCCTGCTGTGACACACTGTGGCGGGCTCCTGTGTTCTTGGCCTGTCCTCAAACAGTCCAATGACAGCTCTTCAGAGCTCAGTTAATGTCCCCCCTGGCATGAGCACTGCCCAGGTATTTGTGGGCTGGCCTTTTATCTTAGGGTTAATTTCTCTTCCTTTTGGGTCTTGTGTAATTTGTGGGGTCCGCTGTAGAAGTTCCACTTCTTCCCGGGTAGGGCCATTATCTCTTTGCATGTTTCTTTTGGAGGCACACACTTGGCCCTGCAGATGTTCCTGCCTAAGTGACCCGATTTCCTGGGGTCCTTTCTGTCAGCAATAGCAGGACAGGTGAGAAAAGTGTGTATGTGTGTGTGTGTGTGTGGGGGGTCACTAGGAGAACAGGAAGTACTCAGAGATACAGGAAAGAGAAGACAGAGTCATCTCAGGGACAAAGGCCACACCAGCACAGCCCCACAGGCACGGACGCCTGGGGGTCTGAGGAGCCGGGAGGGAGCCGCGCCCTACTTCCCAGTGATGCGGGGACTTCCCACCCGACTCAGCATCCTCCTTGCTGCCTGGGGTCCCCCATGAATCGTTCTTCTCAGCAGAGTCAAGGTGACCTTTTAAAAGCAAGGTCAGGCCTCAGTGCTCCCTGTGGAGACCACTCTGGCCCTTTGCCGTAGAGCCAATGTCCTGCTGGGCCCCAGGCCAGCCTGCTGGCCCCACTCTGCCTCTCCTCCCACTGTCCACCACTGCACCTTGCCCTGCTCTCAGGTGCCCCGGATTGTCCTTGTCCTGGGGAGGTTTTCCTGGCTTGCTCTCCTGGTGTCCCTGTGTGACTGGCACCTTCTTCTCAGCTCCTGGTGACTCCGCATTTAAGTCTGTGCCCGAAAACCATCGAGGGTCATGCTGTGTCAACACCCCAGGGCCTTGGTGCCCTGGAGAGACTGCCCCGCCCAGGCTGGCTAACACCTAGGGATGGTGGGTAACCTGCAGGTGGCACCTTTCATAGCCAAACCCCAATCCAGAGCCCCCACCTTCACCTCCTTTGTCCCCCACCCTCTGGGAGCCAGAGCCAAAGTTCTCTGTTTGCAGCACCTGCAGCCGGGAACTAGATGCCCAGCGACCACCCCTAGCTCAGAGCCCACAGCACATCCCAGCCTCCTGCTGCACCCTCAGCTCGATCCTCTCCCCGCTCCCTCTTCCCTTGACCCCTGAGAGCTCCCAGCAGGACCCTCCTGCTCTCCCACTGCCCACCCGGTCCCCTCGCCTCCTCTCCGTCTGCAGCCTGCGGCCCCCTCTCCTCCTCTCCGTCTGCAGCCTGCGGCCTGCTCTTGGGAACTGCTAGTGACTGATCTTCCCTCCAGGCATGCCTGGCTGTCCTCTTCCCCCAGGTGAAATGGGATCTGGGTGCTTTTAACAGGGATCCCCGCAGCCCCACCCTGCCCCACTCTGCCTGCCGGGGCTCTTGGCATTATTTTTTTAACTGGTTATACATGACAGTAGATCTATTTTGAGAGAGCTATACATGCACGGAATATATCTTATTCTAATTAGGGTCCCAGTCTTGTCCATATACACAGGTGAGATCACTGTGGCGTGTTCACTGTGTACCCAGGAAAGCTTTGTCAGGTCCATTCCACTGTCTTTCCTTTGTCCAGCCCCTCCCTTTCCTTTATTCCCCTCTGTCTAGTCCAATAAACCTCTGTTCTTCTCCCACCCGACTTATTGTGGGCTAGCTTCCACATATCAGAGAGAACATCCAGCCTTTGGTTTTATGGGATTGGCTTATTTCACTTAGCATGAGAGTCTCCAACTCTATCCATTTACCTGTAAATGCCATAAAGTCATTCTTCTTTATAGCTGAGTAATATTCCATTAGGTATTTAAACCACATTGTCTTTATCCATTCATCTGTTGAAGGGCATCTAGGTTGGTTCCATAACTTAGCTATTGTGAATTGTGCTGCTATAAATATTGATGTGGCTGCGTCACTGGTGTATGCTGATTTTATGTCCCCCCTTTGGGTATATGCTGATGAGTGGGATAACTGGGTCAAGTGGTGGTTCTATTCCATGTTTTCTGAGGAATCACCATCCTGCTTTCCATAATAGTTGCACTAATTTGCAGTCCCACCAGCAATGTATGAGTGTGCCTTTCTCCACATCCTTGCCAACATTTATTTTTGCTGGTATTATTGATAATTGCCATCTGCCTGGAGGGAGATGAAATCTTAGAGTAGTTTTAATTTGCATTTCTCTGATTGCTGGAGATGTGAACATTTTTTTCATATAAATGTTGACCATTCGTATTTCTTCTTTTGAGAAGTGCCTGTTCAGTTCCTTTCCCCATTTATTGACTGGGTTATTTGGTGTTAAGTCTTTTGAGGTCTTAGCATATCCTGGAGATTAGTGCTGAGGTGCAGGTGGTGATGATTCCCCCATTCTGCAGGCTCCCTTCATGTTCTTGATTTTCTCCTGTGCTGGGAAGAAGCTTTTTAGTTTGATGTTCTCCCATTTTTTCCAGCATCAGGGAGCGTCCAGACGTTGAGTTTACTTTTCACTTGCAAAGACGAGCTGCTCTGCTCACAGGAGGAGGAGGAGGAGTCACAAGAGCAGGTCTTCTGTCTTGTTCAGTACTGCACCCCAGTGCCTGAGCAGTGCCCGAGTAGAGCCTGGAGCAGAGCCCAGAGCAGAGCCCAGGCACACTGTCAATATTTCTTGACTAAATGAAATTTATAGACACTGGGAGAGAGTGATGAGAAAATGGAATGAAAAAATGTTTGAGCTGGGTGCATGGTCCACGCCTGTAATACCAGCGGCTCAGGAGGCTGAGGCAGGAGGATCTCGACTTCAATGCCAGCCTCAGCAAAAGAGAGACACTAAGCAACTCAGTGAGACCCTGATTCTAAATAAATACAACGTATGGCTGGGGAGGTGGGTCAGTGGTCGAGTGCCCCTGAGTTCAATCCTCTGTACCAAAAAAAAAAAAAAAGTTTGAGAAGTTATTTATTTATTTTTGGCACTGGGGATTGAACTCAGGGGCACTTGACCACTGAGCCACCTCCCCAGCCATATTTTCTTTTTCTTTTTTTAAAGAGAAAGAGGAGAGAGAGAGAGAGAGAGAGAGAGAGAGAGAGAGAGAGAGAGAGAATTTTTTAGTATTTATTTTTTAGTTTTCAGTGGACACAACATCAATATTTTTATTTTTACGTGGTGCTGAGGATCGAACCCAGCACCCTGAGCTTGCCAGGCAAGCGCGATACCGCTTGAGCCACATCCCCAGCCCCCCAGCCGTATTTTGTATTTTATTTAGAGGCAGGGTCTCACGGAGTTGCTTAGCGCCTCTCTCTTGCTGAGGCTGGCTTTAAACTTGTGAACCTCCGGTCTTAGCCTCCCGAGCTCTGGGATCACCACAGTGCGCCACTGCGCCTGGCTGTTTACTTTGCTTACACGTCGCACATCTGTTTTCTGGAGGCTGGAACCGCAGAGTCCATGTGCTTGCAGGGTCCAGTTCTGATGCAGCCCCCCTGCGGGGCCTGAAGATGGTTGCTTCCCGCTGTGTCCTCCCAGGCCCTCAGGGTTAATTCTGAAAGCTTTAAAACACTCCACATTTGACAAGGAGAGCTCCCTGATGGATTCTCGTAGTCTCTAAAATCAAACACGTCACGTGACAGGGCAGGCAGCCTTGTGAGGGCCTCTTACACATTTCCCTGCCGTAAGGCTGGGATGTCTGTAGTGTCTCAGAAAAGGTTGTTACCAGCCAGGTACACTTTCTTCCCAGAGGCTCATGGATCCTTCTCCAAAATAGGCTATATTTTAGGCTGCACGGCAGCTCTTAGCAGAGGCTAAACAACCAGATGTGATTCATTGCATCTCATCACATCATAATGAAATTAGAAATCCACATGACGAAACCCCACAGAAACTACACAAATACATGGAGACCAACAATGTACTTCTGAGTGATGAATGGGTGATAGAGGAGATCAGGGTAGAAATTAAAACTTTCTTAGACTCAAATGAGAATAGTGACAAAATATACCAGAACTCGGGGACCCCACGAAGGCAGTTCTAAGAGGAAGGTTTATAGCTACGAGTGGCTCCACAAGAAAGTCAGAAAGATCTCACTAAACAACCTGATGATACATCTCAAGACCCTCAAAAATGAACAAACCAATTCTAAAGCCAGTAGAAGGAAAGCAGTAAGTAAGATCAGAGCCAAAATCAATAAAACTGAGAATTAAAAAAAATACAAAAGGATTAAAGAAACAAAGAGTTGTTCTATGAAAAGATAAGCAAGACTGATAAACCTTGACCAATTAACCCAAAGAATGAGACCGAAATAATAAAATTAGAGATGAAAAAGGTGAAGTCACCACATACATCACAAAGTTCAGAGAGTATTTTGAAAATGTATACTCCAATAAGTTGGAAAACCTAGAAGAAATGGATACATTTCTAGACACATACAACCTGCCAAAATTGAATCAAGAGGACATAGAAAACCTAAACCAACTAATTACTAGCAATGAGATATAAGCAGTAATGAAAATTCTTCCAACAAAGACAAGCCCAGATGATTTCTGAGCTCAGGTCTACAATACCAAACTAATGCCAATGCTCCTCAAATCATTGCATGAAATAGAAACGGATAGAACACCTCCAAATCCATTGTATGAAGCCAGTAGCACACCCATACCAAAACCAGATAAAGGCACAGAAAGGGAAGAAAACGGCAACCCCAAATCCCTGATGAACTTAGATGCAAAAATACTTTATAAAGTATTAGCAAATTGTATTCACAACATTTTAAGAAGATTGTACATCATGACCAGGTTGATTTTATCCAAGAGATGTAAGGGTAGTTTAACATGCACAAATCAATAAATGTAATTCATCACATAAATAGAATTAAGGACAAAAATCACTTAGTCATCTCAATAGATGCTGAGGAAGCCTTTGACAAAATTCAGCACCCATTCATGATGAAATCACTGAAGAAACCAGGCATAGAAGATACCTACCTCAACCTTATAGGGGCTATTTATGAAAAACTCAGCCAACCTCCTGGTGAATGGGAAAAATCTGAAAGCATCTCCTTTAAAATCTGGAACAGGAGAAGGATGTCCACTCTCACCCCTGACATTCAGTACAGTGCTAGAAATCCTAGCCAGAGCAATTAGGCAAGAGAAGGGAGTAAAGGAGCTAAAAATAGGAAAGGAAAATGTCACAGTATCATTGTTCGAAGATGGTATGATCCTATACGTAGAAGATCCAAAGAGCTCTATGAAAGCCTGCAGGAGCTGTAGACAAGTGATGCAAAGACACAAATTACAAAAGCAACATACTAAATCAAAAGCTTTCCGATACGTAAGAAATCAGGGAAACAATCCCATTCACAAGAGCCTCAAAAACAAACAAACAAATAAACAACAAACCTAGGAATAAATCTAACCAACAGAGTGAGAGACTTCTAAGATGAAAACTATAGAACACTGAGGAAAGAAACTGAAGAAGGACAAGAAGATGGAAGGACCTCCCATGTTCATGAATAGACAGAACTAATATTGTTAAAATGGTCATGCTGCCGAAGCAATAGACAGACAGATGTAATCCCCATCAAAATGCCAATGACATTCTTCACAGAACTAGAAAAACAGCCCTGGAATTCATTTGGAAGAATAAAAGACCCAGAACAGCCAAAGTAGTTCTAGGTCAAAAAAGCAAGGCTGAGCATCACAAAGCCTGGTTTCACATCATGCTGTGGACCTACAGTAACAAAAACTGCGTGTACTGGCACAAAAATAGACGCACAGACCAATGGTATGGACAGAAGAACAACCCGCACTTCTACAGTTATCTGTAAATATGTAATGGCAAATTCCACTGTAATGTACAACTATCAGGTACCAACGAAAATATAGGAAAAGGGGGGAAAGAAAAAGAAAGGTTGTCTTTAGGGAAGGTTAACATCAAGGAGTACGTCAGGCCCGGTGCTGAGCTGCCGTGTTTGCCCTCCTCCTGGGAGTGTCCCTTGTGGGGGTGAGTTCCAGCCTCTGGCCGTGAGTGGAATGGCATGAGCCCCTTCTAGGCATGGCCCATCCAACACCAGGGCCATCCTTCCTGTCCTTCGACCCTCCGAGGTGTACCTGGGAACCATAGGTGGAACGTGGAGGTGAGAGAACTGTCAGTCTGGACTCAAAAGACCTGGAGAGTGTCATTCCAAGATCAGGATTGCTCATTCAGACTCTGCCCAGAGGAGAAGCCCTTGAGGGTCCACGGATGGCCTCTTGTGGAAGTGGGTGTTGTCTTAACTGACATGGGTTTCTCTAGTGTCAGGGGAAAGGAGGGCACTCCCAATGCTGAGATGCCAGAGCTGTAAGAAAGGTCCCTCCACTCAGGAGATGTCCCTGTCAAAGACGGGTGGCTGTGGGTGTGGCAGCCTCTTGCCTGGAGCCTGGCCACCCGGTTTGTGCAGCACCTGGGTCCACTCTCTCTGCACCTCCATTTATCCACCAGGTCCCGACTCTGCTGTGACTCAGCCTTTCCCTCAACTGGGTTGAAAGAGCATCCTGAAGAAAGAAAATTCATTTCTGTCTGTTTGGCAGAGTTTGCAAAAGTCTAGTAAAATGGAATAGTCTGGTATGACTTCTCTAGGCCACAGGCAAATTGCCAGAAGGTGGAGATCTCATTTCCTCCTACAGTAGGACCTGGCCCCTTCGCCCCCTCCCCAGGCCCAGCGGTCAGTATCTGTTGCCATAGTGCCCAGTAGTGGTGAGATGGGCGAACGTGTAGAGTCGTCAGGCAGCAGCGAGGGCCTATCTCCAAGGCCTCGGTGGGGGAGAAGATGGATGGATGGATCGCGGTACCGGCCTGTGTCTGGCAGAGCTGGGTTTCTGAGGCCCTTAGGAAAGCCCTGGGGCGCTTTCCTGGATGTCATGATTTCTCCTGTGATTTCAGTCTTGAACTTAGTTTGGGGAAGGAGACAAGGCTGGTTTTGTTTCCCGTGGGAGCCATGGCCTCTGGCATGAAGACTGCCGTGAAGCAGGGTCTTGAGATGCCCCAGGTTCTTGCTGAGAGTGAGGATTTCGTGAGAAGCCAGCAGGTGACGTGGTCCCACCTGGTTCTGCCACTGACTGGCTGGCAGGTCCCTGGCCTCTGGGTCCCGTCCACACGTCCTACCATCGGGTGGTGTGTTTCTTAGCACCTTGACTCATGGTTTAAGAGGTTTCAGGAGCCCCAGGGGTGCCATGCTGAGGGGCGACTGAGCCTGGAGGCCCCATTCCTGCTTTCCACCACATCATTTTCCTTATGCCTCAGCTTCTGGTTAGACAAGACTCTGGGCTGGGTGACCTGATACGATGACAGCTGCCTGTCAAGTGTTTTCTTCCAGGGTGACAACTGTGTTAGATACAAATCTTTTTCACTAAAAAAAAAAAAAAAAAAAATTAAATCAGGGCCAGGGTAGTGGCTCAGCGGGAGAGCGCTCACCTAGCATGTGCGAGGCCCTGGGTTAGATCCTCAGCACCACATAAAAATAAATGAATAAAACAAAGGTATTGTGTCCAACTATAGCTAAAAAGTGAATATTTAAAAAAATTTCGATCACCTTTTCCATCAGTCCTCCTTTGTTTTAAACTTTCCACGGTTGTGTGAAATGGGGCAGGGCAGGGCTGGGCCTGTCCTGCTGCAGGCGTGGGCAGTGCACTCTGGGATGACGTCCAGGAGAACTGCCCAAGGCAGTAGCGTCAAAGGAAGGACGGCTGCTGCCCGCTGTCTGCAGACTTGCAGGTTTGTGGAAGGTGGGGTCCTGGGACTCGTTGCACGCAGGCTGCCTTGCCATCTCTCCGCTCCTGGAACTAAGCAGTGGGTAGTCCCAGCGGCTCTCCTCTTGGAGGCAGCGACACGATGCCCAGTGGGTGGAAATGACCCCGGGGTAGGGCAGCTAACCCTCGGGAGAGGCTGGCGGGACCAACGTGCACTTGCTCTGGGCAGGACCCTGCCGCGCCCGCGGTGCCCACAGGGTGGCGCCTGAGCTGCAGGGACGCCGGGGACTGCGGCGGGGGGGGCGGGGCTGGCGGGGGAGGGCGTCCTCCCCGGCCCTCCGCAGGCTGCCGCCTGTCCGCGGCTCCCGCTGGGGTCTCCCTGGTCCTGGGGCGCTCTCCAGGTGTTCCTTCCCTGAAGGAAGGCCCTGCTCTCCGGCTCTCCCTGCTTCCCTGGCTGAGCCCCGGGCAGGTTTGACCCCGGGACCTTCCTCTCGTCCCTTGGATGCAGCAGGCACTGGACTTCATTTCTAAAGCGCTGACCCGTTTGATCCACTTTTCTAGGAGCAAATCTCGTGCTCTGCAAAGGGCCTGGATCTAGGGTGTGTAGGGAGGGACTCTCACAGCAAAATGCGATCCTGTCGGAAAAGGAGCAAAACATGCGTGAGATTTCACCCCACAAGACGCGCAAATTCACTAGTCACCGGAGAAAGGAGATCAAGAGCACAATGAGGCATCACTAGCACATCTGTCAGAAAGGGTGAACTAAAAAGGAAATGCCAACGGGGCAGGGAGTGCAGAGACCACACCCCTCGGACCTGCGGTAGGAAAAGAAGCTGGCCCTTCCTCTAAAGGGACAATGGACTGCCACACACCCCAGGAGCACTCCTGTGGGCTCCTCAGCACGAGTTCGGGAGGAGCAAAGACCGTTTTCATGTAGAAACGCGTATGTGAGCCAGTTCATGGCAGCTCTGCTCACAACAGCCCAACCCAAGACTACCCGGACCACCCATGGTGGTGTTCAGCGGCAGATGGGAATGAACTCTTGATGCCTGCAGTAGCTTGGTGGATTTCCAGGGAGACCATGCTGAGTGGGAAAAGCCAACCTCAAAGGACCCAGGCTGCACGATTATTAAAAATGTTTACCCAAACAAACTGTGATGGCACTGACTGGGAGGACTGCAAAAGTTGGGTTCAGGGCCTCCTTTGTCCTCACCATCCTGGCAGGGGGCACCTGGGGTCTCTGAATCTCAACTGCCTGTTGATTCCACAGAGATTATAATAACTGCTTCATTTAAAAGATTATACAAAGAATTCAATAAGTTATTGTATATAAGGCAACTTTCATAATGTGTGAGGCATAAAAATTGTTCAATAAAAGGCAGTTCTTCCTGTGGTCAGAAACAATCAATCATCATTTCAAAACAGAAGAGGGGATTTTGAATGTTCCCCAAGTAGGGAATGTCTGGGAAGATGGGCTGCCAGCTACCCTGTTGGATCATTGCACAGGTACATGTGTACTGAAATATCATACAGTACCCTGCAAATACCTACACTACCATGTGTCAGTTAAAATAAAGGTATGTAAGATGTTAGTTCTTCCCACAGTGAGTTAGAATCATCATATTAATTCAAGCCTGCACCTCTGGGTGGGAATTCTGGTGGCCCTTATGCGGGAGCTGGCTGTGTTTTGGGGCTTTGATTTGGACAGACTGCGTGGAAGACCCCGCTCAAGTGTCATTTAGCCTAGGAGCTACTGGCAAGGGCACTGCGTGTCTGTGTGTTTACATTGGATACAGGAGAGCATTTGCCACTTAGAGCTCCCCACTTCCAGGGTCAGAACAAGGCACTCTGCAGACCCCTGTCTCTGAAATCCTTTCCCTCTAGGGCGTCCATCTCCATCTGGGCTCTTCGTGCACATGGCCCTTTTTCTCTTTTGCCTCTTTTGCCTCACCCATGTCAGGTGTTTTAGGAAACCCGATTTAATCCCATGACATCTTTTTGAAGTTGTTGTGTTCACATGTGACAGATGAGGAAACTGAGACCAAGCGTGGTTGAGTCATCATCTGGAGATCACTGATGTATTGAGTTTTCACACGAAGTCTGTGGAATATTGTCAGCCTCACCAGAAACACAGACTAGGGGCCACACTGAGCGCTGTGGTTGGGACGAGTGTTCCTACTGGGAGGTGGCAGAGTCTTTGAGAGACAGGCCTACGGGGAGGTGGCCTTGATGGTGACCTGGGGGTCCGTGGCCCTCCCTCTCTCCTTGCCTCCTGCTTCCACATGGTGGGTGGCCTCTCTATCACTCACACCTGCCATGATGTGTCACCTTGCCACAGGGCCACAGGGGCCTCCGCCTGCCAGCCAACATAAATCCTTCGGAGGTGGCTTCAGGGCTGTCCTCCAAATCAGCAGGGAAAGAAGTCCACTCAATCCATCTGGCCTGAGGCCATTCTTGAGAAGCCAGACCTCCTGCACCCAGCACAGGCAAACTACATTTCAAATGTGCCAGAGAGAGAAATGTGAGTGCACTCACCATCTCACAGCCACGTCCTGGTGAACCACTGAGGACATGCACGATGGGGTCACTTAAGATACTTTGCCTAATGATGGTGCAGTTTGCCCGAGTGCATTCTATGACGTCCACCCAACGATGAAATCACATAATGTCACACAACAATGCATTTCTCAGACGGTGTCCCTCTTGTTGAGTGACATGTGGCTGGAATTTAAAAATAAGGAATTTTAGGATAATAGTTTTAAAACTTGGGTGAGAAGTATCTGTCTGAGTAAGACTAAATGCATGACGATCCTGGGCCCATGCACCCGGGGGAATCTTTATGCAGAGACACGATGAAGCCCACCAAAGCCTGGGAAAAAGCCACCAACAGAGCCCGTTCCCCCTTCCCC
>NW_026000164.1:1225518-1250266 GCF_001458135.2 Marmota marmota marmota | reverse complement strand
CCAACCCCAGAGCCCCGTTCCCCCCTCCCCTCCCCCTCCCCTCCCACTCCCCCTCCTCTTCCTCCTCCTCCCTCCCCTCCCCTCACTCCTCCGCTCCCCTCCTCCCTTCTTCCTCCTCCCACTCCACCTCCTCCTCCTCCTCTCCTCCTGTCTCCCCCTTCTCCTTCCCTTCTCTCTTCCTCAGCCTCCCTCTCCCCCTCCTCCCCCTCCTCTCCTTTCTTTAACTTTTCAGTTTTTATTTTGATTCTTCTTTAGTCCAAAAGTTAGATCTGATTGTTTTATATTTTCTGGGTATTTTATATCTTCCAAGTGCTTAGATTTATTTTAACTACATTACTGTTCTTTTCTGATTTTATTGAGTAATGGTCAGAAAGTATCCTCTAAGTGACATTAATTTAAGAAGAACATATAGAGATTCTGTTTGTTAACTAATAAAAGTTTTTGTTAAATGTCCTATTAGCACTTTGCAATATTTTTATTCTGATTTGGGGTGTCAAAAATGTCATAGTTGTTGAATATACCAAGGCTGTTGGTCTTGTTACTCAAATTGTGAAATCTAATTTTTCTACTTAATCTACTTCTGAGAAGTGTGTTTTTGATTTTCCCAATTTCTCCTCTAATTCATTTATCTTGCTGTGGATATTTTGATGCTTTGGTTTTCTTTGGGAAGAACCTTTTATAATAAACAGAGGATTATCCCCTGTCCCACTAGGAGCACATGCTCTGAAATCACCTGGCTTCATACAAGGGTTGCTCCATTTCCTTGTTAGTGTTTCCTTATGCATCTCATGTATTTCTTAATAAACATGTCATTCGATTTTGGATGAGTCTCTTGTAAACAGCAAGCCCTTAACCTACCAGGACGTGCCTCTACTTGAGGAACTTAGCCTGTTGTTACGATTACTAATATGTGTCTCGACCCCTCGCCGGCAAGGGAAAACACGACACAGGATTCTTCTTTCAGCAGTTTATTCAGGCCTTGAGTCATGTATCATCTTCTAGTGCCCGCGCCCGCCACGCCCAAGCACAGCTTAATAAAGCCCCCCGCATCCCAATCCCAAGCCGCCACGTGGATCTCTCTCATAGGGTGGTAAGGGATTGCGCGCCAATCTCCATAAAAGGAGTTGTTTATCACAGACCACAGTGGAAGCCGGCGCCATCTTCTAATGGCGGCCACGGTCTATAAGAATGGCTTACCACAAATATGCCTTCTCTTATCCCGGTGACCGTATTTTTAGGTCTTCAGTTTAACTGTGAAGATAAACCACTAGACAATGGACATAGGATTTCAAACTTCCAAATTACTCAAGGAAAGAAAGAGGGAAGGATTTCCGCCAATCAAGGACCAATAGAGAGAGACGGCCATCTACAAGGCAGCAGGATGGGGACCCAGCTGCGTCCGCCTCCTTCCACCCCTTGCCTTCCCTCCTCTCCGGTGCCCGCAAGGATTTCCTATGACTCCCTTGGAGTTAGCTATTGACAGCGTTTTCCTTCTGTTAACGTTGACGTTGAAGCCCACTCTCCCATGCTGCATGAAAGGTAACGATTACATTCGCTTCACTGAAAACTTGCTGGCTCTGCCTAGAAATGAAAGGTGCCCCGTGTGTGGCTGAGAAATGGTGTGTTGGATCTCCTGCCAGGAGCCTGCACCACACACGTCTCCGGCACAGGAGGTGAGTGTATTGGCCTCACACCTCTTTGGAGAAGGAACTACATACATTGTCTTGGCAATGGAGCAATTTTTGACTTTTATAAAACTCTTGAAATTGGTCCCCTGTTTGTGGCTGTTTTATTCCAATAGCTGATGCTTTTTCCTTGTTTTAATTGAGGTCCACATTAATCAACAGGTATGCACTCTCTGGGAACTGTAGGAGTCCTGAGTTCCGATTCCTCAGAGTAACCCTCTCCCTGGGGCAGGACGTGCCCATCTGAGGCTTCCCTTGGGTCAGGGATGGAAGCGACTCCTGCTGAGGGCTGGGCCACCTCCCTGTGCCCCTCCAGGTCTCAGCTGCTGCAGCCCAGGTACACAGAGAAAGCTGGGACCCAGAGAACCCTGCCTACATTATGTAAGGGGTGGGGGAAATGTGCCCAGTAAGCCCAGAAGGTGAGTTTTGCCAATCACACCTGCTTTAGAATGTGCACTTTTCTGAATTACACATCCATGAAAATGCCGAGAGGAGACTGGACAGAGGATGCGCTCACCCTAGAGGTGCCTCCCTCACCGCGCCTGTTGGATAAGGCATCTCGGGAGCCATGGGTCCACCTCTGTTGCAGGTAGAGACACTCTCCCCTCTGGTGGGCCTGTGCTCTGGGGCAGAAGCCCAGGGGAGCAGGGGCGAAGGCAGCAGGTGGGTGGGCAGCATACACCCCATTCTTGCTTTAGAGACCCAGGAAAATAGAAATGCGGGTCTGGATCAATGGCATGATTGCATCTCCCCCCTTGGAGAGGTAGAGAGAAATTCAAACAAGAGCTAGCTGGAGAGTGGGAGAGGGATCTCACCTGAGGGGCCAGGCCAGCACACAGGAAGGCCCATGGTGCTTCGTGCCCAGCTCTTTGGCTGGCATGCGCCTGAGGGCTCTCTTTACCAAGCTCAGTCATCCGCACGTCCAGAAGGGCTGCAGCCTAGGCCTGGAATGGCCCCAGGGGCCACGTATTAGAGGCTCCTCCACTGCTTTAGTCTGCCGAGACGACCTGCCCTCGTCAGGGGGTGCTCTGGGGCAGGACAGGAGGGTGCGGGGAAGAGGTCGGGGTCACTTTCAGGCACTTCTCCTTGGTGCAGTCCCTGCCCTGTGCTCCTGACTCTGTCCAGGTGGCCCCCAGGAACCACTCTGCTCCTGCCCCTGGGAGACCTGCCTGCGCCTGGGAGGGCCCCTCTTGGCTGCTCTCTGGGTGCCCTGTGGCCTGCTCTGATCCCCATCTTCTGATGCCTGGGTGACAGGTCCCGTGATAAACCCCTTGTATTAAACCCTGGCCTTGTCTCTGTTTTATGACTGGACCCTGGCTGCCACATGTCCCTCTGGTTTGAAGTCCCCCTGTGCCCTAGGGCTGGGAGGGCCCTAGGGAGCTGGAGGGAGGCTGGGCAGTGGGTGCCAACACACTCACGTGGGAGAGGAGGCTCCAGGGTTCTGCTGCGCAGGGGGCCTGCTGCAGGCCACAGCAACGTGTTACGTCTTTGGGAAAATCTAGAAGAGAGTTCAAAGGTTCCCCATTCAAAGAAGTGATAAGAGTTTAATAATGAATCCTGCAAACACTTCAACAAAAATGACATGGGTGACATAGGTTGGAAACCATAACCTAGAGCTTATGTTATTATTTTAATTAATATCATTATAATTGTGTTATTATTATATAATTATATTTTACATTATATAATTATATTTATATGTGATATACTATATTTGAATTTTTATAGATGTTCCACATCTGGGATGATGGGACAAAATGTTTAAGGAGATAGAAACACTAACTACCCCGATTTGATCATTACACATTGTACACAGGTAGCAGATTATCACACTGTGTGCCAGCCTGTAAAGCAATAGAAAACGCCGGGTATTTCCTGCATGCTGGGCTCTGTGCTGGTTGCTGGGGGTTGGAAGATAAAAGAGAAGTAACCATATTAAATATCTTTGTCTTGAAATTTGGCAAAATCTGCCTGAGAAGATCACCCCTGCCTTGGGCTCCTCTCTGCCTCAGGCACTGAGTACTCTGGACCTCTGTGAATTTTGACTCCTGGACGGCACTGCTTCTAGCAGGTGGTATTTCAGAGGAGAGCCACCATGACTCCAGGGTGGTTGGATGTTGGATTCATTACTGGACGTGAGCTCTGACTCCCCTGCAACCCAGCCTGGTGGTGGCAGCTGAGGAGCTGACCCTGAGCCTCATGCAGGGTTGGGGTTTTACATCATACGGGGCTCAGCTGTGGTGCCCGGCCAGGGGGTCTGTGGCTCGGACACAGAGAGCTGATTGATGCTCCACCCCTGGCACTCTAAAGAGCATAAGTGTCCTAAAGTCCCTTTATATTCTTGGAAGAAGCCGGTTCTGTATCACTGCCGAACATTCCAGCAGCAGATGCACAGGTCTTCAAAGTGGAGGGAAGCCCTTGAGATAGCACTGACCCCATCAGAGTGCCAAGCGCCCCTTCTGAGCAGGCCACTGTATCTTTTCCACAGTGGGAGCTCCTGATGGGAACCAGTTCCAGATGCTGGACTAGGAGGACCTTGTCAGAGACCGTCCGTGCCTTGAGCTATGATTCCTAGGCAGGGCGCAGTGTGGCCTCCCCCTGGAGCCCTGCGCTGTCCTCATACAATTTGATGGATCATTTAGCATTTATCAGCCTCTGAAGCTCCTTGCCCAGAAGTGACACTTCGCTGGAATCAAAGTCTTTAAACGCTCACAGGAGTGCCAGATGAGATGGGCCGGTGATTTATTAGGCTGCTGGGCCACTTGAGTTTCTTTGCCTGTAGTGAAAATGCAGCTTATGCCCTGGAGGATGATAAATGATCCTCTCAGAGGAGCCCAACCTCAGAGAGGGTCTCGTTCGGTTTGGTGGGTTGTACGATTTCTTTGGCATAGAGCAAACTTCTTAATATTTCTTCTTTAGGGGGGAATCAAGGATCATTTGAGGGTTTAATAAAAGGTAGGCCCCTTCACTAGAAGGTGGATTTGCACATACTGTTGCATATAGTCCCTCTGAAAACAAAAGATCTGTGGGCCCCAGCCCAGCGATTGCTCATATAGAACATGCATCACCGCTGTGTGCTGTAGGAAGTGGTGGATGCCCTGGGCCTGGGACACGTGTCCTATGATGTGGGCCCATGCCCTGGTTCTGCCTTGTGGGGGCACATCCCATATGCACTGGACAGCTGGAAAGTGTGTGTGGGACCCCCACATGTCAGTCTTTACTCAGGCAAAAGGCCCCATCTTCTTTGTGCTTTGCTTTCTTGGGACACGCCGAACCAGGTGACACCTGGCGTTTTCCCCTTCATTGCAAGCATTTCCGTGCGGCTTGTGTTCCTATAGCTGCCTAGAACTGACCTTATCAAGTTCACCAACAGCCTCAGTCTTCCCAAGCCTGACATTGGTGTTCTCCATCTTTCGTGAGGGCTTTGCTGACTCGGGCCTCTCCTCTCCTCCCGGGCTTCCTCCTGCTTCTCGGCTGCTCCTCCCGAGTCTCTTTTGCTGGTTCCTTTTCTGCTGTCTGTGTCCTAGACCTTTGACCTGAGGTCTGGTTTCTTCTTGAGCCACATTTGGTGTCTCCATGGGTTCGCCAGTTCTATTGCTTTAAAGTCCTCCTGAGTGCTGCTTCTCCCGCCCTGATCACCCTGGAGGACACTGGCTCACACCACCCGCCAGTCGCTTGCTGTTGTTACTTGGGTGCATAAGCAACTTGAAATAAAGACACCTACATGGAATTCATGATTGCAACAAGGTGCCATTTTTATGAGGTGAGGGAAACCGGCAGGGAACCATGTTGGAGCTCCAGGGGAGAGGCGGCCAGTTATCAACGAACCTGGATTTTTCATCTTTCACTTCATCTGAAATTTCAGTCTGAGCTCCATCTCCCGGCCTGGTCCCTTTCCACTGGCTTTACCCACCTCGGCCACTCAGGCCATGCACCTTCGTGGTGGTCACAGGTGTGATGCTGAGGCTGCACCACTGGCCCTCCTGTGTCCTCTCTCACCCCTGCAGTTGTTCCTCTGTGACGGCCCCGTGACTTCCTAAGCACAGTCAGATCCCGGCCCATGCATCACGGTCTAAGCCAGCAACATGCTCTCCAGGGTCTCTGTGCCCCTCCACCAGCTTCCTGTCTCATGCTACCAAGGTTCAGGGGTTTCTGTCTGTCGTCTAGACACGTGAGGCTCCTCTTCTCTGGGCCTAGAGAAATCTGACAGTGATTTTCACAAGTGTACCGCCTTATGTGTCCAGTCAGATTGCAAATTCCTTGAGAGCAGGGACCCAATTTAATATAGAAAGCCACTGAGCCCAGGTCCAGCCTAGTGCAGAATTCGAAGGACAGGTGCTGCTGGAGCCTCAGTGGTGTGGCAAGCTTGTGCCTCCGCCTCCTCACGTCTGCCTCGCCCCTTCTCCCTCGTGTCCGGGACAGTAACTTGCATGATTCACTTCACACATTGTTTTTGAGCACCTGGGACATGGGAGGCTCTGAGTTAAGTACTTAGAGTTTAGCAGAAGATAGACATGGAGACTGTTTCTCTTTTAGTTTAGAAACATGAGCCATTGCAGGTGGAGGATAGGAGCAGGGGTGGGGGATCCTTCAGCCCCAGCTGAGAGACGTGTCAACGCAAACTTTCGGCTTTGGTAGGACTTCATCATCCTAATGAGTTTTGAAAACTATCACAAGCTAACTTTATGGCTTTGGATTAGTAATTGACAAAATAGTGCCTTGGTTGCCTGCAAGAGTAAAGATAATTTCCCAAAGTGCTACACTCACTCCCGGGCTGTAGCTGGGAGAATCAAACTTAATGGAAAATAATGATATTCCTAACCGGAATAGACAACGGGCAAAGTGAGCCCTTGTTTATCTTCCTTCCCCAGATGGACATCTGCTTCGAGTTCTGTCTGAAACGCAGCAGAGCCATAAATCAGAGCACAATAAGAGAGAAAGTATTCCTCTCTTAGCCACAGCCTCCTCGTTCAGATTCAAACACAAAATTTAGTAAGTGTGAGGCTGGCCTGTGGAAGTGTTGTATTTGGGTTGGAGAATATTCCTTACGTCTTTGCTTCAAAACTCTGCTAAAATTTCCAGCTGGACTGCAGGTTATGACCCGAAGCTCCTTCCTAACGCCTGAGCAGTTGGCTACCAGGGGTAGACACTGGGCAGCAGCTGAGCTCTTCCAGTTCAGAAAGCGAGCCCAAGTGTTCCTGTAAATTTTAAGTCAGTGATGAAGGAGCAGAATAACTTGGTTCATCTTAGATAGTACGAGGATATTGCCTTCTGGCTAAAAATCATAAGGGGCTATGGCCACGAGTGTCATAATGTTACTTAGTAATACGTAAGTATGTATTTTTTTTCTATTTTGTGCAAATAACAATAGGGAGACTCAGGGAAGGGGGACCTGGGCACCTGTGAGCTCTCCTTGCTGTCTGGAAGGTGGAGACAGCTGGAAGCCTGTCCCGAGGGCCTCCCCGCTCCATTTAGTTTATTGTAAAACACACATAAAATTCACCGTCTTCAACATTTTAAGCGCACAGTTTTGTAGTGCTACCTAAGCGCACTCACAGTTGCCCGACAGTCCCCTCCGTCCATCTCCACGACTCTTCATCTTGCAAAACTGAACTTCTGCACCTGGTAAGCAGCGGCCTTGGTTCCCAGCTTCCAGCCCCTGGGAGCCTCATTCCGCTTCCTGTCCCTGGTTGTGACTGCTCTGAGGCCGTCACTGGGTGCCATCCGATGGTGCTGGTCTTTTTTGCAGGTGGCTTATCCTATTAGCACGATGCTCCAGGTTTGTCCCCGCCAGAGCTTGTCACGGTTCCTTCCTCCTCAGGGCTGAGTGCTAGTCCACGGTGTGAACACTGTATGCTTTGCTTATCCACACATTTAAGGACTCTTGGGTTGTTCCACATTTTTAATATTTTTGAAAAACCACCTGGCGACATGGCTCCACATCCCCCCGCAGGGCACAGGGTTCCGGGCTCCCCTCCTTGTCAGCTCACCTTCTGCGTTGATGGAAACCGTCCTGAGGAGCGCCAGTCGGGGAATCAGTATCACATTACCATCTTGATTTGCATTTCCCTGGTGATCCGTGAAGAGAGGCATTTTCCACGGGCTTATTGGCCATTTTATTTCTTCTTTGGAGAAATTTAATCCTTTATCTATTTTTGAATCTGGTTGTTGTTTTGCTTTTTTTGTTATTGTGTTTTAGGAGTTCTCTATATATTCTGGGTATTAATCTCTTGTCAGACATTTGACCTGCAAGTGTTTCTTTTTATTCTGCTGATATTGTCCTTCAGTGTGCACAGCAAGCGTGATTTCCCAATTCTTTCTCTTGTTGCCTTTAGTGCCGTGTCCAAGACATCGCGCTGAGTCCAGCTCTGTGGAACTTCTTCCAGGAGTCTCCTAGTTCCGGGTCTTTGTTCAGCCTTTGATCTGCTTTGTGTTGGCTTTAATGTGTGGTGGTGGGTAGGGTCAGCTTCGTCCTTTTGCACAGAGTGTCCAGTGTCCCCAGGGCCTCTCCACCCTGGCTGTTCTCCTGATGAATAGTCTTAGCACTTGACTGTCTATGTGAGGGTTTCTCTCCAGGCTCCCATGCTATCCCATTGGTCTATCTTTCTCTCTGTCTTTTTAATTTTTACTTTAATTTTTGCCGTTCTGCGGTTGGGCCCTGGGCTTGTGCATGCCTGCAACCACTAAGCTACATCCTTAGCCTAGCAATACTTTTCTCTTTATGCCAGGACAACACTGTTTTGATTCTTATAACTTTGTAGCATGTTTCCAAATCAGCAACTGTGAGTACCCTAGCTTTGTTCTTATTTCTGAGATTATTTTGGTTATTTGAAATCCCTTGAGATTCCACACAAATTTTGAGATAAGATTTTTTAATTAAAATTTCTACAAAAAAATTTGGGATTTTGATATGGGTTGCATAAATCCATAGATTGCTTTAGGCAGTGTTGACATCTTAAGGCTATTCCTGCTAATTTCTTATTTTAATAGTTCTAGCAACTTTTTTTGGTGTATAGAAACATTAGAATTTTGCACATATAAGATCATGTTATATCATCATATCACATCATATGTAAACAGAGATCTTTTTATTTCTTCCTTTCAAATTTGGATTCCTTTTATTTCTTTTTCTTGCCTCATTTCTCTGGCTAGAATTTCTTGGGCTATGCTGAATAGAAGTGGTGAAAGTGGGCATCCTTGACTTGTTCCTGATCTGAGAGGAAAAGTCTTTTAGCACTGAGAACAGCATTCACCGTGGAATTTTTATACAGCTTTTGCTATGTTGAGAGTTTCCTTTTACTCTTATCTGAGTATTTTTATTGTGAAAGCTGAACAACTTTGTCAGGTACTTAGGCTACACGGCCGTTGAGATGATCATGTGGTTCCCCCTTCCTTCTGTTAATGTGGTTTAGTACACTGACCAGTTTTAATTTAATGTTGATCGTCCTTGCAACCGAGGAATAATTCCTTCCTGGCCACGTGTGTAACCTTTTTACTGTGCTCTGAATTCACTTTGCCAGTATCTTGGGATTTTTGCATCAATGTTTGTAGAAGATGCTTGTCTGTGGTTTTCTTGTCTTGTACCTTGTCTGACTTTGACATCAGGGCAGCGCTGGCCTCAGAGTGAGCCATGAAGTGCCCCCTTCTTTCCTTTCTTTCTTGATAAGTTTGACAAGGATTGATATAAGTTCTTAAAGAACTCACTGTTGAAACCACCAGACCCAGAGCTTTTTTGGATGGGAAACTTTTTATTACTGATTGAATCCTCTACTACTTTTATGTCTATTTGGATTTTCTATTTCTTGCAGTTAGTCTTGGTAGGTTTTGTGTTTCTGGGAACTTGTCCATTTTATGTAGATTATCCAGTTTGTTGGTATACCACTGTGCATAGTACTCTCTGTTTAAAAAATGGATACATAATATATGTACAGATTTATGGGGTACAGTGTGATGTTTTGATACATGTATATATTGTGCAATAATCAAATCAGGGTGATTATTGTATCCATCACTTCAAATACTGATTATTTCTTTGAGGTGAAACATCTAAAATCCTTATGTTGAGTGAAAAAATCCAGCCATGGAAAGACAAAGGTGCAGGCTCTCACTCCTGTGTGGAGTCTGCAAAGGTCGATCTCATCACGTAGAGAGCAGAGCAGTGGTTCCCAGGGCCACAGAGGGTGGGGGGAGTTGATGGGAGAGACGGGTCAACGTGGGCCGAGTTCCTTCTGGTGATCAGCGCACAGTGCGGTCTTCTCATCCGTCTCATTTCTGTAGAGCCAGTGGCAGTGTCCCTACTTTCATTTCTGATTTTAGAAAAGTTTGAATCTTGTTTCTTTCCTCCCCCCATCTCCCCCCCTACTGGCCCATCTGGTGAAATATTTGTCAATTCTGTTGATACTTTCAAAGAACCAACCCTTGGTTTCATTGATTTTTCTCTAATGTTTTTCGGTTCTATTTGTTTCTTTTGCTCCAATCTTTACTCTTCACTTTCTCCTGCTAGCTCTGGGCTTAGTCTGTTTTTATTTTTCTGATTCCTTTTAAGATATAAAGCTAGGCTGTTGATGTGTTTTTTTTTTTTTTTTTGACTTTTATTTTTTTATTTTTTTATTTTTTAATTTTTTATTGTGGGTTGTTCAAAACATTACAAATTTCTTGACATATCATATTCGACACTTTGATTCAAGTGGGTTATGAACTCCCACGATGTGTTTTTTAATGTAAGTTTTCATACCATTTAATTTCCCTCTTAGCGCCAATTCCACTGCACCTTGTACGTCTGGGTTTGTAGGTGTCTGTTTTCACACACTCTAAGTGTGCTATAATTTCCTTTGTGGTTCCTTCAGTCCTTCAAGACCAGTTTTACTTATGCTGCTGATCTACTTCTCCCGAGGTGGTGGGAGAGGATGCTCGTCCCTGTGCCGTTTAAGATGGTTGGAACCTAACTCGTGAGCTAGGGTCTGGTGTGCCCTGGGGAACGTCCCAGGTGCACTTAGGAGGTTGCTGTTGTGGCTGCTGCTGGTGACATGCCAGGTGTCTGTTGGACCTGTGGCATACGGTGTCCCTTAAGGCCCCTCTTCCTCCCTCCTGTCCTGTTGCTCCACCCGTTACTGGGAGTGGCCGGTGAAGTCTGCGGCTGTCACTATAGAGCTGTCTTTTCTCTTCACGTGTGTCCGGTTTTGTTTCATGTTTGGATGGTCTGTTGTGAGACAGTTCTAGTCATTGTAACTTCCTGGTGATATGTGTCCTTGGTTTCTCGTAACTTTTTAAACTAAAAGTCTCTGTCTGATGCTAGCGTAGCACCTCTGCTGTCCTTTGCTTACTGTTTTCATGAACTGTCTCCTTTTACTCCGTCACTTCCACTTGTGACTTTGGAACTAATGGGGGGGTCTCTTGTAGACAGCGCTGAACTGGATTATGTGCTTTGGTCCATCCTTCCAATCTCCATCTTTGGATTGGAGAGTTTAGTTCATTCCATTTAAAGTCATTACTGGTAGAGAAAGACTATATTTGTTATTTTGATATTTGCTTTCTGTATACATGACAGCTTTTTGGTCCCTCATTTCCTAAATTACTATCTTTTCTGTTTAGTTTTTTTTTTTAGTGAAATGTTGAAACACTTCATCATTTTTTGTGAGTAGACTCCATGGCTGGTTATTTGTGGTTACCATGGAGATTACACTTAGTGTCGCAGAGTCACTCTCATTGGAATTTATAGCACTTTACCTTCAGTAACACACGCTCGGCTCCTTTACAGCTCCATCCTCAGTCCTTTCAAATGTGGACGCCACAGAATTACATCCTGAGATACAGTGCACCTCAAAACAGACTGGTTCTTCTGGATGCATTAGTCTCTCAAATTATGAGCAATGAAATAATACTCGCTCTGAGACTAGTTAATTCTTTTGCAAAAATGCATTGGTCTCTTAAGTCATGTGGAAAGCACACACTGAAGTCACCGACTGTCGTTGGGACAACGCTGGCCGTTATGGCTGCTCAGCATTTATGGTTGTGAGGTCTTTATTTCTTCATGCATCTTGGATCACTGTCTGGTGTCCTTTCGTTCCACCTGCTGGGCTCTCTTGACTGTTTCTCATGGGGCAGGTCTAGTGGTTGTGAAACCCTCTTTTTTTGTTTTCTGGAAATGTCTTGATTTCCTCGTCACATCTAAAGGACAGTGTTGTTGGACATGGGGTTCTTGGTGGATGGTCTTTTTCTTTTAGCACTTGGAATGTGTTGCCTGCGGCCTCCGGGCCTCCAGAGCTTCTGATGGGAACTTGCGGTGAGTCCGAGGAGGATCCCTTGGGTGGGGCAAGCTTCTCTCCTGCTGTTCTTGAGGCTCTCTCTCTGACTCTCAGAAGTTGGATTGTGATGTGTGTTGACATGGGTCTCTTTGAGTCCATCTTTCCTGAAACTTGTTGAGCTTCTTGGAAGTCTGTATTCCTGTTTTCCATCAAATTTGGGGATTTTTCAGCCATATTTCTCTGTCCTTCTTCCCCACTGCCCTCCTCTCTCTCCGCCTTCTCCTGTCCTGAATGTGCTGGTTCTTTCCTGGTGCCCACCGTCCCATCAGCTCTGCTCACCTTAATCGTTTTCTGTTCTTGTCCCTCATGCTTAACAATTTCCCTGGGCCTCTCCTGCTTGCTGGTCCTCCCTAGTCCTTGATCAAATGTGCTTTGAATCTCCCTAGGGATTTTCAGATGTCAATCACTGCACTTTTCAGCTTGAGAATTTCTCCTTTGGTTTCTTTTAGGTTTACTCCTGTCTCTTTATTGATATTTCCACTTTGTTGATCCATTACTTTCCTCATACCGTCCTGTAGTTTTTTAAGCATCTTTAAGACAGTTATTTTGAAGTCTTTATCTAGTCAACCTGCTGTCAGTTCTTTTCAGGGACAGCGTCTGTTGATTTTATGTTGTTCATCTGAATGTGCCATACTGCTCCATCTCTTTGTATACTTTATGATATTTTTGTTGTTGTTAAAAACTGGACATTTGAACCTAATAATGTGGTGACTCTGGAACGCAGCTTCTCCTCCATCCCAGAGTTCGATGTTGTTTGTTGTTGTTTTGATGATTGTAAGGCTGTCTCTGTGCTCTAGGATCAGCCTGAGGTGCAGACTTGGGGTTTTTCCAGTCTTTTATGAGCCTGCACCATTTCGGCACCTAGCCATGCATCGCGATTTTCCCTCTTTATGAAGTTGCTTTTGAATGTCCAGCTCCTGCCTGGCCATCTGTCTTCCTCCCTCCCCACTTCTCATTCTGGGTCTCGTCCTTTCTCATCTGGAGAAGAGTCAGCTCTGCATGGTGCCGGGCTCCATCACCTGCTGTGCCTGCCTTCTGAGCCACTGGAGCTACCACATCAGAAGGGCTCTCTCCACCCTGACTCTCTCTCATGGGGTGCTCATGGACTCAGGCCAAGGGACCTGCTCCCCACATTGATTTCTAGTTTCTATAAAGCCTGACTCATGAAGTTGTTCCTGTCTGCAATCTTGGCAGTCTCTTGGGATGTGCTTGGGAAGTTTTAATATTGATGAACTATAACATGCGAATGTCAGGGGACTGAAGCAATAGATACATAAGGCGCACGGACCGCCATGTGTCTCGAAGCCATGCCTAATCTGTGGAGACCGCTCTGCATATTTGCAATTTATCCATTTCGTCTTAAATTGTCCCTCTGTTGAAGCTTCCAATCACAACACAGTGGCAGGTCCGGTGCAGGACCCCCTGAGCCCTTCAGAACAGGTGTGGTTAGGGTGCAGTCTTTCCTGCTTACCTTTTTTATGGAGCCTATAACCACAGGTAAAATTACATCCCCAGCAGCAGCCCATAATTAAGCAGGCTACTGTTTGTTTTCAGAATAATATATATGTTCATGATAAGTGAGGAAAATAGGCTATAAATTGCTTCCTTTTGGTTCTGTTCAAAGTGTTGCCAGAAAGTTAAGAAAAAAAAAAGTGGACTATTTTTAAAGAGGTCCTTGAATTTTGAAATTGAGAATATGGGATTATTCACCTGTATTAGGCATTGTTCTAAAGAGAAACAGAACATCTCCTTACCTACCTATTATTTATCTACCGTCTATTCATCTATCATGTATGTACCTATTATTTATCATCTATCATCCACCTACCTACCTACCTACCTACCACTTGTAGGTCTTCTATATCAGAACTTCTCAATAGGAACATAAGGCAGGCCACACAGACCATTTAAAAAAATTCAGTAGATACACTCGGTGCTCTGAGAAAAAGAATAAAAAAGGAAATAAGTTTAATCATATATTTTATGCAACCCAATACATAAAGTCATTTTAACATGTCACCAACATAGACTTCTTAAGGAGCTATTTTACGTTATCTTCTTTTGGCCCGAGTCACTGAAGAGCCGTGAGGTTTGCATCTCTGGCCTATGTCCCAGGGTCACCTGTGGCTCCCAGGGACTGTCCTGAGCGGCAGGCCAGGGAGGCTTTCCCTGGGGGTGACCCCACGGTCTGGCGGTAGCAGGACAGACTACCTGAGCTGCCCGTCAGGCTGCAGTGTGTCCTTCTCCCTACCTCCTTGGCTCAGGCAGAACCGGCAGGAGCTCCATCCGTGAGCCTGCTTACTGCAGTCCTTGGCCCTTAGTGGTAACTCCAGGGACATGGCCACAGCCAGAGTCACCTGCGGGTACTTCCTTTCCCCGGAGTTGGCCCTGCCAGTCCTGCGTGCCTTGGCCGTCCGAACCTCAGGGTGTTGTTGTCTAGACCCAGGACCTGGCTGGAAACTATCGGCTTCTCAGCCTCTTTACGGCCCCCTCTGCCTGGATGCTTAGCTCTCAGGGGAACAGTGAGTGATTAGACGGTGGACTTGGGTTCATGATGTTGACCTTCTCCTGGCCACGGAGCAGTTCTGAAGCCTTCAAACCAAAGATTTTGGTATTTTGCCAATATTTTCTGATGTATTATTATCATCGTCATTTTTTAGGAAGCATGTTGCTAACTAGGAACCTTGTCACCAGAGCTCAGATGCACATGTGACAGTTCATGACTGCTCTTTCTCAATTCTAACAGAAACTGTTCTAGAACATTTCTTAAAATGTCTTCCATGAAACCCTGGTCCCAAGAGATTCTCTGGGTCCCTCTGTTAGCTTAGAGTAAGGGCAGGAGGATGAAGCATATGTGTGTTGGATGAGCAAAGAAACGGAAAAGAATACGGGAGTGTGGGTCGCCCAGAGCTCAGCAGCAGGAGGGAGCAGCTTGCAGAGCCGCAATGAGGAGCCAGAAGCACGTGGGAGATGTCTGGGGGGCATTACTGTCCTTAGAGGGGACAGGCCCCAGACTTCTCTTCCTCCCAGATCACGCCTGTCATCGCCAGGGCGTCTAATTGGCCAAATCTACTGGAAATCCAGAAGCCCAGCGGATCTGGGAAACATGCTTCTCTGCAATTCAGAGCAGACCAAGGAGGGGCAGGGACGTCTCTGACAGCCTGTCATCAAACTGCCAGCCCAGCTGTCAGATGCGGCTGAAAACAGTTTCCATCCATTGCTAGTCCTGGGTGTTGCGATGGATAGGAAGGTGCCTGCGGACAGTCAAAGGATGCAACAGCACTTGGACGGAAAGGGCTCAGAGATGTGCAAAGAGAATTATGGAGAGCTGGAGAATTAGGGGCTTCCTGGATCCCCAGAGGTATGGAGGGTGCCCTCCGTGTGTAAAGAGGGTCCTACCAGCTCCCCGATGACGGCATGGAGGGGGAGCGTTTACGTGCTCTCTGCACCCCGGTCTTTTCTGGGTGAAGCCGAAGCATTCCTCTGTAGACCTAGATTGACCTAGATTGACCTGAGCTCTGTTTCTGCCCTAGTCAAGCTGGGATCTCAGTGTTTTATTTCATTTTTATGTTAAAGTCTCACAAACAGTACTTTTGAAATACGGCTGAATACTAATCCCCATTTTGAAAATTCATAATGCAAACCAGCACACTAAAGCTCAAAGCTTAAAGAAATTAATTTAGCTTTATTCAATAGAATCTTTCCAGATGTATACAGACTCAGAACATGTTTTCATCAGGACACATTATTAATTTTATCTGGACTGGTTTCTCTAGCAGCATTGGATTAGGTGAACCCCGCATGTCCTCAAAGTCATTCAATTTTGTCCGTAATCAGCTCACAAATCCATCTAATCCCGTCCACCATTGCTTTTGCACACAAGTCTTCAGATGGAGGAAAGTCTTGTCTCGTTTTTCTGCGGCACCACCTGTCATGTTCTTTTGCCAACGTGTCAAGCGCAAGGATCATTCCTACCTCTTTGTCCAAATCCAAATCTCCTAGAAATCTCTCTTCACCTTTACTACCTAATTTTTTTGGTTTGTTTTTTTGGCCTGGGTTCATACCTTCTACTTATTTATTTAACTAAGTTTATTTTTAAAACTAATAACAGAAGAACACACAAAGCCTGCCTATTAAGGGGAGCCCTGTGGAGTTGTGGCAGTGAATACGTTGTGTGATGTGTAGACCAGGTTAACGTGTCTGTCCCCTGAAACACTCGTACTCTCTTCCTTCTGGCTTGTCTGCTCCCACATGTGATGAAGCCCTGTGACCTCTGCACCTTGTCTCATCTGCTCCATTATTTGGTTAGCAGGGTGGTTACTACTTGGAGACATTTGGTCAGCACCATGAATCCCAACTGCAGCCTCCTCCTCTCTCAGCTCTGGCTGTTGTCTGGTGATGGATAGAGACTGACCTGAGACCTCAGCTTCCTGTCTGCAAAATGGGCATGTCCAGCCTCCCCTGGCCTGCACAGCCTCCCCTGGCCTACCTGGCCTCACCTGGCCAGCCCAGCCTCACCTGGCCTACACAGCCTCCCCTGGCCTGCAGACAGAAGGAGGGGGGCTGTGACTCAAACCCCCACTGCACAGCTGTCTCCTCGCCTCCCCTCTCAGAAATCAGATTCTTATGAAACTTTTGACACCAGTTTTGGAATTTGGTTATTTATTACCTTTTAAAATCTGCTGCTTTATAAATGTCCTTTCTTTAATTAAGTCATAAATTCAGAGCTTCAGTCAAGAGTACAGACAGCTCTAAAAAATATGGGTTGCTTTCTTCCAGGTAGCTGGGGACGATGACCGCTGCCCAAGTTCACATGTTACCATAATGCCCCCCCCCCAGCCCCGAAAAAGAGACGAAACCTATAAAACTTCACGAAACCAGGCTCTGCTGAAGCCTCTGAGGCTGGCCAAGTGTCTAACAACCACTGTGAGCCGCAGCCCTCAGACTGTTCCCAAACCACCACCAGAAGGACCAGGCTGCTCTGAGGAGGGATAACCCTGTGAGCGGCCACAGCGCAGAGTGCACAGAGGAGCCCCACAGCATGTGACTCGAGTGGTGGCCTTCAAAGGTCTAGCTTCTGAGGCCAGAGGACAAAGGTGGTAAAAATGATCAGGGACAGAAAGGAAAAATTAAGATTCTATAAGACAAAGTGGTCTAAAATCAGAGGGCACGGACCACTCGGTGAGCCCCAAATGCCCACCTAGAGCAGGGCTACGCTCTGCAGACGGGGGACCCCACACCAGCAGGGGAGGACCCCGCAAGTCAGCACAGATATGTGCCGTGAGACTGAGAGTCTGCAGGAGGTCACCACAGGGGCGCAAAGGCAGGCGTGCTGCAGTTCAGAGAGCTTCTCCCCTGGCGATAACCGCGAAGGAAGACAGGACGGCTGGAGAGGACCCAGAGAGAGGTGGACACTCAAGAGCCACTGTGAGCCGGACGGAAGAGGCAGAAAGAAGCAGAAAGAGCTGGTTGACCTCCACAATGGAATGAAGGGAGAATCCCCAGGTCAGGCCAGAGCCCAGGTGCCGCAGACGAAAGGCAAGAGCTGAATGAGAGAGAGCAGAACTCACAGGTGCCAAGAAGGAAAATGCAGTCCAGAGGATCCCAAGGAAAGTGGGGGCTAGGAGACACACAAACGGCAGACAACGGACACGGATTAAAGTGGAAAAACCGCACAGTGAGGCAGAACTGCTACTTAAATTCTAATCCAAGAAGATTTCCAGGGATAAAATAAGACCCAAGTTTAGGCAGTGGAAGAGCACCCAAGTTCCCAGGGAGAGGGAGGGGTCTGTCTCCTGGCCACACTCTCAGACTTCATCTGAGAAAACCATCTCGGGGCTCACGGTGAGTAATGTCAGGGAGCAAAGGAGCCATTGTAATTAGAACAAAAATGACCTCACAAAGCAGAGTCAGCAGAGTTTTTAGAAAGTGAAGTAAGCTGTGTGAGGGGGCCACACCTGTAATCCCAGCTACTAGGAGGCTGGGAAAGGAGGATCGCAAGTTTGAGGCCAGCCTTAGAAACTTACTGAGATCGTGTCTCAAAACAAAGAACAAAAAGGTCTGGGCTGTAGCTCGTGGTAGAGCACCCTGGACTAATCCCCTGTACCTGCCCTGCTACCTGCACACATGAAAGAAAGTGTGAAAGAAAGGGCCTTTCTCTTCAGTCAAACTGTTAAGGGCCAGAATTATAGAAAGTGGTTTTAGTTACACAATAATTGTGGGTCTACAACTCCTGGTGTTGTGGTGTGAACTGATCAATAAAATCAGTAACGGTGTAAGTTACAGGTTGTAGCTTAGTAAAAAATATATAGATTATAGATATAAGTTTTGATAAGTGAGATAAGACAATTATAAAGAAAGAACTGTCATAGGCAGGCCTAAGACTCCGTTGTGCTGCCTTCTAAAACAAACAAAAAAAAAAACAAAAAAAAACAAAAAACTGTTACAAGGGCTGTTTCTGAGAAACTGAAATAGAAGCTGTTTTCTTATAAACAAAAATTGTTTTGTGTACTTTGTATCCCACAAACTGTACTCAACCCAGGATATGGTGGTCTTGGTGACCTGTATGACTTTGAAGTAGATTCTCGCCCCCACTGACCACCTGCTCGAACCCAGGATATGGTTGTCCGACACCTGCTTAAACCCAAGATGCGCTGTCGGAGTTGCTCTGCTCGCTGCTGGCTCAGCCCCTAGGACTGATTTGCTTGCATGACGCTAAGGAAAGCCCCTGAGCTGTGGTTTTTGTCCTTGAATTCCCAAGACACAGGCCAGGAAGCTGCTGTTCTCCCACAGAGCTTCAGTCTCTCCCGGTGGGTGACCGCCCCTGGCCAGGCAAATAAAGCTCTCTCTGATTTGAGTTTGACTTAGAGTGTTTTCTGAGCGGCTCCCATAACACTGTGAGCGGCATTTCAACAGCAGATGACCAGGAGCCTTCAGAAGCGGGGGCAACGGTGCCCCCGGCCACGTGTGCAGCTGTGTGTCAGACGAAGACCAGGGCAGAGGCAAGGAAGAGTCACACGTCAAGAAGTGTCAACACCGTGGCTTACAGACAGAGGGACAGACAAAGGGAAGAAGCTAATGTATTGTCTTTTAGAAACTACAAGGGTGTTGAAGTGTGTCACTAAATGCTGACAGATCAGATGGCAGGAAGTTACCTAGGAAGCTGGAGACCCGAGGGCACTAAGCAGGGCACAGGCGAAGGCACACTCAACACCAGAAAGGCCCAGAGACCCAAGCTGGGGGCGGGGCTGGGGCTCAGCGGGGAGCCATCGCCTGGCACCTCGAGGCGCTGGGTTCCATCCTCAGCACCACATAAAAATAAATAAATAAAATAGAGGCCTTGTGTCCATCTGTAACTAGGGAAAAAAATGTTTAAAAATGAAGAGCCCAACGCGTGTCGTGGGGAGAAAGGAGCAGGGCAAAGTAATGACAAGACAGGGTGGTGGCCCAGGCCTGTGACCCAGATACCCCGGGGAGTGGGGCAGGAGGATGACACGTTCCAGGGTGGCCTTGAGGAGGCGTGGGTGGGGGCTTGCCTGGACAGGGATCGCCAGCCCAGCCAGGAGGTGGAGCAGCCGGCCCGCCATTTTGGCCATCTGGTGTGTCAGATTTCTGATGCTCTACCATAAAGGTGGGGGGATACTGCATGGAGCATCCGACAGGTCTCCCTGGGAATCACAGTGTGTCCCCTCCCCGAGGATTCACGGGGATCCCGGGTTCCTGTGGGAGGACAGGACAGGCTGGTGGCTGCATCACCCACCTCCATAATGACTTGCCATCCCAAAGGGAGCCTTGTGTGGCTCCTGGGCTCTGGTAGACATAGTGTCGGACCACAGGGCACCAAGTGACCAGGTGGCCAGAGCCCCTCACGAGCTGCCTCCTCCTGTCATACCCATTCAGACGTACGGCCAGGTGGGCCCAAGCAGCCCCCTGTAAAGCAGGAACAGCATAAGCGAGATCAGACAAGGACAGGTCTGGCAGGTACAGGAAGCCGCAAGAGCAGGTTCTCGGGAGGGCACGTCACCTGTCCTGTGGTGCCCTCATCCGGGCCTTAGCCACGGGGGCTACAGCTGACACTGGTGACTGGCTGGGGGTTCAACAGGGGCTCTCCAGCGGAACCTGCCTGTGGTCTCTGCGTGTGGCTTGGCTTCCCCACATCATGGCTCAGTCTGAGACAGGCCATCCCAAGTGCCGACCCTCAAGGGCCAGACCTAGCCGTGGGGTTTCTTATGACCTAGCCTTGGATGTCCCCTGGCACCAGTCTGCACACTCCATTAGCTGAAGCCGACCATGCACGGAGCCCCAGGTTCAGGAGTGGGGCAGGTGGACTCTCCCTCGCCCTCTTGGGATAGTAGGAGCAAATGTGACCCCATTTTGTTTTGTGACTCCATCCTGTCAAACAACCATGCCAAGGAGAAGGGTCATGACTGGGGCAAGATGTTCTCTTCCTTTTGCTATAGAATCCTTTAAGAACACAGAACTACCTAATGGGGCTCTGTTTCTGTAACTGGGGTGACTGGGCTAACTGCGATTGGATAGGCTTCCCGCCGCCTGACTGCACTCTCCCGCTTCTGTAACCTGGCTGGCTTGCGTTGGCTGGACCCCCGAACATCCCTTTTGTGGTTTTCAGGCTTATAAGGAGTGCCCTTGCAATTGTTTGGGGCTGATCAGGGGAACAGCTTTATGTCCTTGTCAGCCGCCACCGGTGTGCTTCAATAAAGGCTTGATTCCATTATACGTGCGTGGTCTGGAAGTCAGTTTATGAAACCCTGAGACGACTATAGCACTTTAACTATAACTTTAACTATAGTTTAAAATAAGCTTTAACTGTGACACTCTCATGAGCAGTGGCCAGGTCTACTTTCTCACAGGGGCTGACTTCCAGGGCAGGCTATTCGCCTTAAATTAATGACCACTCTATGGCTGCCTCATGTGGCGTAGGAGATGGAGGCAGGAGGGAATCCCATTCTCCATGACTCCCTCTGACTCACGTGGGTTTCATGTTTCTGGTCCCTGCAGTTCCAAGCTCTGCAGGTCCTGGGTCCTGGCTTCCACAAGGGGACACTCCCACTAGTGAGGTCCCATGAGCTTTCAGCCACGGCCTCTGCCTGTCAAGCTGGGCTCCCACACCATGAGGGCAGCCAGCAGGGAAGGAGTGGCAGCACCTGCTGGCAACCTGCCTCTGATGGCCAGGAGGAGGTCCACTGCCACCCCATGGCACGTGGGGGGCCGGTGCTCGCTGTTCCAGGGGCCCCTCCTGCTGCTCCGGTGCTCACTCTCTGCGGGGCTCAGCAGCCTTGGCCTGGGTGGGCTTGGTCACGAGGGGTCAGCCTCCTGGTGATGAGGCTCCGGCCCTTCCCCAGGAAGGTTACCAGGACTGCAGCCATGCTGGCCGGGGGGAGGGGAGTGTGGCACGTGGTCAGAGGGGCACGATGGACCCCAGTCACAGCTTCACCCCCAGCTGCAGCCATGGTCCACTCCCTCTTCCCTCCTAAGTTCTCCAGGAAATAGGGCCAGAGAAAATCCTGCAGAGCTCTTCTCACATGGCAGAGGCCCAGAGCAAGAAGCCAGTTGGTGTGGTGGGCAGGGGGATTTGGAAGGACCTTTCTCTAGAGTCAGCTTATCCTTGGCTGGCTGCCGGTGGTCCAGCTGCACCTGTGCTCATCAGCTCCACTCACACTGACAAAGAAGGATCCCCACCCCAAATAACAGGACGTGGGTGAGCACCCGGCCCCTGGCACTGGACAGGTAAAGTAGCACAGTTTATGGGTCACATAGGCTCCCATCTTGGGTGGAGGGCATCCCATGCCAGGGAGGGCCAGCGAGGCCCAGAAAGACCGTCAAGCAGGCTTTGTCATAACCGGAGGGAGAGGTGGCCACTGGCCCCTGTGGGAGGACATGGCCAGCTAGTTTGCTTCACGGCTGGCAGGGAGTGGAGACTTGGTGGGCTGGGGCTGGTCTAGTCAGGGGAGCAAGCCCGTCAGGGAGGAGGGGCACTCAGGGGTGCCTTTGGGGTCTGTGAGGCTCAAGGACATCAAGGCAGCTGGTGGAAGTGTTTCTCTTTGCCTTGGATCAACCCCTTGCGATGCACCCTACCTGATGCTGCCACCCGATGGCACTCGGGGCATCTTATGGTCCCCTTGACCCAGGGACTTGCCGCCCCTGAGCACATTCCACAGGCAAACCCAGGAAATCCACAGACGCTCATGCGTGTGGAGGGCACTGGAGTCAAAGGGGAAGACCACAAAGCCCAAACCAGTCTGCCCACCTTGCCCCTCCTCCCCAAAACCCACTTCGCAAATCGTTAGGGGACTCAGGGTCACAGAGCTGGGAAGGAAGACGAGGACTTCTTCATACAAGAGAGTAGCATGGAACAGGATATGGGAATAATGAAATAATTCATCAAAGAGATGCATTTATCAAATTCAAAATTACATTATAGATCAGGGTTTGGCCATTTTAAAAATTTCACTTATAGTTATTATTTTGAAAACACGGCAGGTCTGTGGGGCATGGTCTGTGGTGACTCAGCTCTGCTGATAGGTGCAAACAGAGCTGCGGCCAACAAACGGGCATGACGGCTTCAATAAAGTTCTATCTTTAAGAACAGGTGGAGGGCCGGATGTGGGCCTCTGGGGTCGTTTGTCACCTGTTACAAGCATCAGCCCTCAAGAGGTTTCATTCTGCCTGCTTACCCAAGCATCTTTGAAGTTATCCATCCATATCTGGGCAATGTTCACTCACCACCCAGGTGAGAAACTGGGATACGGTCACCTTCCGGAGACGCCCTGGTGGAAAGCAGGGAGCCAGGGCCGGAACTCGGGCTTCCAGCGGGGCCCTCCCAGGCTGACCGCTGCTCAGCCAGGCTCACAAGCCAGCGACCCAGGCCAGCACTGAGATTCTGACCCACGGGCCGGTGTGAGCTACAGGAAAGACAGAAAGCTAGATAACTACTTTGTCAAGCTGGTTTTACTAATTTTAGTGTTTATTTTTCTTTGTATTTATTTCTACCTGTGATATTTTGTTCTGGTGGCTTGCTATCTGGTTCTTCCGCGTGGCTTGCCGTGTCTGCCTCTCCTTCCCCTCTGGTGCCCTGGGGTTGCCTGCAGCTGCTGCCCACAGCAGTGTGGGCTGCTCACCCTTCAGCTCAGGAGGCCACAGTGCTTTTGATAGCTTCCGGTGTGTTCTGTGGCCTTCTCCTTCCTGTGTCCTAACTCTGCCCAGACCTGTGGGTGACGAGCTCGTGGACGGGGACAGAGGTGACATCTCTTGTTCTCTTTTCCTTCTGGTCAGGTTGTTGCTGGCCCCTTAGTGGGAGCAGAAGTCTTATCATAATTCCCTCTCACAGTTTGACTTTGGAAACGAGATCAAATCGCAGGCAAGACTATAAAATGAGCAAACATTTGTATAGACTTTATTTTTCCAAATGCTGAGCCCTCGCCAGAGTTCCCACTCTAGGGCTCTCACCTGACCTGTCCTCGCTGCCTTGCTGAGCCAAGGCTCTGCCTCTAAGAACAAAGGGGCTGCTAAGGGAATCCCAGGAAGAAGCGGTTTCCTTTGCATCTTCAAGAGCACTTTCGTGTGCTTGCCAGGGGCGTTTGTATTTTGAAGGTTGGTGATGAGAGACAGAAACCAACCTGTGAGCGCTCCTTCACGGTGTACTGAGGCGCTAGACGCCAGAGATGTACACAGGGATACCAGAGACAGTTTGGAACAGACTTGGGCAGAACGCTCTGTCTAGAGGAGTTAGACACAAGGGCGGCTTCCATTAGGGAGGAGCCTGGGAAGACAGGGAACTGCAGGGTGCTGGGGACAGAGGGAGGTGCCAGACCAGGCTCAGGAGAGGTCTCAGGGGACCCTCAGAGTAAAGACAGCACTGGACAGGCCCGAGAGGAGGGACAGAAGCGAGAAAAGCGTAAAGCACTTTTCAGGAACTAGGAAGCAGCCAGTCATATGACGGTGTCACCAGGGAAGGGAATGGTAGACCTGTGGCCAGTGGAACCTGGCAGGTGTGCAGCCCAGGTCACCAGGGGCGTTTCATGCTGCTCCATTAGCACTTGGTGAGTAGGTGAATGAATCACCAAAGGGTTCATGGAGAAGAGGTCACTTACAGACAGTTTGCCACAGTGGGTCCCCCAGGGCAGTGCGCTGTGTGAATAAAAATAGGCAGAAGTAAAATAAATCGTGGGCAATGTGGCAAAGCATTGCTAAGTAGCTTTCTGCTTGAGAGATTCCCTGAAGACTTAGCAAGCTGCTTTGTTAAAGGCGTGGCGAGCAAGATTTGCTGGGCTCAGAGCCATGCTCCATCCTGCTCCACCCTCTCTGGGCCCAGCAGGCTGCTCTAGCTTCTGCTTGGGGTCAGCCAACAGGGATCCAGTAGGTCAGAGGGAAATGATAGGGAGTGGTCACAGGATCTGCTCCTGGGCCCTTCCTGGGTGGTTGTCGGCTGACTGTGCACCATGACCCACAGGCACGGGGGCTGCCAGGGTTCTCTCACGGCCTCCTGCTGGCTCTTGTGACCACATGCTGCCCTGGCTGCAGGGGCCAACAGAGCTCACCAGCATGCCACCTCAGGCACATTGCTCTTGCTTGTGGTATTTTTTATTGGTGTTTTATAATCATACATAACAGTGGGGTTTGTTATGCCTTATTCATCCATGCACAGAACAGAACAGAATTCCCTCCATCTCCTTCTCTAGTAGCCTCTCTCTCCCTCCCTCTCCCTCCCTCTCCCTCCACCTCCCCTGTCTCTTATACACA